>NC_133424.1:40976666-41285000 GCF_049350105.2 Macaca mulatta
GATCACACTCAAGTTGTAGTTCTGAAAGCAAAGTGAAAACACACAGTACAGCTATGCCTCAGTATCCATGGGGGATGGGTTCCAGGACTGCAACCCCAACCCTCCGGCACTAACATCTGAGGATGCTCAAGTCCCTGATGGGCAATGGCATAGTGTTTGCTTATAACCTATGCACACCTTCCTGTATAATTTAAATCATCTCTAGATTTCTTACAATACCAATACACTATAAATGCTATGTATGCTAAACCATATCGTTTAGGGAATAATGGCAAGGAAAAAAAGGTCTGTATGTGTTCAGTACAGACGCAATTTTTTTTTCAAATATTTTCTATCCGAGGCTGGTTGGATCCAGATGTTGAGTCCACAGTTATGGAAAGCTGATTGTTCTGGGGAAATCTTCAGGGGAGAAACATTTCTTAGAGATGGTTTATATCACACCACTTCAGTAAGAGCAATACAGGCATACCTCATTCTACGATGCCTCATGGATACTGTTTGTTTTTGTTTTTATTTTGGAGACAGAGTCTCACTCTGTCACCCAGGCTGGAGTGCAGTGGCTCCATCTTGGCTCACTGTAACCTCTGCCTCCCGGGTTCAAGCAATTCTCCTGCCTCAGTCTCCCAAGTAGCTGAGACTACAGGTGAGCACCACCACGCCCAGATGATTTTTTGTTTTTTTTAGTAGAGACGGGGTTTCACTATGTTAGCCAGGATGGTCTCGGATCTCCTGACCTCATGATCCGTCCGCCTCAGCCCCCCAAAGTACTGGGATTACAGGAGTGAGTCACCGCGCCTCGCCTGTGTTTTTTTTTTTTAATTGAAAGTTTGTAGCAGCCCGGCATCAGGCAAGTCTATTTGGCACCATTTTCCAACAGCCGTGTGCTCACTTTGTGTCTCTGTATCAGCATTCTGAACAATAAATATTTTTAAATTAAGGGTTGTACATTTTTTAAACATAATGTTATTGCACATTTAATGGACTGCAATATAGAGTAAACATGACTTTTATATGCACTGGGAAACCAAAAAAATGTGTTTCCTTGCTTTACTGTGATGTTGGCTTTCCTGAAGTGGTCTGGAACTGAACCCACAACATTTCCGAGATATGCCTGTACTTTTTACTAAAAATATTTCATTTGAGAAATAAACCTCAAGAACTACCATGACTTTTCAGATGGGAAGAGTGAGGCCCTGGCAGGGCGAGTCTAGGTGTGCAGCCTAGTGGGGGGTGAGGTCAGGTCCACTTGGTATTTGAGGCTTCACTCAGCAGGCCGCCCGTCCCCTCCACGGGGCAATTCAGCAGTCCCTGGGTAGTGGAGGGTTGCACTAGGAGGTAAACGTGATTCCAGCATGGGCTGCTCCAAGGCCCTGAGACCCCGGGGCCTACGGGGGCGTGGGATCCAGTACTGCAGCAGGTGCTTGGAAGCGGGGTCATCTCCCAAGATGAAAAGGCCCCTAGGGGAGGATGAGGTGCCGTCAGACCGTCGCTGAGCATGATCACTTCCCCAGACCCGTGTGGGTGAGAGGACTCAGCAGATGCCTCCAAAGCCTGCGGCAGGCAGGCCTTTACTCTTCACCGGCGGGCAGTCAGAGGGCTGTCATGGCACACCAGTGCACATGCCACCAACACACGCTGCTTCTTAAGTAATTTCTGAACGTGACACTGCACGGCGGTGGCCTCTCCAGCAGGACGTTGCTAGTAATACACTGACAACGTGGAGATTCCCCAGGGGCATCCACTGGGCTTCTCCCAACTCCCAAGCCACCTCTTCAGAGTCACAGAGTCATCTAAAGGGGCCCCCCACCTCCCCGGAGGCGCGGCCTAGTCATCGTACTGGATCTCGGCCCGCAGCTCCTTGGTGATGTAGTTCACCAGCATGGCCAGCAGCTGCTGCTGCAGGGCCTTGCTGCCCATGACCAGCGCGGTCAGCTGCACGGCATCCGTCCACTCTAGGTGCCTGATGATGGCCATGGCTTCCTTAAAGAGCTTCTGTTGCTCGGCAGGGGGCAGCTCCATTAGGATTTGAGGAATTGGCTTAAACTGTCCACTTGTCATCCAGGCACCTAACAGCCCCCCGACAGCCCCCCCTAGAAAACAAGGAATCGTTCAATTAGTGGGGTCTTATTCATAAGCGATGGCCTTTCTTAAGTTCCCACTGAGCACACATCACCATTACCATGAGCAGGCGCATTCATGAGCGAGCCAGAGCGGGCTTGGTGCCACGCCTGCTCCGCCAGCCAGCGTAGAGGGCAAAGGTTTATACAGTCTTCTGTCCATTTGGCTCAGATAATTGACACCCAACACACATTCCCTAAGCTCCACATTTTTAGGGATGCAAAATGATGCCTGCCTGCCCCATCTCCCACCTCAGTGCTGGGCCCACTAAGATCTTCTTCATGACCTGATGGAGGTTCCTGGGCTTACTGCAAAAATCCCTTTCTCATCACAAAGGAGAAGGCTGAGAAACAAACGTATTTTCTTTTTTTTTTTCTTTTTTTTTTAGACCGAGCCTCGTTCTGTTGCCCAGGGTGGAGTGCAATGACATGATCTCGGCTCACTGCAACCTCTGACTCCCGGGTTCAAGCCATTCTCCCACCTCAGCCTCCTGAGTAGCTGGGATTACAGGTGCACACCATCACACCTGGCTAATTTTTGTATTTTTAGTAGAGACTGGGTTTCACCACGTTGGCCAGGCTGGTCTTGAACTCCTGACCTCAGATGATCTGCCTACTTCAGGCCCCCACAGTGCTGGGATTACAGGCGTGAGCCACTGTGACCAGCCACAAATGCATTTTCAAGAGAAACCATCTCGGGCTGGGTGCAGTGGCTCATGCCTGTAATACCAGCGCTTTGGGAGGCCAAGGCAGGTAGATCACCTGAGGTCAGGAGTTTTGAGACCAGCATGGTCGATATGGTGAAACACCATCTCTACTAAAAATACAAAAATTACCTGGGCGTGGTGGCGCACACCTGTAATTCCAGCTACTCAGAAGCTGAGGCAGGAGAATCACTTGAACCTGGGAGGTGGAGGTTGCAGTGAGCCGAGATCACACCACTGCACTCCAACCATTGCACTGAAGACAGAACGAGACCCTGTCTTCAAAAACAAAACCATCTCAGTGGTGAGACTGAATTTCCTCCACTAGGCAGCTGATAAGCTCCTTGCCCCTGAACTTACGAAATATCCTGTGAGCCCACGTGGTTAAAGGGCCTGGGGACAGATAAGGAGGCTCTTTCCTCTTGAAGCAGTGCTTTTCATAGAACCCCTCCAAGTTGTACAATGATAAATAACAAATCTGGCCGGGTGCAGTGGCTCATGCCTGTAATCTCAGCACTTTGAGAGGCTGAGGTGGGCAAATCACGAGGTCAGGAGTTCGAGACCATCCTGGCCAACATGGTGAAATCCCGTCTCTACTAAAAATACAAAAAATTAGCCAGGCATCGTGGTGGGCGCCTGTAATCCCAGCTACTCAGGAGGCTGAGGCAGGAAAACACTTGAACCTGGGAGGCAGAGGTTGCAGTGAGCCGATATTGCACCACTGCACTCCAGCCCGGGCAACAGAGTGAGACTCCATCTCAAAAAAATAAAAAATAAAAATAAACAACAAATCTAAGGTAGTTTACTATTTCTCCTTCTGCCACCCTAAAAGGGCAGAAACAATATTTTTAAATGTAAACTCATTGCCAAGGTTAGGTCATGCTATTCTGGGACTTAAAGACCTTGTATCCATGGAAAGTTCTACCTGAAGAGGCCACGTGCAGGATATGGTGCGGAGGAAGGGAAGGTGCCCTAGGGAAGGGGTCCAAAGTCAAGTGCCTCCAAGAGCCAGGGAGGAACTAAGAAGAGTGAGGGGGCGGGTGGGCCTTACCTGGCCCCTCCTCTGCTGAGGTCGGATGGCTGGCAGGCTCTGATTTCATCCCAGCCTACTGTCTGGGCCAACCAAGCCTTGAACCGCATAGACCTTCTGAGGCCCAACACACAGAAGCAATCCTCCCACCTTGGCCTCCCAAGTAGCTGGGATTACAGGCTTGCACCACCATGCCTGGCTAATTTTTTTTTTTATTTTTTGTAGAGACAGGGTCTCATTATGTTGCCCAGTCTGGTCTCAAACTGCTGGGCTCAAGTGATCTTTCAGCCTCAAGCCTCCCAAAGTGCTGAGACTACAGAGGCATGAGCCACTGCACCCAGCTGGTTTTAGCTTTGACAAACATACCGTAATATACGTGAACGCCAGGAGAACCAAAACTGGGTTTGGAGGACATACGGGAATCCTTTGTACTATCTTCGCGACTTCTCTGTAAACCTAACATTATTGCGAAATGAAAAGTTTCTTTCAAAAATGCAGCCCAGGCCAGAGAGAACCCACTGGCTGGCTGGAAGCAAAACCAGTGCTTGCTGCTTCTGGAAGCCAAGCACCGAGGCCTCTGGAGCAGACACCACCCCGGGTATGCAGCTGGGGCCAGCCCCATAACCCAGAGGCTGAATGCGACATGCAGACAGCGTTCCTCTCCTCTGCAAAAGAAAGGTACATTCTGAGGAGGGAGAGCCAGCTAATTTACAAGTTTTACTGAACTTTTCCCCACGACACCAGTGAAATGCTCAGAGTCGACAAGAGTTGCACTCATGTGCACTAAACCTTTATGAGAACATCAATATTTGATTTAGAGCAGCACTTAATGCAAAAAGTCGCCAGGAATATCGACCAGCAAATTACTGGCTCTTTGGAGAGGAGAAAATTCCTTTGTTTTCAGGGTAAAATGATGCTCCCGCCCGTGAACAGGGGCTGGAAGCAGTGAATCCCCCCGGGCTCTCTTAGTGGACATCCTGTTCTCCACCAGCTTTTACTCAATCTGAATAAAATATGTGCTCCCAAAATAGCAGCTGGGCACAGCTACATGATAAAATGATCCCCAAAGCCTTCTCCTGAGCACTGATGGAGGTGGGGGCACAGATGCAGAGTGTCATAGAGGAAGAAGGAAACGGTCCTGTCTCCCCCATCTCCGGTTCCTTCTCAGATGGCAAGATGCTGAAGTCAGGCCTCACTAATTCATGGGGTTTGGAAAGGAAAATATGGAGAGGGAAGGTCTGGGGCCACCCACATATTTATTTTTCTCCCCAATGTGAGCCTCAGCTTAACGAAATGTCCTTGAATGTCAATCCCACTACAGAAGGGAAGAACAGAGCAGGAACCCCACCAGCGAGCTGGAGAACGGAAGGCAACCTCAGCAGAAAAGCGCTTCTCTCTCCCGCCTGTGAGCATGGAGACTACGGGCCACACAGCAGGGATCTCCACCAGATGGTAAGCTCTCCAGGCCCTGTGTCCCCAGCTCAGGCTGGCCAGCACAAAGCAGGCATGTGGCACATATCTGCCATGCCCGATGTGACAAATGCAGTCATCATAAGAATCCCTGTTAAACAGAAGCAGGTCCCTGAAGCCACCTAGAAGCCACCAGGAGGCCTTGCTTGGCCCCTGCCCAGCTCAGGTCTGAAGGAGGGTCAGCTCTCTGACTCCATCTATGGTTTGAGCCACAGCCCCAGGGCAGGTAGACCTTCTGAGGCTCAGGACACAGGAATTCTTCCTTCCCCAAGCCAAAGAAAGTCACTTCATCCTAGCTGCAAGGAACAGTGGAAAAATGAGCCAAACTTTCATTCATTGCCAGAAATTGATTTTCAAATAAAAGCAGGTGGTAAATGGCCAGGCACAGTGGCTCATGCCTGTAATCCTAGCACTTTGGGAGGCCAAGGCGGGTGGATCATTTGTGGCCAGGAGTTTGAGACCAGCCTGGCCAACAGGGCAAAACTCCGTCTCTACTAAAAATACAAAAATTAGCTGGGTGTGGTGGCGCACACCTGTAGTCCCAGCTACTCAAGAGGCTGAGGCAGGAGAATCACTTGAACCCGCAAGGCAGAGGTTGCAGTGAGCCGAGATCATGCCACTGCACTCCAGTCTGGGCGACAGAGTGAGACTCCGTCTCAAAAAAGAAAGAAAAAAAGCAGGTGGTAGAGGTGGGCAGGCCCTCTAGGGGTGAAAGGCCGTTCTTTGGGTAGTCTCTTTCAGAACAGGGGAGCTCTCTCAGAACGAGCCCGCTCACATGAAATGGCCACACCGCATGTGCTGAGAAGGTGCATGGCCCCTCCCAGCCTCCTCCCCGGTTTCCTTTCTGCAGGGACCTTGCAGTCATGATCAGGGTGAGGGAGGCCACCATGGGACCCAGGACACCCTGGGATCTTCAGAGGCCTGCTGCTCTGATACTTATTCGGGGATCCTAGCACTGGGGAAAAGGTGCCTCTAGGCCCAAATGACACAGATGCCATTTTCAAGAGTGCCCCACACTTCTGAGACATTCACACAGAAGCTTGCATTTCCAACGGACGAATTATATCTGCAAAGAACATTTCTCAGAGGCAAACTTAACTCCACCAACTCCTCCCACGAGATGCATGCCACCACTTGTACGAGTTCATTTCTCCCTGTGTTTATTTTCTTTTTTCCTTTTCTGAGATGGAATCTCGTTCTGTCGCCCAGGCTGGAGTGCAATGGCACGATCTTGGTTCACCGCAACTTTTGCCTCCCGGGTTTAAGCGATTCTCCTGCCTCAGCCTCCCGAGTAGCTGGGATTATAGGCATGCGCCACCACGCCCAGCTATTTTTTGTATTTTTAGTAGAGACAGCGTTTCACCATGTTGGCCAGGCTGGTCTCGAACTCCTGACCTCAGGTGATCCACCCGCCTCCGCCTCCCAAAGTCCTGGGATTACAGGTGTGAGCCACCGCGCCTGGCCTTCTCCCTGTGTTTCAACAGCCCTTTTATGACATCCCCGAGGCTGGCTGTCTCTGTGAGACACCTGCACTTACCAACAGCGAGTCCCGGCGGGCCGCCCACCAAACCCCCGACGAAGGCCACGGCCCCTGTGACCAGGGCACCCTTCCCAGAGTGTTTGACAGCCGCCTTCATCTTCCTCTCCCCAGAAAGGGAGCACAGCAGCTTCATGATGTCCTCCACCATGATGGTCATCGTGGCGGGCCTTCAAGGGAGAAGTTCAGAGGGACAGTTTTAATGAGCGTAAGAGTATTAATGCCACTCTAGTTCCTAGAGTTGTAAGGAAGGGTCCCCCTTTTCAGGAGAGCACAGCAGCTCCAAGCGCCTGTATGAGACAGCATCCAGACGGTGGAAAGTTCCCACAGACAGGGCAGGCGGCAGTTAGTGAATAAGCAAACAGCAGCGGCTGAGTGGGTGAAAGGTCTTATTTGCCCTCTGATTAACTTCTGACTTAGGACAGATTAAGGAGCAACCCGGCCACATGTTCTGCTGGTTCATCACGAGGGAGGTGGTCTGACCCTTCTGGTATCAGTGGCCTTTGCACTGGCCCGGGGAATGCCCTGCACACAAAGTCCAGCAGAGACCGGGAAATCCTGGCATGAGGCATCTGAGCTGAGGCCAAGCCAGAGCCGGGGAAGGGATGGGACTCTGTGACTACACGGGAACTCACCTCCGGTGGGCCCTGAGCAGAGGATCAGATACCTTCCTTCTAAGACCGAGACAGTCCCTGTAGGCTGGACTCTCAGATGGTGCCAGCAGGATGGGCAGGAAGCGCCTGGCATAAGTCTGGAAGCCTGCAGGCTCCCGACCCAGGATGGCTCTGAACGAACACTGTTACTAACGCACACACTGGGCTGCCTTAAGCAACTGCTCTTAAAAGTCAACACAGTTGTACCCATGGGACACTAAAAGCAGGGACAAGACAAAGCAGGGAGACAAAGCAACTGCAGAATAAAATACATGAAAGCATTCCCAGGCTTTGCGATATGTATGGACAGAAAGATGGACGGGCAAGTGGACCTTCGGCACAATGACCTTTAGCACAATCCTCCAGGGTAGGGAAAACGTGTGCCACGCTGGAGCCAGAGCAGGGAGGGATGGGCTCTAGAGAGCCCAAGGGCTGAGAAAATCAAAGGGGCCACGAGTTGGGGGATCTCCTCAGAGCTCTGGCTGAGCCCAACGCTCCAGCAGTACTTCCCTTTCTCACCGGCACTTCCCATTTCATTCTAGGTGGAAATATTGAAACAGGTGCTACAGCAACTCGACTGAGGAAGTTATGGATAGATTCTATTGTTTATTATCTTTTTTTGTTTTTTGAGATGGGGTCTTGCTTTGTTGCCCAGGCTGGAGTGCAGTGGCACAATCACAACTCACTGCAGCCTTGACCTCTTGGGCTCAAGCGATCCTCCCACCTCAGCCTCCTGAGTAGATGGGACTACAGGTGTGCAATCACCACGCCCAGCTAATTTTATTTTTATTCTTAGTAGAAATGCCTACTATGTTGCCCAGGCTGGTCTTGAACTCCTGGGCTTAAGGGATCCTGCCTTAGCCTCTCAAAGTGTTAGGATTACAGGCGTGAGCCACTACATTTGACCTTAATATCTTTGGGTTATATGTTATATGAGGGTTTTTTGTTTGTTTGTTTGTTTTTTCAGAGACAGTATCTCTTGTTGCCCAAGCTGGTGTGCAGTGGTGCGATCATGGCTCACTGCAGCCTTGAACTCTTGGGCTACAGTGATCCTCCCACCTCAGTCTCCTGAGTAGCGGGGGCTAAAGGCATGCAACACCACGCTCAGTTAATTTTTTGTTTTCATACAGACAGGGTCTCGCAGTGTTGCCCGGCCTGGTCTTGACTTCCTGAGCTCAAGCAATCTTCCTGCCTCAGCCTCCCAGAGTGCTGGGATTACAGGCATGGGCCACCACACCCAGACATGTGTGCTTTTCTGACCCAAGGAAGATCCAGAAGCAGGAGTCCCTACTGTACAATTGCTCTCCCAATCCTAGGATATAATTTTGAGCCCAGAGAACAAACCCATGAATCCATGAGAAGACCACAAAGTCAGGTTCTCAGAACTTCTCTGCAGTCCCAGGAGAGCATCCTGCGCTCCTGCCCCTGTCCATTTCCCTTCTTTTTCCCCTTTGGTACACATTAGACCTGTTCTCCACAAGTGCACAGGAATCACTGAAAACCTTGTTAGATGCAGCCAGTATGGGAGGGTAAGATTCTGCATGTCCAACAAGCCCCCAGAGTGCTCCTCTGATCTCACTGTGGGCAGCAAGACCCCAAGAGGGCAAACCCCAGGACTCTGACATTCGTTACTCAGTCTTCCAATTCAGAAACTGCAAACAAGCACCCCTAGATATGTCTTTTTGGCCCCGTGAAGTATAAGAGGCAGTGGGAGGGCAGGCCTTGTAAGCCCTGCTCATATAAGGGACTGGGGGAGCACTCAGGCCTGTGGGTCCCTGCTCTGACTACCCTGTGCTCTGGGTCTCCCAAAACCTGGTCTCCTGGTTTCCAGGTCCTGCCCAGCTCCTTTGCTTGCTGACAGGTCAAATGCCTCCTCCTTCTCCCCAGAGGAGAACCCCCTTCCACTATTCCAGTGTCAAGATTTGTTTACACACAAATGTCTAAACGATAAAATGGCATTATAACAGCGTCCCGACTGAACAGGCAGAAGCCACTCGGAAATGCGGAGACAGAAGGCAGAACCTGATTTATCCAGTCACCATGGTCCTGAAACAGAATGACATAGATAGATAGAGATATTGACAAAGATATTTTTATTTTTATTTTTTTTTGAGACAGAGCCTGCTCCGTCACCTAGGTCACCTAGGCTGCAGTGTAGTGGCACGATCTTGGCTCACTGCAGCCTCCACCTCCCAGGTTCAAGCGATTCTCCTGCCTCAGCCTCCCGAATAGCTGGGATTACAGACATGCACCACCACACCTAGCTAATTTTTGTATTTTTAGTAGAGATGGGGTTTCACCATGTTGGCCAGGCTGGTCTAGAACTCCTGACCTCAGGTGATCTGCCTGCCTTGGCCTCTCAAAGTGCTAGGATTACAGGCGTTGAGCCACCACGTCCAGCACAAAATGAGATATATTTCAAGTACATATTAAGGTAACCAAAGAAAATAATTTTACAGTAAAATCTTACAAAAAGCTCAAAATCCTGGTGTAAAACATCTAATCACCTTTGAGCTTAGTTCTGGTTTATATCCAGCTTTTCATCTGTCAATTATATTGGAAAAAGGGAAGGCCCCTTTGGAGGCTGCAAGGAACCTCCCTTTCCCAGGGTGTGAAGACCCCGAGCCCTGCCATGCTTGGTCTGCAAGACCGGCTTCCAGGTCAGTGCCTGGACACCACTCCCACAACAGGTTTTCTGCAGTTTGGGGAGTGGTGTTTTGGGTCTGCACTCTCAAAACAGTTTCTGCACAGCAAGAAAATGCATGTAGAGGTGGAAAGAAGGCAGGCAGGAAACAGATACATAAACACTTTAGCTCTACTGGCTACCCCAAAAAAAAAACCTAGCTTCCGACCTGCTCCGAATGACTTGACTTTAAGAGGCTCAAGAGATGTCCTTGCAAAAATGCTACTTCCAACCCTACCTGGCCCAGCCAGGCCGGCATCAATGTGAGAGGAGAGAGAGCAATCAATTAGGCAAATAGTTAGGGCAAGGGTCCTTGGCAGAATTCCCTTCTAACACAAAGCAGCCTAAGAGGTTGTTTCCCTTTCAGAAAACACAGATAAGGAAGGCAAGCTCTAATACAGAAACGGGTCCCCTGTGTGACATACAGACATACGGTGGGCCCCAGTATGCACAGTCCTCTCCCTACTTATAAATACTCAGACACAGCTGGGCACGGTGGCTCATGCCTCTAATCCCAGCATTTTGGGAGGCCAAGGTGGGCGGATCACGAGGTCAACAGACTGAGACCATCCTGGCCAACATGGTGAAATCCCGTCTCTACTAAAAAAAATACAAAAATTAACCAGGTGTGGTGGTGCTCACCTGTAATCCCAGCTACTCGGGAGGCTGAGGCAGGAGAATCGCTTGAACCCGGAAGGCAGAGGTTGCAGTGAGCCGAGATCACGCCACTGCACTCCAGCCTGGCAGCAGAGCAAGACTCCGTCTCAAAAAAACAAAGAAATACTCAGACACAGAGGCTTGCATGGCACGGATAAGAAGAGCTACCCTGGACCAGGCATGTCCATCTTGGAGTGTTCTACCCCCCCGCCCCCCAACCTTTTTTCATACATGCACAGTAAAGAAATAAGCAACATGGAGTAGTAGTAACTCAGGCTAAGAAGCCGGCATGTGCACTAGAAAGGGTGGGGTGGAGGACTCAGAAATTCACACCTTATGTAAATGAAGCACCCCTCCCACCAGCTTGTCTATAAAAACCCTTGCATTTCACTGTAAAATGGCAGCCCATCTTTCTGGGACCCCTCTCTGATCCAGAGAGCTTTCTTTATTTCGTTTATTAAACTTCTCCTCTAACCTACCCTCTGGAGTGTCTGCGTCCTTGATTTCCTTGGCCGTGAGACCAAGAACTTCCGTGACATCTCAGACAATGAGGCAGGTTTCACTGAGACACAAGCCCAGGGCTCTGCAGAATGGGAGGGCCAGCAGCTATCACTGCGTGTGTGAGGGCAGGTGGAGGAAGTCACTGCGTTGTAATAGCTCTGCACCATGGGTAGAGACGTTGTGGCTGACTCCATCCAAGGTTTAATTTATTTGCAATCATCATTTCAGAAGTTAGAGCATTAACAGGCTCTTGTTGAGGAAGAAAGGTTAGTAACTCCACCTCCTGAGCCCTTGCTAAAAAGCTCAGCTTCCTGAATTCTCCAGGCTCGCCAGATTGAGAGGGAAGCCCACCCTGCTCCTTCTCCCACCGCAAGACTGTCTTTGTCTGTAAATGACAGGGAAGTGGGTGAGGAGGGAGGATGGGGACAGACCTCAGGGGGTGGGAGTGTGGCTCCCCCCTCTCCACTGTATCACACCTATTTCACACTCAGATTTGCCCACATACCAGGCCCTGATCACAGGAAGCCCATCTGCCAGCCACAGGGAAGGCAAATGACAACTTGAAGCCCCGCTTTCTTGCAGGTGCCCAGGCTGCTCTGAGAGGTACAGAAAGATGGAGACAAGCCCATCCCACCGACAGCAGCCTAGCTTTCTGAGTTTGGACCAGATTGTAAGAGATGAGGGAGAGGAAGACTCTCTCTACTCCAAGTACCCTGTTCTTTAACAAAAAATTAGGTCTGGCTCTTGTCAACATTGACCTCCCACCTCTCCATACCCCAGCGCAAAGGCAGTAGGTGGATCCCACTAGCAAACATTTTTAGATTAGCTCATAGTTGTTTTTTAAAAACAAATTAGTTGCCAATATTTTAAAATCAGGAGATTTTGCGTGCACCTCTGATTCCTGATTTCTCCTGAAAAACCAGAAGACCAGATCACATTGGACCTGCCATTCTGTGTAGCAATGGAGGCCAGGGCTGAGCAGGGGCCATCCGCTGCCCACCCCCATACAGCAGGGCCCTGCCCTCTCTACCCCAGCCCCTCCTGGCAGCATGCACCTTACCTACCTACTTGATCCATAAACAGGTCACTTCAAAGCTTCTCCAAGTATCCCTATTTCTTTCTTTCTCTTTCTCTCTCTCTTTCCTTTCCTTTCTTTCTTTCCTTTTCTTTTCTTTCCTTCTTTTCCTTTCTCTTTCTCTCTCTTTCGTTCTCTTTCTTTCCATCTTTCCCTCCCCCCTTCCTTCCTGCATTTTTTTTTCTCCCTAGAAACGCAGTCTCCCTATGTTGCCTAGGCTGGTCGGGAACTGGCCTCAAGCAATTCTTCAGCCTGGGCCTCCTGAGTAGCTGGAACTACAGGTGCTATTTCAAGATGGTGAAACCCCAACTCTACTAAAAAATACAAAAATTGGTCAGGCGCGGTGGCTCACGTCTGTAATCCCAGCACTGTAGAAGGCCGAGGCAGGTGGATCACAAGGTCAGGAGTTTGAGACTAGCCCGGCCAAGATGGTGAAACCCCGTCTCTACTAAAAAAAAAAAAAAAAAAATAGCCAGGCATGGTGGTGTCGCCTGTAATCCCAGCTACTCAGGAGGCTCAGAGGCAGGGGAATTGCTTGAACGAGGGAGGTGGAAGTTGCAGTGAGCTGAGATGGCGCCACTGCACTCCAGCCTGGGTAACAGAGCGAGACTCTGTCTCAAAAAAAAAAAGAAATTAGCCGGGTGTGGGGGCGGGTGTCTGTAATCCCAGTTACTCGAGAGGCTGAGGCAGGAGAATCGTTTAAACCCGGGAGGTGGAGGTTGCCGTGAACCGAGATCGCGCCATTGCACTCCAGCCTGGACAACAGAGCAAGACTGTCACAAACAGACAAACTCAACAAACTACCTGTCACCCCCAAAACTAATCTCACCTCCTAAATCATTAATGGCCCTTCCTGACCAAATCTAAACTAGCGCCCAGATCTTCTTCCCATATGGCTCAGCCAGCTCTGCTGCCCCACAGGTGTCCTGTCAGGATCCACTTCATATTTATAATACCTAGTACCCCACCCCCAGCCCCGCCCCTGCCCCACCAGCCACCACCTCTCTACCCCACGGCTACCCATCACATTCTGCACCCCACCCCCGCCTTCTCCGCCCCCCACCCATCACATCCTCCACCCCACCCCCGCCAAACCCACATCCCCCACTCCACCCACCACCCCACCCAACCTCACCCACTCCCACCACGTCCACCACTCGCACCCCACCCCCACCCACCACACCCACGCCTACGCCACTACTGGGTGACACCAAGCCAGGGCCTGGGACTCTAGTCCCAGCTCTGCTGCTTACTTGTGTCACTTCAGCCTCTCCATGCCTCAGTTTCTCCATAGGGACAATGACTACAATAACAGTGTCCATCCCGGCACTGGGAGGGCCGGGCTCCTGGCAGGGCGGGGACCCCCCCCGCGACCCCTAGACGCTCCCGGGCCTCCAGGCCTGTTCTTGGGGTGCCCCCTCCCCTCGCGGGGCGCGGCCTGGAAGGCGCCCCGCCCCGGCTCCGGGCGCACCTTTACCTGGGGGAGCCGAGGCCTGCGGGGCGCGCTCGGCGATCAGAGGCGGCTGCGGACCGGGCCTGGTTGGCCCCCGGCTCCCCGCCCGGCTCCCCGGCCCCGGCCCCGGCCCCGCGGAGGGTCGCGCAGGCCTTGGTGGCGGCCCCGGCGCTGGCCCCGCCCTGCCTCCCGCCTTCCGGCTGCGCCGGGCCTTCCGGGAAGCCACGCGCCGGGCCGGCTTCTGGCTACGAGTTGCGCACGGCCTTAGGGGGACCCAGGGGTCGCGGCTGGGCACCCCCTCCCCGGTCCCGGCCCACCCCGCCGCTGACACCGGGGCCCTGGCTTGGGTTACGGGTGAAGCACCGAGACGAGGCGCCCGGAGAGGAGTCCCGGGGACTGCAAGGCCGCGCTCCCGCAGGCCCAGCCCTGCCCTTCTCCCTTGCGCACGCACGATCAGATCCGGGCCCCGCGCACCTGCCTCCAGGACCGCGGGGACCTCCCGGAGACCTCCCTCCCTTTGGCCTGGAGGACCCCTTCCTCCCCGCAGTCTGGGCGCGGAAGAGAGCTCAGGGGCATCTGGAGGTCAAGGGTGCTGTGTCAATATTTGGTGAATGTGTGGGCCGAAGCCAGATTTCCGCTGTTCCAGAGCTGCTCTGGAGCCTCTGGGTCTGGGGGTTGCACAAGGAGAAGCAGGCTAGGCGGGACCGTAATTCCAGCTGCCAGTGAGGCTGAGGAGGGAGGATTGCTTGAGCCCAGCAGTCCGAGCGTGGGCAACACAGTGACATCCCATCTCTACAAATAATAATAAAAGTTAGGCCGGGTGGGTGACTCATACCTGTGATCTCAGCATTTTGGGAAGCTGAAGCAGGAGGATTGCTTGAGCCCGGGAGTTCGAGGCTGCAGTGAACCATGATTGCACCCCTGCACTCCAGTCTGGGAGACAGAGTGAGACCGTCTCTTAAAAAAAGAAAAAAGGAAAAGAACTGCCTTTGCTCCTAGGATTCTTGGATGGGGGCCAAAGCTGAGGCTAGGCAGCCTCTTAGGAAGGTGCAAAGGGCATGAGGCTGGGGTTGCAGAACTGCCCAGGAATACTACTGTATTGAGACCTATGGAAAGCTGTCCCCACTCTTGTCATGCAAGGTCTGGTCTTGAAACATCTCAAATCCAAAAGCGGCTTCTGGGGGGCTCTCTATAGAGAATTAATCCTAACAGGAACCCTGCAAAGCAGGCATGGTTGTCATTGCTGTATTACAGACGGGAAGCTCTAAACACAGGCTGCTCTGCCCAAGGCCACCCTGGTTAGAAAATTTCAGGGCCCAGACTCCAGCCGGGGTCTCGGTAGCTCAAAGCCTCTGTCTGTGACCAGCACTCTGCCTGCTTTCCAGGGTGCTGTGGGCACCCAGAGGACGGACCCTTTTCCATTCTTAAAAGAATGGAACAAAGGCTGTTAATAGCAAGCTTCCCCAGGCCTTGGCTGGGGTAAAACAACGCCATTTATTCCTGAATCAGAGCTTTTGCTTGAGTTTGGGTGACCTTCAAGAAGGAAAGTGAACTGAGGCCAGGGGAACTCAGCCTGCTGCCTTCCTGGGACCTGAGTGCGGCGCTCCCGTTTCTCTGCAGGCAGCTCCCTCTGGCGGCACATTGCAGAACTGGCCTGCAGACTCCTCCCCCAGAGATAGTGGGGAGAGGGCCCGAGCAGCGAAAGATGCTGGGAGTGAAAGAAGCTTCAAAGTCCAGGCCCTCCAGAGAAGGCACGCATGTAAGAAGTTCATGCAGCCGAGCGCGGTGGCTCACACCTGTAATCACAGCACTTTGGGAGGCCGAGGCGGGCAGATCACCTGAGGCCAGGACTTTGAGACCAGCCTGGGCAACATGGTGAAACCCCATCTGCACTAAACATGGAAAAATGAGCCAGACATGGTGGTGCACGCCTGTAGTCCCAGCTACTCGGGAGGTTGAGGCAGGAGAATCGCTTGGACCCGGGAGATGGAGGTTGCAGTGCGCCGAGATCGCGCCATTGCATGCAAGTCTGCAACCCATCAGCCTCCTGGGCCTCATTCTGATACGAATACAGGCATAACATGACCGCACACTCTGAACCCCAGAGATGGAGCACACGGTGCCTCATGCTCCTAAAGGCAGCTGGGGCCTCCTGCACAGTAAGCAAGGCGTGCAGTGGGGTGACCATGATGGCGCAGAAATGACACTGGCCCAGCACACAGCGATGCTTTAGGCTGCTTACAGTGACCGAGGGAAAGTTCTTCCACGTCTCCGTGCCTCAGTTTCCTCATCTGGGAAATGGCAACAAGAGTAGTGCTTATCCTATAGGATTGTTCTGAACATAAAAGGAGGTAATATGTATGAATCTAGATTATTCTTGTTTACATTACAGAATGTGAAAATGAGCGGCTTCTCCAAAGTCCCAAATATGAGCCTCGTGGGCCCAAGGTAGTGGGAAATCCAGTTCTATCCCCACCTTGACAAAACACTGTCTTGCCGATGGGCCCAGTGATGCCCTAGGGTGCTAGGTGGTGTTCACACAGCCAGCCAGAGTCAAAACTCAGACGGGGCCCCTGAGGCCAGCGTTCTATGCCCTCACTTTCTCCCAAGGCTGAGTACACCAGCTCCTAAAAATTCCATGGCTCCTTCAGGTTAAAGCCACCTACCTAGACCAGGGCTGGATGATCCACCATGTGGGCCACACCCAAAAACCCTGTAGCTTCTTTTGTTGTTTCTTTTGGTTGTTATTCTGAGACAGGAGTCTCCTCTGTTGCCTAGGCTGGAGTATAGTGGTGTAATCTCAGCTCACTGCAACCCCCACCTCCCGGGTTCAAGTGATTCTCATGCCTTAGTCACCCGAATAGCTGGGATTACAGGTGTGCACCACCATGCCTAGCTAATTTTTATGTTTTCAGTAGAGACAGGGTTTCACCATGTTGGTAAGGCTGGTCTCGAACTCCTGACCTCAGGTGATCCGCCCACCTTAGCCTCCCAAAGTGTTGGGATTATAGGCGTGAGCTACTGCACCCAGCCCAAACTTCTCTCTTCTAATAGTCATATTGGATTAAGAGCCCTCCCTAATAACTTCATTTTAACTTGATTACATCTGCAAAGACCCTATTTCCAAATAAGGTCACGTTCCCAGTGATGGGGTTAGGACTTCAACACATCTTTATACAATTCAAACCTTAATACCAGCTGTCTTAATCTGTTTTCTGCTGCTATAACAGAATGCCACTGACTGAGTAATTTTTAAAGAGAATATATTTATTTGGCTCATAGTTCTGGAGGCTGGAAGTTCCAAGATCCAGCGGACACATCTGGTGTGGGCCTTCTTGTTACATGATAAGATGGCAGAAGGTATCACATAAAGAGGGAGCATGAGAGAGGGAAGAGGGCTGCCCTAATCCCTTTATCAAGAGCCCACTTCTGTGATCACAGCATTAATCCATGCATGAGGGCAAAGCCCTCATGACTTCACGACTGCTGAAAGGTTCTCCTAGCAATTTGGGAGGCCAAGGCCAGCAGATCACCTGAGGTCAGGACTTTGAGACCAGCCAGGCCAACATGGCAAAACCCCATCTCTATTAAAAATTAAAAAATTAGCTGGCCATGGAGGCACATGCCTGTAATCCTGCCTACTCAGGAGGCTGAGGCAGGAGAATCTTTTGAACTCTGGAGGCGGAGGTTGCAGTGAACCAAGAAAGCGCCATTGCACCACAGCCTGGGTAACAGAGTGAGATTCCATCTCAAAATATATATATAGAGAGAGCATATAATATCTTATATGTTATATAATATATAACATATTATATATAATGTATATATTATATAACATTATGTTATATATTTTATATAACATGTTGTATTATATATAATATAATTATATATAACATGTTATATATAACATATAATATATAACATGTTATATGTAACATTATATAATATAATATATAACATGTTATATATTATGTGATATATATTATATATGTGATGTATAACATATATGTGATATATGACATATATGTGATATATAACATATAATATATAAATTTGGGCAATATAATATAATATATTATATATAATTCTTATCTTAAGAATTATATATAATTCTTATCTTAAGAATTATATATAATTCTTATAGCAGTAGAAAACAGATAAAGACAGCTGGTATTAAGGTTTGAATTGTATAAAGATGTGTTGAAGTCCTAACCCCATCACTGGGAATGTGACCTTATTTGGAAATAGGGTCTTTGCAGATGTAATCAAGTTAAAATGAAGTTATTAGGGAGGGCTTTTAATTAAGGGCTCTCTATATCTTATTACATATTATATATATTATTATAAATTATATATAATATATAATTATATATAATATATAATAAAATAAATATATAATATATAATAAATAAAAATATATATATATATATATAACCACAATGGCCATTGACTTTCAATATGAGTTTTAAAGGAAACATGCAAACCCTAGCACGAAGTATTCACCAGATGCCAGCTGTGATTATTATAATCTGAGCATGTGTATAGTACATACATGTCCACCCATGGCACAATAAAAATAACAGCCTTGGGCTGAGCGTGGTGGCTCATGCCTGTAATCCCAGCACTTCAGGAGGCTGAGGCAGGCGGATCACGAGTTCAAGAGATCGAGACCATTCTGGCCAACATGATGAAATCCCGTCTCTTCTAAAAATACAAAAATTAGCTGGGTGTGCTGTCGCACGCCTGTAGTCTCAGCTACTCGGGAAGCTGAGGCAGGAGAATCGCTTGAATCTGGGAGGCGGAGGTTGCAGTAAGCTGAGATGGCACCACTGTACTCCGCACACCAGCCTGGGTGACAGAGCGAGACCTCGTCTCAAAAAATAAAAATAACAGCTCGGGTTAGGCGCGGTGGCTCACGAGTGTAATTCCAGCACTTTGGGAAGTCAAGGTGGTAGAATTACTTCAGACTAGGAGTTCAAGACCAGCCTGGGCAACATAGCAATACCTCATCTTTACAAAACATTAAAATTAGTCGGGCATGGTGGCATGCGTCTGTAGTCCCAGCTACTTGGGAGGCTGAGGTGGAAGGATGGCTTGACCCAGGAGACTGAGGCTGTAGTGAGCTGTGATAGTAATGCTGCACTTTGGCTGGGCGACAGAGTGAGATCCTGTCTCAAAAAAATAATAACAGCCTTGGGCCATGCCTATGTCAAGACTGTTGTGTGCAGGGGAACCATCCTGCCACCTCCCTTCGGTCTTGGGAGAGCTTAATCCTGAAAGGGCTGTGGAAGGACAAGGTGGCTTGGGGACTGGTAATGATCTCCTCCCAGGCTTCATCACTGTTCTTTTAAATAATTAATTCATCTTCTTCCTTGGTGTTTACATCCTTCAAATATTTGTAGATGGTTATCATGTCCCTTTAGTCACCATTTAGCACCACTCTGCATATTTGCTGTCATGTTGAATGTGTGTTATCATCATTGTCATTATTATTATTATTTCCTCCCAGCTCCCTCCCTCAGTCCCTCAGCCACCATCATCACTCAGTGAATTTCTTACAGGTTCCCAACCTTTCAAGTACCAGGTTACCCAAGATGGAACACTAAAAGTCAGTAGTGGTGACAAGCCCTACTTGTCACAGAGGGCTTGCAGGCCCTCTGGTTCCTCACTAATTCTCATCAGTTTCTCCAAAGCCACAGGGGGGGAAAAAATAGACAAACTAAGTGAAAAAAGCGTGCTTATGCTGCAAACACAGCTTCCAGATAAATCCCCCCAGTCCCTGCTCCCAAACAGATAATCCTTAATTTCCTCAAATACAAAAGCAGGATGAGAATCCCTGCTCTCAACAACCTGGGATTATTGTGAGAACTCAAAGAGGAAAAAAAAAACCTGAAAGGTGCTTTGTAAACTAAAAAACAGGGAGGGTGGTAGTACCAGCAATGCCTTCCACACAGGATGGGATTTCTACAAAATGTTCCAGAGGTCAACTGTTCTAAAAAGCTAAAAATTCTACGTTAGAATTTACAAATGAACTCGATAGAGCCAAGATTCACCCTAAAATCTGTCTATTGAAAGACTATAAAGAGATGCCCTACTTAAAAATCTACTCATAGATGTTAGTATTCCAAATAAAGTGTGGAACTCAGAGTTGGATGCTGGTGAGGCCTTGGATAAGTTTACAGATGGCCCTGACGAGACTTTAGAAGGTCACGCTGCTATAAAAGACTTAAAAAAAAAAAAAAATTCCACCTTGTCTTGCATTTCAGATCTCACTGAAGAGTTCTTCTGTGCCTGGAAGACTTATTTTCAGTCTGAGAAGAATGATTTTTCAATGGTTCTGTTGAACATGCAATTCTCACGCAAGTATTTCTATAATTATCCTGTTTCAGTTATAATAGAGTTTCTGGAACAATAGGACTTTTATTGTATTGCCATATCTGTTATAATAGATGTTTTATTACAGAAAGTTATGGTAGAGTCACTATTATGATTCTGAAGTTTTTATTTCAAATTGCTCAGAGGATGGAAATTCTTTCTCCCACTAGTTTTACTTTAAGGCAGCTTTGAATTTGGGGTGGGGGTGGTTAGTCTTTTCTTCTATTGGAGCTTTGGTCTGTTTGAGATTTTGTTCTTTAGCAGAACGTTCTCTTTCGCTCCAGTGTACATAAATGAAGCCACCCTTGGTATCTGTTTGTTTGTTAGCCTGTGGTGCACACAAGTTTAAAAATAATGTCACCTAGATTGTCTCTATATATCTGCAAAATTTATTTCATTATTGCTGAAACGATCTCCATAACCCTGGTATTAATATTTTTTGAGACAGAGTCTCACTTTGTCTCCCAGGCTGGAGTGCAGTGGTGCAGTCTCGGCTCACTGCGACCTCTGCCTCCCAGGTTCAAGCAATTCTCTTGCCTCAGCCTCCCTAGTAGCTGGGACTACAGGTGTGTACCACCATGCCTGGCTAACTTTTTATTTTTTATTTTTTTAGACGAAGTCTCACTCTGTCACCCAGGCTGGAATGCAGTGGCGCAGTCTTGGCTCACTGCAACCTCTGCCTCCCAAGTACAAGCCATTTCTGGCTAATTTTTGTATTTTTAGTAGAGACGGGGGGTTTCGCCATGTTGGCCAGGCTGATCTTGAACTCCTGACCTCAAGCGATTTGCCCTCAAGTGATACACCCGCCTTGGCCTCCCAAAGTGCTGGGATTACAGGCATGAGCCACCGCACCTGGCCGATAAACTATATTTTGAGAAGGTAAATACTAGTGATCATGAAACACTAATACTAGTGATCATGAAAACAGGGGAGCTGAAACTTCTAGGTGCATTCAGGCTAGGTCATATCCTATTTCAGGTGGTAGCTCCACCTCGAAGAGCAGGGGGCTGGAGATTTTCTTAGTTAAATCAGACGCTGCAGAAACCCCAGCTGCTAGAGGCAGAGCTGGGATTCAGGAGTGGGTTTGCTGACTCCAACAGTGAAGGTCTTCCCTTCCAAGAAAACCCCACCCGTGGGGAAGGGTGACC
The DNA here is from genome assembly GCF_049350105.2 of Macaca mulatta. Lineage (NCBI taxonomy): Eukaryota > Metazoa > Chordata > Mammalia > Primates > Cercopithecidae > Macaca > Macaca mulatta. The sequence continues at coordinate 40,998,070 of NC_133424.1, forward strand.
CTCAAATCTTGAACATCAGGTCCAGCTTTTGGCCCAGTTGACTTTTCCACAATGAAAGGATTCAGGTCTCCGAGAAGTCGCAGAATATCTGCCCACAGCAGTCTAGCCTCATCAGAACCCACCTTCATGTGTAGCCACCCTGTCTCCATGTTCCTGGTAATGCGCGCTCCCAGGCTCAGAGTCTGGAACTGCTGATGGAGCGGCAGGTCCTGGACCCTGCGAAGAATCGAGGTTCCCCAGTCACAGTCTTAGATTAGACAGAGCTCCTCCAGTTCTCAGAGGATTTCTTAGGCTACCCTGAAAATAGAGAGAGGAAGGGACCTGCCCTTGGTCACACTGTCAGTAACAGAATCAGAACAGAAATCCAGGGCTCTTGGTCTTCCAGCCTCTGTTCTTCCCTTAACCCAAGGCTGGCAGAGATGGGGAGACTGCAGAGGGCCCTGAAGGTGGGGGCATTTGCACTGAGTGTAGAGTGCCTTTGGAAGGCAGGGAAGCCCAGGAAGGTAAACACACACACAACGTTGCAAATGTGGAGAAAATCAGAGAGGAGGAAATGTCAGGGACTCTCCAGCACGGAAAACATCCTGATAGTTTGGAGCGCCCGGAAGGAAGAGTAGGGAGCGCCCGGAAGGAAGAGTGGGCACCTTGGAATCTGGAAGGCGTTCTTTTGCGTTTCACCTGCAGTGGGGTGGGGTCTCTGAGGTCTGCCCTCCCTCCTACTCTACATGCATTACCCATCCTATAGCCGGGCCGTCCCTGCAAAATTCCAGCCGCACTGGGGAACCACACTTCTGACTTCAGAATGAAACCAGTGTTTTGCACACATTCGTTCCTCAGTTCCCTTGCTGGGACCCTCCTGTTATGAAAGCAGAGATCCCACCCGAATAGGGTGACTTTGGGGCGATAGATTACCTTTGGCAGTTCCTGTGGGTCAGGAATTTAGGGGTGCAACGTGGGCCCACAGCATACCCAGTAGCCAGGGAAGCCCCTCCCCTACCTGAGGCTTAAGCTGGCGCCAGGCCCCAAACCCTCGCTCTTCTCTGGTCTAAATCCCCGCCGTAGGATTTTATTTTTCGGTGCTGCGGTGCTTCGCTGGAGGAGCTGCCAGGGGGAGCTGCGCGGGGCAGGCCCGGGGGACCAGAGTCCCTTGCTTTAGCGGCGGCCCTGCGGGTGCCAGAGGCTTGCAGAGTGATCTGAGCGCGCCAAGAGATTGCTGTCAAGTAAGCTCCTCCACAAATCTGCAGAAACCTCAAAGATTACAGAGCTCGCGCGGCGGGAGCGCAGCGGCTTCCCATACCCCGGCAGACAATGGGGCGCGGGAAGGAAGGGGACGGCGGCCTGGAGACCCCCGCGCCCGCAGCACGTGCACCGTGCCTGCGGCGTCCGCTTTACAGATCGTGTCGCTCCACCCCCAAAACAAAGGCCCCGGGGCCCCATCTGTGCCGGGCGCGGGGGAGGGCGCCGCACTTGCTGCCCGCCGCGTGCAAAGAGAGCCAGACAAAGGGCTCAGCCCTGCAGACGCGAGCAGTGGGGAAATAATTAAGCACTAAGGAAATATTGCATGTGGATTTGAGACCAACGGGAGACGCGCTCCCAAACAATGCCCGTTGTTTGCACCGATCCGCTTTTCTGCTAAGTTTCCTCAAGTAATTTGCATGCCATTTCAATAAAACTAACGAATTATGGTCGAGTTTTCTGTTTTATTGACATAAAATTAAAATCTTCCTTTCCTTTATTATTGAAATAATTCTCTCCGCCCCCGCCGGCCCCACTCCCCGGGCAGGCTGCACAGAGCGCCAAGGAAATCCGTCCTCCCAGCCAGACGCCAGCGGCCTTCTGCTGCGCTCCATAACTAACTCCCCGGAAACCCTGCGTTTGTTCTGGCTGCCCCCTTTGACTGTGATAATAACTAGAACTTCAACCCTCTCACTTTCTTACGCCTCCTTTTGTGACAGTGAAAGCACCAAAATTTCCGCGTAGGAGGGACTCAGGGACAACGATGCAATTGGAAGGCGCTGGAAGGTAAGGGGCTTCTCTTAAAGCTGCATTTTCAAAGTGAGCACACTGTTTGCTAAGGTTTTATATTGTACCTTTTAAAAAAGGTAATGTGGGGCCTGGCGTGGTGGCTCACACCTATAATCCCAGCACTTTGGAAGGCCTAGAAGTTCAAGACCAACCTAGGTAACATAGTGAGACTTCCTCTTTACAAAAAATTTTAAAAAATTAGCCGGGTGTGGTAGCCTGTGCCTGTAGTCCCAGCTACTTGGGAGGCTGAGGCAGGAGGATCACTTGAGCCCAGGAGCTTGAGGCTGCAGTGAGCTATGATTGCATCACTGCCCTCCAGCCTAGGAGACATAGCAAGACCCCATTTCTTAAAAAAAAAAAAAAAAAAAAAAGACTAAGACTAAGAAATCATCACTAGCTGGTATTATTAAGGAACAACATCAGCATCACTGTAGTTGTTATTTATTGCTGCATATCAAATACAAAACTTAGTGGCTTAAGACCAATGTCCTCTCTCACAGCTCCTAAGGGCCAGGAATTTGGGAGTGCTGTAGCGGGGCGGTTCTAGATTGGGCCCTCTCTCGAGGCTGTAGTCATCTGAAGGGGTGCTTGGGCCTGGTGATGTGCTTCCGAGAGGACCAGTTTCTGATGTGTCTGGGCTCTTGACCATGAGGCCTGCGTGCCTCAGCAGATGGGGCTCTCCACAGGCTGTTCCAATGTCCTCTTGATGAGGAAGCTGGTGTCCTCCAGAGGGAAGGATCCAAGCAATGAAGCAGAAGGCACAGCATCTTCATGATCTAACTGAAAGGTTGCACACCATCACTGCAACACCCCTACACATTCGTCCATGTGGCTGGGAATGCACAGAGGCATGGAGGCTGGTAGGCATGGATTACTGGAGGCCAACTCAGAGACTGGTTACCACAAGTGATTATCACTAATATGACTTGGTAGGGCTGTTTCAAGTGCCCGGAGGAGAGTATTATACAGCTAAAGCAATAATTTCTTGTTTATCTTTGTGGTTAACGTAAGCGAAAGTGGTCAGTTACCTTTAATGGTACTCCCAGACAACAAACATGGACTCAGGGCCTTCCCAGTGCCGGCTCCCCTTTCAGACTGGGGAATAGAACAGTAGCCAAGAGAGATAAGGCGCCCCTCTGGCGTCCCTGACTTTCCAGAGAAAGAAAACATAAGTGTCCGCATGAACATAGCAACCAGGGCTACAAAACTATCAAGACAGTGCTGCCAAATGGGAAGTACAGGCCAGGTGTGGTGGCTTACGCCTGTAATCCCACCACTTTGGGAAGCTGGGGTGGGAGGATCGCTTGAGGCCAGGAGTTCAAGACCAGCCTGGGCAACACAGAGAGCCCTCGTCATTACAAAAATAAAAAGTTAGCTGGGTGTGGTGGTGCATGTCTGTAGTCCCAGCTACTCAGGAGGCTGGGGCAGGCGGATCGCTTAAATCCAGGAGCTCAAGGGTGTGATGAGGTATGATCATGCCACTGCACTCCAGCCTGGATGACAAAGCAATTTCAAAAAAATGAGGGAATTTCAGGGAGGAGACTAAGCTCTGAGTGCCAAGGTTGGAGGTCTGTACACCCTGTTCCTCCCTAAATCGCAGATCTGAAATGTCCCAGGCATTGCAGATTTCCTGCAAGCCAAACCTTTTAGTAGAACAAGAGACTAGATAAGACAATTGTTTTTTGTTTTTGTTTTTTTGAGATGGAGTCTCGCTCTGTCGCCTAGCCTGGAGTGCAGTGGCGCGATCTCGGCTCACTGCAATCTCCGCCTCCCAGGTTCATGCCATTCTCCTGCCTCAGCTTCCCGAGTAGCTGGAACTACAGGCACCCGCCACCACGCCCAGCTAATTTTTTGTATTCCTAGTAGAGACTAGGTTTCACCGTATTAGCCAGAATGGTCTTGATCTCCTGACCTCGAGTGATCCACTCTCCTCGGCCTCCCAAAGTGTAGAGATTACAGGCGTGAGCCACCGCGCCCGGCCTAAGAGGGATTTTTTTTTTTTTTTTTGAGACGGAGTCTCGCTCTGCCGCCCAAGCTGGAGTGCAGTGGCCGGATCTCAGCTCACTGCAAGCTCCGCCTCCCGGGTTCCCGCCATTCTCCCGCCTCAGCCTCTCGAGTAGCTGGGACTACAGGAGCCCGCCACGTCGCCCGGCTTGTTTTTTGTATTTTTAGTAGAGATGGGGTTTCACCGTGTTAGCCAGGATGGTCTCGATCTCCTGGCCTCGTGATCCGCCCGTCTCGGCCTCCCAAAGTGCTGGGATTACAGGCTTGAGCCACCGCGCCCGGCAAGACGGATTCTTGATATTGTCACACCTTCATGGAACACCAACACTCCCGCTTCCCAGAAGGCAGGCTCCACAAGGGAGGAGGCTAATATGTCTTATTTATCCCTATAGCTCTCATGCCTGGAACTATTGGTACATAATTGGTACATAATTGGTATCACTAATGACTGTCATTAATAATAATTATCTAATGGCTATCAGCCTCGTTGGTGTCCCCAAGTCTTTCAGGTTTAATGGACGTCCCCCTTAACATTAATAAATAAAAGTAATTTAAGCCCTCAGTCTACTTACAGTGAAACATGAGAACTAAAAATGAAATCCTCAGCGCCCCCCCCCCCCACTCAACCAACTGGACAGACCCCCTCTTGGCCAAGGGAACCCCAGAGGAACCTTAACAACAGAGTTCCCAGCCATGACGGGAAGGGAAGTCAGACACACCCCGCTCTACCCTCTCCTTTTTGTGGCTTAAACACAAATGAGCAGCATTCATGTTAAAATAGAGGTCATGGCAGGCACAGTGGCTCACACCTGTAGTCCCAGCACTTTGGGAGGCTGAGGCGAGACTGAGGTCAGGAGTGCGAGACCAGCCTGGCCAACATGGTGAAACCACTTCTCTACTAAAAATACAAAAATTAGCCGGGTGCATGGGTGCCTGTAATCCCAGCTACTCAGGGGGCTAAGGCAGGAGAGCTGCTTGAACCTGGGAGGTGGAGGTTGCAGTGAGCCAAGATCACACCACTGCACTCCAGCTTGGGTGATGGACCGAGAACCTGTCTCTAAAAAATAAAAATAAAATAGAGGTCATAAGACTGGCAGAATGGACTCTGTGACAGTAAGATACCAAATCATAACCAGGACCTAAGGGTCATATCAGGGAAGGGTTAAGTCACATACACTTATACATAAAGAATAGTTTCTAGCTGCCACAAGTGGTTTCTTTTTCTCTGGTAGCTAAACAAACCAATGGCTTGGAGATAGGTGTTATTAAAATAATTGCAGCTCGTTCACTGCTGGACACTAACTGACCCTCCTTCTGCCAGCCAGAACTGCAGCTTTGATTGGACAAGAGACTGATTCAGTAACTTTCTCCTGATAAGAGACCACCAAGCATGGCCTGGTTCTGCCCATTTACAGAGACTGTGCAATTGCATGCCCTCACATCCCTTCTTCACCTTTTGACGTCTACAGCCAGATTATAATACACTTAAATGTGTAGTCTCCACCCCAAGGTGAACATGGGATGCATGTAACATGCATGTTTGCTTATCACACATGTGCATGGCCTCATTCCATGAATATTCATAGCTATTCCTATCTCATGTTGAATACGTACACCTGGCCAACCCATTCAGCTTGAATTCCTGTCTTATCCCCTCCCACCCTTTCTTAAAGTGCTTGCCTGTTGGCTTCTACCGGAGACTAAACTTCTTAGCCGGTCAGGGTGGCTGCCTTCCAGGTTGTAACCCTGTATGAGAAATAAAGCCCTACTTTTCTAAATGTATATATTGGGTGATTTTTAAGCTAGCAAACACCAGCCCAGAATCTCTAAAGGTTGCTGAGAGAGGTTGTAAGAGCCACCTGTGCGTTTCTCCTGATCAGGAGCCTCTAAACCCTGACTCTCTGGGGTTCGCCTCCTCGCCTCCCTTCTCAGCTCCTCCAGCCCTCCCTCTGTTCAGTGTGCCTAGCCCAGATGAACTGGGAGCTCCAGATCTTCTCGGGAACTTCCCCGGAGCCTCTCTAACACAAGGTGTTGGTGCCACAGACTTTGACTGTTGGGTCTGCAGTGGCCAGTGAGGGTTCAGTGTAGCAGCGTGGGGAGGGAATATTGAGACCGCCTGGTTCTTGAGAGTTACTTGGACCCAGCCAGGCTCTCACCGTCTTACAGGGTCTCCTGCTACTCTCTTATCTGTGGACCAGCCTCCAACTCACTCTTCTGCTCTTCCTGGACTCCTTTTCCCATATCAGGGCCAATAAAACACTCACCCACTCCAGGCAGCAGTGTTTGGGGTCCAGAGCTCTGAACTAACACCTTATGTTGAGTGTGGTCGAATTTTTAGGCTTAGTGCCCATCTTTCTTCTGTTTAGTTTTATTTTAAATTATTTTTTAGAGACAGGGTCCCACTCTGTCACCCAGGCTGTAGTGCAATAGCATGATCTTGTCTTACTGCAACCTCCACTTCCTGGGTTCAAGTGATTCTCCTACCTCAGCCTCCTGAGTAGCTGGGACTACAGGTGTGCGACACCACACCCGGCTAATTTTTAAATTATTTTTAGAGACAGAGTCCTCCCTATATTGCCCAGGCTAGTCTTGAACTCCTGGCCTACTGCCTTGGCCTCCTAAATTGCTGGACTACAGGCACGAGCCACCACCCCCAGCCCCACTCTTCTAAGTGGAGGGAAGGTTTAGTCCGCTCCCATAATGAATTATGCAACACCCCTTCCCTCTTAGAACATACAAGCACTCTAGTCAAAGTTTCTGAGTTTTTTATTTTAGGACCGTTTTTCATTTTGGCTAAACATAGACATATGTGCCCACAAGAATGCCGGTTAAAACAAAGAAAAAATCATCTTGAGGAAGCAAGCACATCTTGAGTAAGTTTCTTTCAAGATGTTTTGGTGCATTCTATGCTATCACTTTGCAGAACAATTTGTGGTCCGTGCGGTAACTTTAGGGGCTGTCTGAGATGGTCTGTTCCCGAAAGACTGTGGATCAGAGAAGTGGCAGTGAATCCCGGAGAGTGGAGTGAATCCCAGCCATTCTGTGGACAGGTGGGCTGAGGGAGAAGTTCAGAGGGCACCCTAGAGTGATTTGCAACGTCTCATACAGAAATATAACATCTTCTTTCATCCTCTGCAGAGTCTGGAGCTAAATTCACACCTTTTTTTTTTTTCCTTCCCTCACTTAAAATCAAATTCTCACCCTTAATACTTCCTTTCAGAACTGCACCGCAAATGACAATGTCTTCTCATGCATATGAATTACCCAAAATGTAGGAAGATGAGCCCCCATTGGAGTGCGCTAAAGCCTTTAACCCAAGTACATCTAATGCTGTGAAGCCCTGAGTAAAGCAAAGTTGTCTTTTTATTTTAGAAGACATTTAGGACAGTTCATGTCATCCTGCACAGATGCACTGAAATTGATCACGGGGCAAACTATAAAGAGAGCAGATGCTCCCCAAATCTGTTTCCGAGCCAGGTAGGATGATGAATTCTGAGGTGAGACTGATGGGGAACGGTGGCAGCTGTCTCCCCTGCACGCACCGGGCAACTACTTCCCCGTTTGGACACTGGCATGACACCCTCCTTCCCTGTTCATCTGTGAAAATGTGCAGCGTTTTCATTTAAAACTTCCTGCTCCAACTTGGGGCCTTCTGCAGACCGCAGGGATCCCTAACAATTACTTGTTGGAAGAACAAATGAAACATAAAGCATGATACTTTATTTTAAACACACGGGTGGCACAAATTTATTTCCAAAGATTTAAGCACCTGATGACTTCTCCTTAGAGAAAAAACAATAAAAGGGGCCTCTCCTATCACAGATTTCCACTAACCATAGTTTGTGCAGAGGCAGAATTTCAGGCTTTTACCACTGAGTTCTGGACATGAAGCAAAGCTAACACTAGAGGGTGCTATAGATCAGGAAATCCAGGGACCACGGGCACTGGCTCGCGTTCAAGACGCTGCGCTCCCGATTGTAACCTAACAAACTAAGCGTGTCACTTTGCCAGAATTTACCCCTTCACCATTTCTGCTATGATGAAATTATCCAGATACGCTTAATTTGAAATTTTGGCTTAGCCTGTGATTATATGGAATTTCAAGACTGGCTGTGGCCAGGTGCAGTGGCTCACGCCTGTAATCCCAGTGCTTTGGGAGGCCAAGGCCTGTGGATGATTTGCGGTCAGGAGTTCAAGACCAGCCTGGCCAACATGGTGAAACTCTGTCTCTCCTAAAAATACAAAAATTAGCCGGGTGCCTGTAATCCCAGCTACTCGGGAGGCTGAGGCAGGAGAATCGCTTGAACCCTCAGGAGGCAGAGGTTGCAGTGAGCCGAGATCGCGCCACTGCACTCCAGCCTGTCTCAAAAAATAAAAATAAAAATAAAAAGGCCTGGCTATGGGTTTCAGAGCCCAGGTCTGTAGGACAGACACTTCATATTTGTATCTTAAGTACTTTGCGATCTCACCCTTACAAACCTGATACTAAATCCCACTCACCTACTTCAGTCCTTCTCTGAGGGAAGGTGGAGTTTGGGGTCAATTTTAGGAAGCAGGGATGAGGAACCAGGGAAGGTGACACACTGAAGGACAAGCCAACACAAGGGTGCATTATCAAGGCTGGTCCCCTCTACAGGCACCCTGGACTCGGTCCCATGCGGACTGCTGAGTAGACAGAAGACCTTTCAGAATCTTCTGCCTCTCCCCCATTGGCTGAGAGCTCCCTGGGAAGGGTAACCCCGTACCTTCGGGGGGAACATATGTTTGCATGCTGAAAGGGCTGTTTCTGCCGTCCCATGCCACAGCACTCAGGAAGCCCTAGGGCCAAAGCAAACAGCATGCTTGAGGCAAGGTGCTGTGAGGCCCAAATGAGCTGAAGCTTCGCACAAAACTGCTCACCACTGCCATAGCTGAATCAGCAGAGGCCAAGATGATGCGAGGCAGTACCCGCGACTGTCTCATCATCTCCCTCTTGGACCACTCAGACTTAGGCATGCCCTGCATCAAATCCAACCTGTCACCAGGTCTTCAAGGGGAGGCCTGCGGAAACCCTACTGTGAATGAAGCTACAGTTGCTATCCATCGTCTCCCTCCTGCACTGACCACTCCAGATGTCCCTTACTCATGGCCAGCACTTTGACTTGTTTAAGTTGTGTGCCAGGTGAGGTGACCACACCTTCCCCCCTGCAGTTTCTGAGTCTTTCCTGAGCTTGTCTTGGTTGGCCTTTGGCTGCTCTGACTGCCTATTTTGTCTAGTTGCAGGTTCAAGATTCACCAAGAAGGCAGGGCACAGTGGCTCACATCTGTAATCCCAGCACTTTGGGAGGCCGAGGCAGGTAGATCACTTGAGCCCAGGAGTTTGAGACCAGCCTGGGCAACACAGCAAGACCCCATCTCTAAAGAAAAAAAATTATTCAGGTGTGGTGGCACATGCCTGTAGTCCCAGCTACTCAGGAGGCGGAGGTGGGAGGATCGCTTGAGTCCAGAAGGTCGAGGCTGCAGTGAGCCGTGATTGTGCCATTGCATTCTAGCTGGGCAACAGAGCAAGACCCTGTCTCAAAAAATAATAAATAAATAAATAAATAAGATACTAAGAGCCATCCCAGTGACTCTCCTGAGTCCCAAACATACTCATCCATCTCTCACGGAGAAACAATTCTATCTCCTTGCAATAATCAGAACTAGTTTCTCCTGCCAGTTTAATCAGTACCTTTTTTATTGCAGTAAAATACACACAACATAAAATGTGCCACTTTAACCCTTTTTATTTATTATTATTATTATTATTATTATTATTATTATTATTATTATCATCATCATTATTGAGACAGAGTTTCGCTCTTGTTGCCCAGGTTAGAGTGCAGTGGCGCAATCTTGGCTCACTGCAACTTCCACCTTCTGGGTTCAAGCGATTCTCTTGCCTCAGCCTCCAGAGTAGCTGAGATTACAGGCGCACGCAGCCATGCCCGGCTAATTTTTGTATTTTTAGTAGAGATGGGGTTTCACCATATTGGTCAGGCTGCTCTCAAGCTCCTGGCCTCAGGTGATCCACCCCCACTTGGCCTCCCAAAGTGCTGGGATTACAGGCGTGAACCACCACCCCCAGCCCATTTTAACCATTTTTAAATGTTCATTCAGTGACCTGAATTATATGAACATCGCTGGACAACCATCGCTACTATGTATTTCCAAAGCTTTGTAATTGCCTTGAACAGAAACCTTGTAACCATTAAGCAACGGCTCCCCATCCCCTCTCCCCTCAGCCCCTAGTAACCACTAGCCTACTTTCTCTGTGACTTTGTCTCTTGTAGATGTTTCAAACAAGTAGACTGATATGATATTTTTCCTTTTGAAACTGACTTACTTTACATAGTATAGTGTTTTCAAGGTCCATCCATGTGGTAGCAGGTATTAAAGCTTCATGCATTTTTATGGCTGAATAATGTTCCATTGTATGTACAAGACGTGCCACATTCTGTATTCATTCACCTGTTGATGGCAGCTTGGCTTGTTTCCACCTTTGGGCCCTCATGGATAATGCTGCAGTGAAATAGGCACGGATATCTCCGTCTGAGTCTTGCTTTCAGTTCTTCAGGATATATGCCTAGCAGTGGAGTTGCTGATTCTGTGTTAATTCCATGTTTAATTTTTTGAGAAACTGCCATATTGTTCTCCAGGCTGACTGTACCATTTCACATTCCCACTAACCGTGCACAAAGATTCCAATTTCTCACCAACACGCTCTCATCAATACTTGTTATTTTGCTTTAGTTTATCATGTTTTCATTTTTCTTTTATTATCTATAGCAGGCATTCTAATGGGTGTGGGGTGGTATCTCATTTTGGTTTTGATCTGCATTTTCCTAATGTTTAGTGATGTAGAGTACACTTTCCTGTGGTCATTTGTATATTTTCTTTGGATGTATACCTGTTCAAGTCCTTTACTCATTTTTAATTGAGTTGTCTTTTTGTTATTGAGTTGTAGGAGCTCCTTATATAGTCTTGATTTTAAAACTTTATCAGATATATGATTTGCAAATATTTTCTCCCATTCCGTAGGTTGTTTTTTCACTTTCTTGGTAATGTCCTTCCATGCACAAAAGTGTCTAGTTTTGACGAATTCCAATTTATCTATTTTTCTTTCTTTGCTCATGTTTTTGGTGTTGTATCTGAGAATCCATTACCAAATCCAAGGTCATGAAGATTTACCTATAGGTTTTCTTCTAAGAGTTTTGTGGTTTTAGCGCTGATGTTTGCCATTGATCCATGTTGAGTTAACATTTATATTGTAGCCGGGCGCGGTGTCTCACGCCTGTAATCCCAGCACTTTGGGAGGCCGAGGTGGGCGGATCACAAGGTCAGGAGATCGAGACCATGGTGAAACCCCATCTCTATTAAAAATACAAAAAATTATCTGGGCACGGTGGCGGGCGCCTGTAGTCCCAGCTACTCAGGAGGCTGAGGCAGGAAAATGGCGTGAACCCGGGAGGCGGAGCTTGCAGTGAGCCGAGATCGCGCCACTGCACTCCAGCCGGGGATACAGAGCAAGACTCTGTCTCAAAAAAAAAAATAAATAAATAAATAAAATTAAATTAAAAAAACATTTATATTGTATAATGTAGAGGCTACCTCTTCATTCTTTTGCATGTAGAAACTGGCCCACTGACTTGAGAAGCCTAAGAGGACCAGGCAGTATTTATATTTTCAAGTTCCGTGGAATTGGTGATTCCCTGGTGGAGGAGTCCACTCTCCGCCGCTTCTCTTCCATCAACAACTAAGACGTCGAATTTGCTAGAGCCCCACCCAAAGCTGTGGACACAGGGAGCACACATTTCTCAAGGTGGTCTCTGAGAGTGATGGTGAGAACATCCGATTTCACTACTCCGCCCTCAACCCCCTGGGTTTCCAGCCCCATGTCTTTCTGCTGTTGGGAACATAGCGCCATGTGTCTGCTCTTCATAAGGCACACACACCGCAGTTTCAAGGATAGCATCCTAACTATACAGGGTGTGGGCCCACACTTTCACCCTGGCATAGCCTTGGCACAGGTCATCCTGATGTTCTCGTAGGCCTGCTGCTTCCAGAGGAATCTTGAAGCCATAGCCTCTTTGTTGTAAAACAGACCCCTTGGCTTGAGGCAATGTTGTTCAAATCCCTTGCCAATAAATCAGAGATGTCTGTAAGGGCTCTGTTGGTGACGCCAGTGAAGGCAATGTTGCAAGGAAGGAAAAATTCATACCCATAGTAGGTGTTGACTCTGGTAGGACTCATCACTGTCTCATCAATGACAGAAGGGGCCTGATATAATGAACTTGGCACCGTGGCTGCCTGATCTCCTTGTGAAATGGCGCCATCTTGAGGGCTCATTATTAGTCCCTGTGGTTGGCAGGTAGGGCGTTCAGTAGTGGCAGCAGCCAGGTCATCCCTAGCAGGAGGGAACTTGTGGTGCTGGGCTCATGCCTCCCTTGACTTTTGCCACCATGGCCACACCATTCATGGAACTATCTATTGCTCCTGCCGTAGGATGGCTGATGCCGGCTGATGCCCAGAGGCTGAACCATCCTATCCACCCACTTGCTGGGTGCCTCCTCTGCAGGAAAGGCTTTCTGGCAGACTTTAACGGAAGTCCAACGATTGGCACACTAGTGCCATTTCCATAGGTCAGTAGTGCTGGTTTTTCTTTTGTCTCAGATTCCAATATGGCTCGGCACAACAGTTACAAGCTGGTACCCCTTTGGCCCCACCAAGTGTCAAAGCCTTCATGTCTGCTCATCAACACACCCGATCCCAGGGCTCCTGTCCCTCCACAGCCTCCGTGTCCCGTCCCCAGGGCCTTTGGAGCTGCTGATGCTCTTCTACACCCCCTTCAGAGGACTGCAGGGAACTGGGGTGGGCGTGCCCCACCTTTGAATTTCAGCCCCCATCTGAAATTTTAACATTTTGCTCATCATGGATTTTTGTATTAACTCTTTAAAATACTGCATTAGCATATTATGCATCTTGACTACTGAAAAATTTTCACCTAAGGGGAGTGCCACCTTTGTCCCTGTCCTGAGGGCAGCAGTTTATTTTTAGTTCACGCCATCATGTTGAACATGTTAAACACAGTCTATCCGCCTGTGAACCGGATCCAAGTTTTCTCGTCTAACAGCTCATCCTAGGGGCGCCCTCCCCCACCATATGTCCATAAGGCCATAGGTGTGCGCCGAGAGAGAAGGGTCACTGCATCAGAAGGAGGTGATGTGGGGGTCGAGGCCACCTGTTCATGTAACTTACATGTTCCCACTGAACTTCCTGGGCCTGATCCCAAATGCATCATTTTATTTTATTATTATTATTATTATTATTTTGAGACAGAGTTTCACTCTTGTTGCCCAGGCTGGAGTGCAATGGCACAGTCTAGGCTCACTGCAACCTCCGCCTCCCAGGTTCAAGCAGTTCTCCTGCCTTCGCCTCCCAAGTAGCTGGGATTACAGGCACCTGCCATCATGCCTGGATAATTTTCATATTTTTAATAGAGTCAGGGTTTCGCCATATTGGCCAGTCTGGTCTCAAACTCCTGACCTCAGGTGAGCTGCCCTCTTCAGCCTCCCAAAGTTCTGGGATTACAGGCTGAGCCACCACGCCCCGCTCAAATGCATCATTTTCTCTGCTGATGGGTTGCCAATCTACGACTTGATGGGTCTCACTGTAGTCAGTTCCAGGAACAAAGTCACTCACTGTCCTGTGGGTAGTCTCCAAGTCTCTGCCAGGACCCATTGCACAGCAGGAGCTAGTCTCAGACTGAGAAGAGTTCTCGGCAGCAGAAGGCACCACCGCACTCCCAAGGGCTAAAGGTTTACACTGCACCTCTCCTACTGAAGCTTGCAGAGAGTTGGCATGGCAGCCTTCTTCATCATAGGAGACTCTAAGACTGTTACCTTTGGCTCCTCTGGGTCGTGCAGCTTGAGTGGAAGAGCAGATCCTCTCACAGCCTAGACCTCCTGGCCAGCCGTCTCTTGCCCTAGACTCCGTTATGAGTGGCAGTCTCCCAAGTTGTCTGATAGGCGGATGGGAGAAGTATCAGCAAGTATGCTACTTCTAATGTCCCGGGGGTGCACCCAGCACTGTACCTCTTCCCTAGTGCAGCTGAAGGAAAGCTGCCACTGCCTGTGCCTTCCTTTACAAGGGTTGTCCTGGCATGTCTCAGACCACTGGGTCTCCTAACAACCTTGCCAATGTGCCAGTCCCCTGAATGTCTCTGGGCTTTAGCCCCTGCCCTTGGCTTGCACGTGTCTTCTTCCTAGGACATCCAGGGTGCTTATGTCATATGCTGGTAGCATAATGTCATCAACAGTGCACCAGCGTGCCATGCAAACTATCCTGAGACAGCATGTGTGCATGCAAAGTATGCTCAAAAGCGCCCAAGGCTGAGGCGCGGCAGCTCATGCCTTTAATTCCAGCACTTTGGGAGGCTGAGACTGGTGGATCACTTGAGTCTAGGAGTTTGAGACCAGCCTGAGCAAAATAGTGAGACCCTATCTCAACTAATAAAAAAAAAAAAAAAAAGAAAAAGAAAAAGAAATTAACTAGGTGTGGTGATATGCGCCTGTGGTCCCAGTTACTGGCAGGCTGAGGTGGAAGGATTCATTGAGCCCGGAGGTTGAAGCTGCAATGAGCTGTGACTGCATTACTGCACTCCAGCCTGGATGACACAGAGACTCTGTCTCAAAATAAATAAACTTATTTATTAATACCGCATCAATCGGTATTTCCCGATTTTCATAATTGAACGGTGGTTGTATAAGAGAATGCCCGTGGCCAGGCGCAGTAGTCCCTGCTACTCGGGGGCGGAGACAGGTGAAACCCCGTCTCTCTAATAATATAAAAATTAGCAGGTCATGGTGGCACATGCCTGTAATTCCATCTACTCAGGAGGCTAAGGCAGGAGGATCGTTTGAACCTGGTAGGTGGAGGTTGCAGTGAGCCAAGATTGCGCCACTGCACTCCAGCCTGGACTGTTGAGTGAGACTGCATCTCAAACAAAAATAAAACTAAAAGAAGTTGCCTGGCTTAGTTGTGCTTACTGGACTCAGAGCCCCACATGGAGGTTGCTGACGTGTCTTGGGATTGAAGGGTGATGGGTGAGAAGGATGGAGAATTTGTAAAGGGCCGGCAGTCTCCCTGATCTATCTCTTCTAGTTTTGTAGTCAGACTCCTATTTGGTTCCTGGGCAACCTTCAATTCTTGAATTTTAGGGTTCAAAACAACAAGTGTGAAGTGAAGCTTGGGGCCTTTTAAAAGGTTTCAGTGCTTGAAATTTGAGACAATATTAATAGCTGCCATCTTAAGGTGAGTTTGTCAACTCTGGGTTGTGAATTTTATGTCTGTGACTGTGTCTCATCTCATTGATGTAAAAAGTAAAATTGCTTCCTTTTGCCAAGTACTGCCTTCAGTCATTGGATGTTGAATTTCCCTGTTCCCATCCCTTAAGGAGTCTCTATGGGGCCAATGTGTCAGCATCTCCTTGGCCCCTTCTACACCTTAATGCCCTTGCTGAGGGGCAAGCTGGGACGCCTTTGGCCCCACCAAGTTTCAAAGTCTTCATGTCCTTTCATCAGCACTCCCCATTCCAGGGCTCCTGTGCCTCCCCAGCCTCCACTTACCGTCCCCGGGGCCTCCAGAGCTGCTGATGCTTCTCTACACCCCCTCAGAGGGCTGCAGGGAACTGGGGTGGGCGTGCCCCTGTCTTTCCTCCCCAGGCTAATCCGCCTCACGCTCTCTTCCAGCCTCCTGACTTGGGACATTCCAGTGTCCTCCACCTTTATACCAAAGACTGTGCCCCTGTCACTGTATCCATGTCAGCCTCTAAGGCCCCGGCTCCCAGGATCACACGCCAGGCCCTCTGACAAGGTCCCCAGCCACCCTCCTGTAAGGGTCTGCAGGTCCTGAGCGCAGCAGGCACCCAGGCTGGAATGAGGTATGAAGCACCGCTTCCCAACGGCACCCCCAGTCTCTGCGTGTGGCTCTCTGTACTGGAGTTTGGGAGGCCAGGGCAAGCATCTCCCTCAGGCTCCCCCGACAGTGTGGGGAGACCTCATCACTCCCACCAGCCTGAGTGGTCCCAAACTCAGCCCCCGGCCACAAGCCCCAGGTTTGCTGCCCAGGCCCAAGCTACCCACGGGCAGTGAGAAAGGTACCATCTCCCAGAACGGGGCCCTCTTGCCTGTGTGGTCAGCGCCCTTTCTCCTGGATACAGACCTTCCTGAGCAGCCAAAACTTCCTTCTCGCCCGATGGGCAAAGAGACCTGAGGATTAACTGCATGCTTAGCAGCTTCCTGGAGGCCCCCCTTGGAACTGGAAATAGTCCTGGATGCAATGATTGAAGCAACTCAGTCTGCACCGAGCCCACGCCTGGCTCTGGGGTTGCCCTCCTCTGCACCTCCTGTCTGGCCACCTCTTGCTTTTCCTATGCTATGCAGCCAAGCAGGTGACCAGGAAGGCCTCTCACCCAGAAGCCCCCCGGCTCCTGCTACCCACTGTGAACCTGTTCCAGGTGGATTCCCAAGGGCCGACTTCCTTGGCTCATTTTGACAAACTTTGAGGTTGCTCGTCATAGCCCTTAAGAATGGAGACAAACATTCTCACTCATAGGTGGGAAGTGAACAATGAGATCACTTGGACTCGGGAAGGGGAACATCACACACAGGGGCCTATTATGGGGAGGGGGGAGGGGGAGGGATGGCACTGGGAGTTCTACCTGATGTAAATGACGAGTTGATGGGTGCTGACGAGTTGATGGGTGCAGCACACCAACATGGCACAAGTATACATATGTAACAAACCTGCACGTTGTGCACATGTACCCTAGAACTTAAAGTATAATAAAAAAATAAAAATAATTTTTAAAAATGGAGACAAACACCCGCCCTCCCGCATTTTCCAACCCCTGATATACACAGGCAAAAACCAGAAGCTCAGAGAGGGTGAGGAATTTCCACAGGGTCACACAGCTGGTGAAGTCGCTGGTCTAAGCCCTTAACTAGGGCCAACCTGACCCTTCACCTGCCTAC
Source organism: Macaca mulatta (assembly GCF_049350105.2). Classification (NCBI taxonomy): domain Eukaryota; kingdom Metazoa; phylum Chordata; class Mammalia; order Primates; family Cercopithecidae; genus Macaca; species Macaca mulatta. The sequence goes on from NC_133424.1 coordinate 41,015,151, forward strand.
CTTTTCCCACCCCCACCCTCCCTACAGGTGCTGTCTGCATGTAGAATCCCTCAGGCCCAGATTCATGATGTCCAGACAAGTGTGAGAAGAGTGGCGTGATATGGGCCCAGCCACATGGCAGCTGATAGGCTCTGGGACCAGGGGGTCCTAGCTCCCAGCCCTCCCCCTTAGAGCCCCACCAGGGACTGAGTCTATTGACACAAGGGCCAGCACCTGTCACGACGTCATCTTCCCTAATATATACTTTCGTTTAGGGGCAAAGAAGTTCTCTTTTTGTTATTTTGCGTTAAAATAACCAAGATCCAGCCAGACATGGTGGCTCACACCTGTAATCACAGCACTTTGGGAGGCCAAGGCAGGCAGATCACTTGAGGTTAGGAGTTCGAGACCAGCCTGGCCAACATGGTGAAACTCTGTCTCTACTAAAAATACAAAAATTAGCAGGACATCGTGGCGTGTGCCTGTAATCCCATTTGCTTGGGAGACTGAGGCAGGAGAATCACTTGAACCTGGGAGGCAGAGGTTGCAGTGAGCCGAGATAACACCACTGCACTCCAACTTGGGTGACAGAGTGAGACTGCGTCTCAAAAATATAATAATAATAATAAATAAAATAAAATAATCAAGATCACTGGGTGTGATGGCTCACACCGGTAATCCTAGCACTTTGGGAAGCTAAGGTTGGAGGATTGCCTGAGTCCAGGAGTTAGAGACCAGCTCGAGCAACATAGTGAGACCCCATCTCTACACAGAATTTTAAAAACCTCCAAAGAATTTTAGAAAAAATTAGCCAGGTGTGGTAGCATGTGCCTGTAGTCCCAGCTACCGGGAGGCTGAGGATCGCTTGAGCCTGGGAGTTTGAGGCTACAGTGAGCTGTGACTGCACTACTGCACTCTAGCCTGGGAGACAGAGCGAGACCCTGTCTGAAAATAGTCAAGATCAACCCTGGACAGAAAGGAGTTGCTAGAGAAATACCCTTTCACTGGAAATGCTGTCACCACCAGCAGCCTGGTGGGGTCTGAGGAGCTGTCTCCCCCTCCACCCTGTGTGCTAGTCCTTTCATGTTAAAACTCAGTAGTTCCCATATCCCAGTCAAAAGGCAGTGGGAGGATGATGGGTACACGAAAATCCCAGTCTCAGGCCGGGCGCGGTGGCTCAAGCCTGTAATCCCAGCACTTTGGGAGGCCGAGACGGGCAGATCACGAGGTCAGGAGATCGAGACCATCCTGGCTAACACAATGAAACCCCGTCTCCACTAAAAATACAAAAAAAATTAGCCGGGCGTGGTGGCGGCGCCTGTAGTCCCAGCTACTCGGGAGGCTGAGGCAGGAGAATGGCGGGAACCCGGGAGGCGGAGCTTGCAGTGAGCCGAGATCGCGCCACTGCACTCCAGCCTGGGCGACAGAGCGAGACTCCGCCTCAAAAAAAAAAAAAAAAAAAAAAAAAAGGAAATCGCAGTCTCCACCAGTACACAATATACTCAGGTGACAAACATGCACGTGTACCCCTTGAATCTAAACTAAATTAAAATTTAAACAAAGGCAAGGGTGTGACCTGGATGGAGTGGTACAGTCACCCCCTGGCACTGAGCAGCCCATTAGCTCAGAATGGTTATCTGATCAGATGCCTGTCTCCTAGGGACCTATGGGAGCTGGACACAGGGAAGGCGGCTTTGATGCTGTGGAACGAGGTGGGGGAATTGCCCATGCGAAGTGGCCCCTGAAGAACTGGTACAAAGGGGTTGGCTGCAGTGGTTTGAGAGTCAGGGACTGGGGCTGGGGGGCCTGGGCCCAGAAGGCCTTCTAAACCCTCTAGGACTGAGGACTTTGTCCTAGATGCTATGGGAGGCCACTGAGTGGGAGAAGGGACAGGAAGGATGGGTCCATAAGAAAACTGATCAGATTGACTTTCTTTTTTTTTTTTTTTTTTTTTTGACATGGAGTCTCCCTCTGTTGCCAGGCTGGAGTGCAGTGGTGCGATCTCAGCTCACTGCAATCTCCAACTCCCCGGTTCAAGTGATTCTCCTGCCTCAGCCTCCTGAGTAGCTGGGACTACAGGTGTGCGCCACCATGCCCAACTAATTTTTGTGTTTTCAATAGATACAGGGTTTCATCATGTTGGCCAGAATGGTCTCGATCACTTGACCTTGTGATACACCGGCCTTGGCCTCCCAAAGTACTGGGATTACAGACCTGAGCATGGCAGCCAGCCCAGATTGACTTTTAAAGGCAGGACCCAGGGCTGGGCTCAGTGGCTTACACCTATAATCCCAGCACTTTGGGAGGCTGAGGCGGGCAGATCACTTGAGGTCAGGAGTTTGAGACCAGCCTGGCAAACATGGTAAAACCCCACCTCTACTAAAAATACAAAACTTGGCCGGGCGTGGTGGCTCAAGCCTGTAATCCCAGCACTTTGGGAGGCCGAGATGGGTGGATCACGAGGTCAGGAGATCAAGACCATCCTGGCTAACACAGTGAAACCCCATCTCTACTAAAAAATACAAAATATTAGCCGGGCGTGGTGGCGGGCGCCTGTAGTCCCAGCTACTCGGGAGGCTGATGGAGGAGAATGGCGTGAACCCGGGAGTCGGAGCTTGCAGTGAGCTGAGATCCGGTCACTGCACTCCAGCCTGGGCGACAGAGTGAGACTCCGTCTCAAAAGAAAAAAAAATACAAAACTTAGCTGGGTTTGGTGGTGTGTGCCTATAGTCTCAGCTACTCAGGAGGCTGAGGCAGGAGAATCGTTTGAGCCTGGGAGGTGGAGACTGCAGTGAGCCAAAATCCTACCACTGCACTCCAGCCTGTGCGAGAGTGAGGCTTCATCTCAAAAAATAAAAATAAATATAAAAATAAAAAATAAAATAGTACAAAAAATCCTGGCCAACAAAACAACAACAAAAAAGATCCTGGAACCCTTCTTTCTCCCTCTTGCTCCCTCTCTTGCCACATGACATGCCTGCTTCTCCTTCACCTCTGCCACGACTGGAAGCTTCCTGAGGCCTCACCAGGAGCAGGTGCTAGCGTCACGCTTCTTGTACAGCCTGCAGAACCGTGAACTAAACCAACCTCTTTTCTTTTTAAATCACTCAGCCTCTCGTATTTCTTTATGGCAATACAAAATGGACTCAGACCCTCCTTGATCTCAAACGTCCCAGCTTTCAGAACGATGAAGCGTAACTGTTCATTGTTGAAGCCCCGGCTCACGGTATTTTGTTATGGTGGCCTGAACTAACACAAGAGGCTGGCTGGGCGCCTGGCCCTATGAGAGATGGGGGCGGCTTGGAGCACAGGTGCAGGGGAGTGGGGAAGAAGCAGATAGGCTAGAAGATACATTCTGTAGTGACAGACCCACTCACCGGTCGTGGTCTGGAGACTGAGATGGAAGCAAAAGGACCTCAGGAATGACTGTCAGGTCTCTGTGCTTGAGCTGCAGGGGACGTGGAGACACTGTGTCCTGGGCAAGGAGTTTTGTTGTGAAAGTTCCAGCTCTGGAGCACTCCAGCCTTTAGAGATCTGGTTAAGGAGGGGCCCAAGAGGTGGGAGGAAGACAGGAGGGTGGAGAGTCACTGAGACTGGTACAGAGTGTCTCCAGAAGCAGGGAGCAGCCCCTTTCGATGGCAACCTGGCTTTGCAGGACTTTTGACGCACTTAACCCCACCGGCTTTTCCCGCACCTGCATGGCCGCTCTGACCATCCATACTCATGGTGAGGGTCCCTCCCTTGCCCGCCATCGCTCCATCCACCCAGTCCCCGACTCAGCAGATTCATATTGTGTCCACCCTTTGAGGCTCTCCTCCACTCCCCCAGCTCCTGTCTCAGAGTCCCCCAGCCTCTTGGGTCCCCCTCTGTGTCTCGTGTAAGAGCTGAGCGTGCTCTTGTCTGTTTCCCAGGAGGTGAGCTCCTCGCGTACAGGGGTCCCGCTGCCTCCTCCTCTGACTCCCTGGCTCTGAGCGAAGGCTCTGGCGTCGCTAGCCATGAGAGGAATATTTGCCGAGTGACCCTAGGAGCGAGTGGTGTCAGCATAAAGGCCAGTGCACCCAACGCTGGCCCAAAACATCCTCTGGAGACCAGAGCTGCCCAGCTGCGGGATGCATTCTGCCTTTGAAGGTAGTGAGTAGCACATCCTTAGAAGTACCCAAGACAAGAAGGATTGGACACTATTCAGGGTGGGAAATGGATGAGAGGACTCCTGCAATGGGGGAGAGGGTCTGACTATCCATCCCCTAAGGACAGCCCCCGCTCTGGGGCCTCCCAGCCTGAGAACGAGGCAGGAGCCACCATCATCGGAAGCTGTCAGATTCACAGTCATAATTCCAGAGTGTGACACTTAGTTAATCTGAAAATATTTGCTAACCTATTATGAATAACAATATTTGCAGCTTAAAATGCTTACCCTCCATAGCTCCAGAGTGTGAAGATGTGCTCCCACCCAGACAAAGATGTACTCACTACCATCCAAGCAAATTGACACAGGGAGCTTATGAGCCTAATTGTTGGCATCTCAGGCTGATTTGCATCCCCCGGGGCCACTCTGATAACTTGGCTAAACAAATACAGGAGGTGCTGTAGGGACAGGCTCACAGGGCCACAGGGTTCCGTGGAGCCGGAAAACGGATGACGGGGAAGTTTTTCAGGCCCCTCACCAGAACTCCTGCTATGCTCTGAATGTCTGTGTCCTCCCAACATTCATATGTTGAAATCCTAATTCCCTACGTGAGAGTATTAGGAGGTGGGGCCTTTGAAGGTGATTAGTTCATGAGAGCAGAGCCCGCAGAAATGGGGTGAGTGCTCTTAGAAAAAGGACCCCAGGCTGCGTGTGGTGGTTCATGCCTGTAATCCCAGCACTTTGGGAGGCTGAGGCGGGAGGATCACTTGAGGCCAGGAGTTCAAGACCAGCCTGAGCAACATAGCAAGATCCCATCTTTACAAAAAAAAAATAAATATAAATAAGTAAGTAAAAGGGATCCCACAGAGCTCTTTGCCCCTTTTCTGCCAAGTGAAGATGCATATGAAGTCTGCAATCTGTAACCTGAAGGAGAATCCTCACAGAACCTGGCTGCCAGCCTCCAGATCAGTGGGAATCTGATTTTTTTGTTTTGTTTTTTGAGGCAGAATCTGGCTCTGTCACCCAGGCTGGAGTGCAGTGGCGTGATCTCGGCTCACTGCAGCCTCCACCTCCCCGGTTCAAGTGATTCTCCTGCCTCAGCCTCCCGAGTAGCTGGGATTATGGTGTGCACCTCCATGCCAGGCTAATTTTTGTATTTTTAGTAGAGATGGGGTTTCACCATGTTGGCCAGGCTGGTCTCAAACTCCTGACCTCAGGTGATCCACCCGCCTTGTCCTCACAAAGTGCTGGGATTACAGGCCTGAGCCACCACTAAATTTCTATTTCTGATAAGCCACTCAGTCTATGGTGCTTTGTCAAAGCAGTCTGAACAGACTAAAGTACTCCCCTCACCCCATCTCATCATGGTGTCTCTGGACTTTTTTTCTTGGCTGCCCATATGGTTCTTAGGGTCATCTTCACAGTCAGCTATGGGGTGTGGCCAGGCCCTGTGGGTATGTGGTTAAGGTCATTGGCTAACATGGATGACCAAGGCCATTCCAGTTCCCAGACACTGAGAGGCTCCACACATCTGTGGATGGGGGTCTGTCTTTCCTGAGGAAGGATCAATGGCCAGCTTGAGCTTGTGTCCACAGATAAAGATGCTGGCACGGAATGTGGAGCCCAGAGAAGACAAAGATCTATCAAGGGCCTCCCGGGAGCTTGTGCCAGAATGTGCAACTCAAACCAGTGTCGGCAGGAAGGAAACTTGTTGGCATAACTGCAGAGACCACGTCTTGCTTCAGAGCCTCGCGTCTCCTGTGTTGGTGCCATTGCAGCTGCACAGCCTCCAGCCCCGACACCCAGGACGGCCGAAGCAAGAGCACCTTCCTGTGGCTCCAGTTGAAATCCAGGGGCCTCTCCTTTCTCTCCCTGGCCCATTTCATGCCTCCTCTAAACCTTTGCTGTGACCAGGGTTTAGAGGGGGCATTGCTGGCCCCACCCAAGATGCAAGGTCTGAAAACGGAGAAAGACGGCTTCCCCAAGACAAGCTGGGATGCTCTTACAAGAAAGACAGAAAAGAGATGCTGGGGCTGGATGCAGTGGCTCACACCTGTAATCCCAGCATTTTGGGAGCCAAAGATGGGCGGATCACCTGAGGTCAGGAGTTCGAGGCCAGCCTGGTCAACATGGTGAAACCCCATCTCTACTAAAAATACAAAAATTAGTCGGGTCTGATGGTGGGCGCCTGTAATCACAGCTACTTAAGAGGCTGAGGCACGAGAATCACTTGAACCCGGGAAGTGGAGGTTGCAGTGAGCTGAGATAGTGCCACTGTACTCCCACTGGGGCAACAGAGTAAGACTCCGTCAAACAAAGAAAAGAAAAAAAAGAGAAAAGAGATGCTGGGCAGGAGAAAAGGTTCCCTTGAGGGAAAAGGGAAGGAAAGGACCAGCTGCCTTGGCCCATTCAGTGATCTGGCCATGAAACCAGGGGCTGGCTGAAATGTCATTGTCCAAGAAAAGGTGCTGGCTGTGCACGGTAGCTCATGCCCATAATCTCTGCACTTTGGGAGATTGAGGCAGGCAGATTGCTTAAGCCCAGGAGTTTGAGACAAGCCTGGGCAACATAACAAGACTCTTGTCTCTACAAAAAATAACAAAAATTAGCTGGGTGTGATGGTGCACACCTGTAGTCCCAGCTACTCAAAAGACTGGGGTAGGAAGATCACTTGAGCCCAGAACTTGAGGCTGCAGTGAGCTATGACTGCACCACTGCACTCCAGCCTGGGCAATACAGCAAGACCCTGACTCTTAAAAAAAAATTTTTTTTTTAAAAGAGAGGTGCTGGCGACCATGATAGATAGCAGCTCAGAGCAGAGAGAGAGGAGGCCCAAATAGCTTAGTCCTGTCCATAGTGGCAGAGGAAATGGGAGAATTAAGGCAATTACAATGAAAACAACAATTAAAAAAGAAAAAAGAAAAAAAACTCATGCCCCACCCAGTGCTTATACCTCAATTATCTAGATTTGCTCGGACCGGAATTATCAGAATAACTTAGGAAAAGCTTCTTTTGGGAGTAAGGACAAGAGGACAATTGTGGCCGGGCGTGGCAGCTCACACCTGTAATCCCAGCGCTTTGGGAGGCCAAGGTGGGTGGATCACTTGAGATCAGGAGTTTGAGACCAGCCTGGGCAATAGGGTGAGACATTGTCTCTACTAAAAACACAAACAACTCTCCAGGCATGGTGGCGTATCCCTGTAGTCCCAGCTACTGGGGAGCCCGAGGCAGGAGAATCACTTGAATCCAGCAGCCTAGATGGCGCCATTGCACTCCAGCCTGGGTGACAGAGCAAGCTCTGTCTCAAACAAACAAACAAACAAACAAACAAACAAACCAAAGGGCAGTCACCTGTGTCAACATCCAGAGTTCCTGTCTCAGCTACGTGCACAAGAAGAGCTGATCTTTCCTTTACTCTCATTCACTCTACAGATGCCTACCGGGTGCCTGCCAGGAGGGCCGGGCCCTGTTCTCACCACTGCTCTGAATGGTCGCCACAGAGAATGGTCCCTGCTCTAAGGGAGCCCATGTCCCGCTTGGGGAAGGCAACCAGCAAGATCTAAAGCAGTCACGCATCACTGAGTGACAGGGACATGTCCTGTGAAATGCATGGTGAGGTGATGTTGTCATTGTGTGGACGTCCCAGAGTGCACTACACAAACCTGGATGGGGTCGCCTACTGCACATCTAGGCTGCATGTAGCCCGTGGCTCCTAGACTGCAGACCCAGACAGCATGTTACTGCACCGAATGCCGCAGGCAGCTGGAACCCAGTGGTTAAGTATCCGTGTACCTAAACACATCTCAACTTAGAAAAGGTACAGTAAAAATATAGTATTATCATTGATGGGACCACTGTCACCACTGCACACTGCCTTGGACCGAAACATTATACAGTGCATGGTTGTCGATGATGGAGATTGAGATTTGTGCACTGGAGAAAATAAAGCAAGGTGGGCTGAGAGTGGGAGGCCCGCAGGGCAGGGCACTTTGGAGCAGGTTGTCAGGAAATGCCTCCCTGAAGAGGGCGCATTTGCACTGAAAGCCAAGTGACAAGAAGAAACTGCCATGCACGGATCTGGGGGCTAGAGGGTGGGACAGGAGGGACAGCAAGAGCAAAGGCACTGGGGACGGAGGGGCTTCATGGGCAGCGGGGAGCTCCGCAGGAGCCCGCTGGGTCTGGCTTGCAAGCTCTCTGGCCCTTTGCTGGACACCCCAGAGCAAGCCAGCCCCTGCCTGGGACTCCCTGAACACACTGCCCCCAGAGAACCAGAGGCAGAGGGGCTGGCTCGCCTGAGTTCCACAGGAAAGACAGACTGTCCTGAGAACAGACAGTGGCTCATTTTCATCACTGTTCCTCAAACAAGTAGATTTTGTTTTAAAGCAAACAAATAAACAGAGTTGTCAAGTTGGTCAAGTTTGTTGCTTCTTACCCACACTTCCCCTTTAAATCTTCGGCAGGACAGAGAAGGATCCCGGGCCTCTTGTCAATTCTCTGACTTTAAGGAAGAGTGTGATCAACCCAGGCTCACCCACTGGCTTGAAAGGGGCCTCTGGCCAGGCCAGGGTGGCAGCAGAGACCATAACAGGGCCTTTTCTTTTTTCTTTTTTCTTTTATTTTGAGGCAGCATCTCACTCCATCACCCAGGCTCAAGTGCAGTGGCACAGCCTCGGCTCACTGCAGCCTCTGACTCCCAGGTTCAAGAGATTCTCCTGCCTCAGCCTCCCGAGTAGGTGGGACTACAGGCCCATGCCACCACACCCAGCTAATTTTTGTATTTTTAGTAGAGACGGGGTTTCACCATGTTGGCCAGGCTGATCTCAATTTCCTGACCTCAAGTGATCCGCCTGCCTCAGCCTCCCAAGGTGCTGGGATTCCAGGCATGAGCCACTGCGCCTGGCCATGTATCTTTTTCGTTATTTGTAATTGTCACTTGTCTGCTGTTTTGGTGCGCACACTTACAGAACAAAGCCTGCTGAAAAGCTTTAAAGTACAGCACACTAATGATCCCTGAGATAGATATAGGTATAGATCTCTATCTATCTGTTTGTCTATCATCTATCTATCTATCTATCTATCTATCTATCTATCTATCTATCTATCTATCTATAATCTATCATCGAGAGAGTGATTGTAGATAGATGGAGGCATAGATACCGAAACTGGAAGCTATCTTCTGAAAATACAGTGGCATCCACCACTGTGGTCCATGGTGATGCAGCCCTGGAGGTGGGTTTGGAGACATTAGCAGGCAGGTCAGGAAGAGTCTGGGAGGCAGGGAGCCTTCCCCAGACCTCTAGCATCCACTCCCCAGGCTTTTCCACTGCACTCTCAACACTGAAGGTCACGCCCACTTATGCCCCAGACTCCTACTGCTGGAGGGGCTTGGGCCATGTTCCCAGGGCCAGCGAGGCCAGGAAGCCAGCACTTCCATTAGCTAAGAAGTCACCAGGCACAGGACCCCAAGACTCAGGGGCACTCGCCAGCAATGGCTGCAGGGAAGGTAGGAGACACACGGCAGCAGGCCACCGGGCCGGGCTCCTACACTACCTGGAGGAGATGTAACAGCCTCATATCCAGGAGCCTGGCCCTGGCCGGTGGCGTCTGTGGTCCTTCGGCAGGCAGCTGGATGTGGCTGCTTTGTAGGCGGTCTTTCACAGCGCCTAGAATCCCCCTGCTCACTCATCTGTGAAGCAAGGACGCCACTCACTCTGCCTGTCTTGCTGTCACTCAACACTCAACAGGTAACAGGCACGGTGGCTCACGCCTGTAATCCTGGTGCTTTGGGAGGCCAAGGCAGGAGGATCTCTTGAGGTCAGCAGTTCAAGACCAGCCTGGGCAACACAGTGAGATGCCATCTCTACCAAAAAATAAAAATAAAATTAGCCTGGAGTGGTGGTGCACACCTGTAGTCCCAGCTGTTTGGGAGGCTGAAGTGGGAGGATCATTTGAGCCCAGAAGGTTAAGGTACTATAATGCTACTGCACTCCAGCCTGGGAACACAGTCAGATTCTGTCTCAAATAAATAAATAAAATAAAAACTAGGGGCCGGGCACGGTGGCTCAAGCCTCTAATCCCAGCACTTTGGGAGGCCGAGACGGGCGGATCACGAGGTCAGGAGATCGAGACCATCCTGGCTAACGCAGTGAAACCCCGTCTCTACTAAAAAATACAAAAAAATAGCCGGGCGAGGTGGCGGGCGCCTGTAGTCCCAGCTACTCGGGAGGCTGAGACAGGAGAATGGCGCAAACCCGGAAGGCGGAGCTTGCAGTGAGCTGAGATCCGGCCACTGCACTCCAGCCTGGGCGACAGAGCGAGACTCCGTCTCAAAAAATAAAATAAAATAAAATAAAATAAAATAAAATAAAATAAAAACTAGGCCAGGCATGGGGCTCATGCTTGTAATCCCAGCACTTTGGGAAGCTGAGGTGAGTGGATCAGGTACTCGTCATCTGAGGCCCAGGCATGAGGCACCTGTCACCACGACCAGCTAATTTTCTATTTTTAGTAGAGATGGGGTTTCACCATGGTGGTGGTGGGCTACGTTCCCAGGGCCAGAACTTCTCATCTGAGGTCAGGAGTTCGAGACCAGCCTAGCCTGGGGTCAGATTGCTTGAGTTTGAGAGAGCCTGGGCAACATGGTAAGACCCTGTCTCAAATTTAAAAGTAAAAACAAAAATAAATAAAAGACATTCAACATATATGTTTGGAGCATCTACTATGTGCCAGACCTCAAGGTCATGAGAAACAAAGGTAGATGAATGATTCGAAGACCTGCCCCTGGCCTCCCAGCACTGACAGGATGGGCTTATGACAGGCCTTCCAGCCTGCTCACCACTGGCCTGCACGTGGGACACGGGACCTCCTCTGGGACATGGAACCTACTCTGAGGGCAGAGACCGAGCATGGTTTACAGCAGGTGTGCCACCCTCCAAGCCAGCGTAGGGCCTAATGAAAATCCCATGCTGAAATATTTCTGTATTTCATAAGGAATGTTCAGTGTCACAGGAATGTGAAGCTGTGGGATCAGATCGTTTCATCCAGCTTCTGGTACAATTCAGTGTTCTTGGGGGAGACCCGGGAGGTTTAGGAATAGAAAATGGATGGGACTGGCCAGGTGCGGTGGCTCACAGCTGTAATCCCATTATTTTGGGAGGCTGAGGCAGGTGGATCACCTGAGGTCAGGAGTTCAAGACCAGCCTAGCCAACATGGTGAAACCCCATCTCTACTAAGAATAGAAAATTAGCTGGGCATGGTGACAGGCGCCTGTAATCCCAGCTACTCAGGAGGCAGGAGAATCACTTGAACCTGGGAGGTGGAGGTTGCAGTGAGCCGAGATCGTGACATTGCACTCCAGCCTGGGCTACAAGAGCAAAACTCTATCAAAAAAATAAAAAGAAAGAAAAAAAAGAAAAAGAAAGGAAGGAAGGAAGGAAGGAACAATGGACAGGACTATACCAACTTCAAGGTCTTTTTGGAGTCCAAAGATTCTCCAAGACTCACTCCTCTTTCCCGGTCTAGAAAGGCTGATTCTAGCCAGGTATGGTGGCTCATGCCTGTAATCCCAGCACTTTGGGAGGCTAAGGGGGGAGGATTGCTTGAACCCAGGAGTTGAAGACCAACCTGGGCAACATAGGGAGACTGCATCTCTATGATTTAAAAGATAAAACTAAAAATGCAGGTTCCCGATGGCCCAACCTTGCCTGTTCACGCCGGCTCTTGGCCTGCCCCCTTGGACCAAGCTCCGGATTCCTTGAAGGGCACCACTCTCCAGTTTCCAGTCCAGAGTCACTGTTCCTAAGGGCGTGCCCAGCCTGACCAGATCCTCATGCCAGGGAGGCAAAGGGACAATGTTCCAGGATGGGCTGTTATGCCTGCTGGTGATGTCAGTGACAAGCCCAGGGCCCAGTCTGCCCTGTGCCCTTCTCCAGGTGGATTTGGGCAGCCTGGACCAGAGGGTGCCGTGAGCTTGTCTGACCCCATCTGTGCCGGGAGGGAGGGGGCCTGCGTTGCACAGTCTGGTCGTGGGGGCCCTCAGTTTCTGGTCTGTATTTTTACATTCTAATTATTTCATATATGGCCTTCTGATGGACTCATTTACTGGGAAGCTAAAGATACCCTTCGATGCCTAAAAATAAACCTGAACTGCTAAAAATTCAGCATTTCTCTCCCTCGCCTCCACCAGCTGGGCCTGTCTGCTTTCACTCCAACACCATCAGGAGCTACAAACAAGATTTACAAAAGCCAGCAAGTTTACACGGGCCTGAATAGCAGATTCTCTTTTATCTTCAATTTGCCAAAACATTTTGGGGTTGTTATTATTGAGGCTTTCTTTTCTTTTCTTTTCTTTCTTTCTGTCCTTTGTTTCCTTCCTTCTTTCCTTCCTTCCCTCCTTCCTTCCTTCCTTCCTTCCCTCCTTCCTTCTTTCCTTCCTTCCTTCCTTCCTTTCTTTCCTTCTTTCTTTCTCTTTCTTTCTTTCCTTTCTCTTTCTTTCTTTTCTTTCTCTTTCTCTTTCTTTCTCTTTCTTTCTCTTTCTCTTTCTCTCTTTCTCTCTCTTTCTTTCTCTTTCTCTCTTTCTTTCCCTTCCTTCCTTCTTCCTCTCTTTCTTCTTCCTCTTTCTCTTTTTCTTCCTTTCTTTTTCTTTCTCTTTCTTTTCTTTCTTTCCTTTCTTCTTCCCTTTCTTCTTTTTTTTCAATCACATCTCTTGCTCCTTTAGTCCAGTATTTAGGAAAACTTTCATCCAAATGCAAGTGTCCAAAACGTTCTCCCTCTGGTCTGCCGCACCTCCTTTTCTTACTTCAATTATTTTAAGACACTCTCCCAATTTCTATGAGTACCATGTGGATCGCCTGAAGGCCAGTTAAGAATAAACCTGCTAAACCAATAAATTACATTCACCCTCATTTCCAGAGGAACCCTTTTACATAAATATCTGCCATAGAAATAAATCAGATAAATTAATAAGAACTGCCTCCTCCCCCTAAACCAAACAGTGAACAGTAATGGTTATCAGACCAGTTAAAAGAATAAACCTATTAAATAAATAAATTTGCTCTATGCCAATTTATGTCACCAATGTACTTAAGGGGAAACCTTTTAAAAGAGTAGATTTACAGTGCACACACAGATCTCCACTGGGTATGTGTAATTATGCATAAGAAAGACATTACTTTTAAAGTGGATGAATGGGCGATACTTTTTTGATTTACTGCTAGAAACAGAAAAATGGTAATGGCATGAAATAAGCGTTTGCAAACCCATTTCGGAAGACAGGAAATGCTTGATTTACCTAGGGCACCCATCATGTTCTGTATTTCAGATCGAAGTAGATAAATGGCAAGGCAAATGGATATTTGGGGGGAAATCTATAGCCTTTCTGTCAACTCTGCAAGTTAAATGTTTGGAATAAAAATGCAGAGAGTGTCTATGTGCAAGGAAGAAGTCATGATTTATTAGCAGTCGAGCAAATGGAAGTGGGCAGTGCTTACGTGGAAGGTGAGGATTTCTCAGATATGAGGGTCCTGGGCTGCGTCCACAATTCCTGATGTTTTTAACTATGAAATCTGGTGGCCAGCTATGAAATCTGAAATCTGGTGGACTATGAAATCTGGTGGTCCTTCTCACCCCCACCAACCCACCTAAAAGCTGCCCCAAATGCTGTTCTTATTCTGAACTCTTACTTGCACTTTATTTTATTTTACTTTATGTTTATTTTTATTTTTTGATGCAGGGTCTCGCTGTGTCGCCCAGGCTGGAGTGCAGTGGCGCAATCTCGGCTCACTGCAACCTCTGTCTCCCAGGTTCAAGCAATTCTCTTCCCTCAGCCTCCCAAGTAGCTGAGATTACAGGCATCTGCCACCACACCAGGCTAATTTTTGTGTTTTTAGTAGAGATGGGATTTCACCATGTTGGCCAAGCTGGTCTCAAACTCCTGACCTCAAGTGATCTGCCTGTCTTGGCCTCCCAAAGTGGTGGGATTACAGATGAGAGCCACCACACCCAGGCTCTTACTTGTACTTTAAAACTCTGCCTGCAACACCACCCATCAAAAAAAAAAAAAAAAGATGGACGCTCTTTAAAGTGGTTGGACATTGTTTTCATGGAGGCTACATGGAGCTACGGACCCTAGTCAATATCATGTCCGAGCCTTTGTTGAACACCAACTGTACATGAACCTGTGTCGGTTATGGCTCACAGTGTTCTACAAGATTTTCCTCCAACTCAGTATCTTCCAAAGCAGAGACTAATGTCTAGACCCAAATTTACCCAGTATTCCAGGAGCCATGTCTACATTCAAATAGAGAATTGAAAGTGGAGCCCAAGACCAGGCTTGGTGGCTCACACCTGTAATCCCAGCACTTTAGGAGGCTGAGGCGGGTGGATCACTTGAGGTCAGGAGTTTGAGACCAGCCTGGCCAATATGGTGAAACCCATTTTCTACTAAAAATACAAAAATTAGCCGGGCGTGATGGTGTGGGCCTGTAGCTCCAGCTACTTGGGAGGCTGAGGCAGAAGAATCACTTGAACCCAGGAGGCGGAGGTTGCAGTGAGCTGAGATCGTACCACTGCACTCCAGCCTGGGTGACAGAGTGAGACTCTGTCTTAAAAACAAACAAACAAACAAAAACAAAGAAAGTGGAGCACAAATCTTGTGTTCCTAAATGCAACCCTCCCTTCCTGAATTAACTAAGCCATCTTAGCAACTATGTCCCCTGTGGGTTTTACCTTTTTGGACACAGGGACATGTGTCCAGAGTCAAAGTTAACCAGGTTGGGATCATGGCCCCAATTTTTTTCTTTTTTTGAGACAGGGTCTCACTCTGTCACTCAGGCTGGAGTGCAGTGGCATGATCTCCACTTACTGCAACCCCTGCCTCCCAGGCTCAAGCAATCCTCCGACCTCAGCCTCCTGAGTAGCTAGGACTATCAGGCGTGTGCCACCATACCCGGCTATTTGGCCCAGATTTCCTTCTCAGCTCTGTTAGTCACTAGCTAGATCACACTTTCTCTCCAAGCCTCAGTTTCCACATCTCCAAAATCGGCATAATCATCTCTGAGCCTGTGATAGTTCAATGAGATAATATATTTTAAAAACGTAACAATGCTGTGCAGTCAGTAAATAGTGACAGTTACCGTGTTGCTTTTTTTTTTTCATCATCAGGGAGAAATGCAAAGAGTGCTGACCAGGTGATGGGCTAGGTGCCCAGCCCTGTGCTAGGTGCTCTTGAGGACTGCGAGATGCAAGCCACAGGGCTCTGCCTCAGGAAAATTACATTTGCTCTTGTACACGAGAAATAGGAAATAGTGGGTGGTATCCATTAATGCCACAGCAGCTCAGTGAGAAGGGATGCGAGTTGAGCCTTGACTTGCGAGGAGAGTCAGGATAGGCAGAGGGAGGACATTCATGGAGGCTACAAGCCTCTGCATAGGCAGAGGCCTGGGGGCAGCCTCTGGCAGGTGGAAGGGAGAAGTGTCTCTGGAGGTGAAGATGTGGGGAGGGTCAGAGAGCTACGGCCAGAACAGGAGGAGCCCCGGGGACTGCCCCTCAGAAGGTGCTCTCATAACAGCCAACATGTGACCCACCCCACCACCATCAGGAGCCTGGCTTGTCCAACTGGTCCGGTCTCCGCTGAGCAGTCAGATCCTGCTGGCCTCTCTTGCTACTCTCCTAGCCCCAGGGACTACTCTCTGTGCGAAGGTTTTCATTGATGGAGCCAGAGCCACCCCGCCTTTCACCTGTATGACTCAGTCACCAGGCAGATACCCCCACCACTGCTCAGGGTCATGAACACCCATGCCCAGCTCCGGCTGGCTTGGCTGGCTTGCTCATGCCCACATAGGAGGGCATGCCGGGAGCACGAAGGAATTCAGGAGTTGACAGATTTACACAGTCAGAACGCACTAATATCTTTTGACCAGCTTAAGAATAAATATGGCCCAACAAATTGTCGTTTTTATGGATATTTACAACCCAGGCACTTTGTAAACCCAAGAACTAGTATTTCCCAGAGGAAATCTGGCTCTCGATTCTTGATAAATTATTGGAAACTCAAACCAGCCCCAGCTCAGGGGTTTCTCTCTCTTATTAGTGGCTCCAGAGGTGTGGCCTGAGTCAGAATGAGGCTTGTCGGGGACTGAAGTCTCTGAAGGGGGTGAGCAGCCCCCAGGTACTTAATGATCACACCAATGGTAATAACCACAAGCATGTAGCTAGCAATTACTTGGTCCCGGGACACTCCTTCAAGCCCTTCCCAAGTATTAACTCATTTAATCATCAAAACAGCCTTACAGCGTAGGTACTATTATTATTCCCATTTTATAGATGAAGAAACGGAGGCACAGAGGATTCCAGTAAGATTCAGGACAGCTTCTCCAGGGTAAACGGGAATCCAACTCGGGTAATACTCAGAGTGCTTTCTGTTGCAAGTTTAAAAGCCCAAATGAAACTGACATTTAAGCAAAAACAACAATGTACAATTAGCTCATGTACATAAAAGGTGCATGGGGGTGGGGTGGGGCAGGATCTCCTCCACCTGTGTCATCAGTTTCCTAATATTTCCCAGTTCCTGATCCTTTGCTCCTTGGTCATCCTTACAGGGTGCGCCTTTCTTGCAGGGGACCCAGACTTTAAAATCCAACCCATGCAAACCAAGCAAGAAGGCAGAAGTCAAGCCCCTGGACTCGGCTGTTTTCATTGGTCAGATTAGATCCCATGCACTCTAGCCATGACCCACTCAGAGAGGCCGGAGGATGCTGTTTGCTGATTGGCTGAGCGTGGGGGCGAGGCCCCCGCTGTTCAAGGCTGGGCTAGACCTGGCACTGTGCTTCACCTGGGAAGTCCCCCTCCCTGGGTCAAAGGACCCAGAGTGCAGTCGCCACCCCAGGGGCCTGCCACCCTCCTGGCAGTTCAGTTTGCCTCCGGTGCAGGGATGCTGTGCCTCTTCCCCAGGTCAGAGACCAACAGTCGGCCCTGCCTCAGTTTCCCCATCCTCTAGCATCACCCTTGAGGTTTCTGGGGCTTTCCTGAGGTCGAGGAAACCCAGCGGTTTCCTCAGCGGCCGGACTACCCAGCCACCTGCAGGGAGTTTGCAGACACTGGGGCCCGAGTGTGCAGGTGTTGGGCCCAAGGTCCTCCCTTAGTTTCGCACCTGCCCGGCCCTGGGACCTTGTACCAAGAAGTCATTTCCGTGGCAGAATGCATGTTACATCAGCGTTACCGGGTTTTACTTCTTGCATTCTCTCAAATCTGATATTGTCAAACGTCTGCTTTACAAATCATGACACACTGTGTCACTCAAGCCCAGTTGCCACCCGGGGCAGGGAGAGTCAAGACAAGTGCAGCAGCCAAGAGGGGGCAGCCGTGGCGAGACCGATTCCCCAGATCGAGCTTTGCCTGCAGGCGGCTTAGTGGATTTGATGAGGAACAGTCCCAGGCTCCACACTGTGCCGGCTCACTGTGTCCCAGTCATGAGGTCCAGATGCTTCGGGCACTGGGTCCCCCAAGCCCACAGGTGTGTGTCTTTAGAATCTGTGCTGGATAGCCCTGCAGCGCACTGCCCGCCATGCTGGCTGCGTACAACAGGCATCTCCATCCCTCTTCAATGTTGCTCAAGAGAACAACATTCCAACACAAACATCCAAACTCAACAAACATACTTTTTTGACAGCTTGAACATTTTTTTAAAAAATCCAACAAATGGCCGGGCGCGATGGCTCAAGCCTGTAATCCCAGCACTTTGGAAGGCCGAGACGGGTGGATCACGAGGTCAGGAGATCGAGACCATCCTGGCTAACACGGTGAAACCCCGTCTCTACTAAAAAATACAAAAAACTGGCCGGGCGCGGTGGCTCAAGCCTGTAATCCCAGCACTTTGGGAAGCCGAGATGGGCGGATCACGAGGTCAGGAGATCGAGACCATCCTGGCTAACACGGTGAAACCCCGTCTCTATTAAGAAATACAAAAAACTAGCCGGGCGAGGTGGCGGGTGCCTGTAGTCCCAGCTACTTGGGAGGCTGAGGCAGGAGAATGGTGTGAACCAGGGAGGCGGAGCTTGCAGTGAGCCGAGATCTGGCCCCTGCACTCCAGCCTGGGTGACAGAGCAAGACTCTGTCTCAAAACAAAACAAAACAAAACAAAAAAAACTTCCAACAAATGTTGCATCAAAGCAAAGCCCTTTCCCCACTGTGTTCACAGTGTGGGGACTTTCCCTGTCACAGGTGGAGGCCAGGGGAGCCTCAGTCCTGTGAATACCTGCCTGCTCGTTGGCAGCCCCCGTGGGCCTGAGTCCTGGGGGTGACACCTGGGCCCTGCCAGCGACACCACAGCCTCAGAGTGCCCAAGAGGACATAGAGTAGGGAAGGTCCCAATGCCGGAGCTCTCCCTGCCACAAGTGAGAGGCAGAGATGGCTGGGCTGGGGGCAAGGGCTCGTCAGGATCCTGGGATGGGTACTGAAGTGACCCAAGTGACATCCACAGGTCCCAGGGATCAACTGGATGTGGGGAATGAGGGTGGAGTCAAGATGCTGCCTGGGGCCAGGCATGGTGGTTCACACCTCTAACCCAAGCACTTTAGGAGGCCAAGGTGGGTTGCTTGAGGCCAGGAGTTCGAGGCCAGCCTGGGCCACATAGGGAGATTACATCTGTAATCTGTACAAGAAATACAAAAATTAGCCGGGCACGATGCCCTTGTAGTCCCAGTTACTCCAGAGGCAGAGGCAGGAGGGTGGCTTGAGCCTGGAAGGTGGAGGCTGCAGTGAGCCATCATCGTACCACCACACTCCAGCTTACATGACAAAGTAAGACACTGACTCAAAAAATTAAGAATTAGCAAATGCAGTGACTCACGCCTGTAATACCAGCACTTTGGGAGCTGAGATGGGAGGATGGATCACTTGAGGCCAGGAGTTCGAGACCAGCCTGGTCAACATAGTGAGACCCCCCCATCTCTAATAATAATAATTCTTAAAAATTAAAAATTAGGCTGGGTGCGGTGCCTCACACCTGTAATCCTAGCACTTCGGAAGACCAAGATGGGTGGATCACTTGAGGTCAGGAGTTCGAGACCAGCCTAGCCAACATGGTGAAACCCCATCTCTACTAAAAATACAAAAATTATCTGGGTGTAGTAGTGTGTGCCTGTAATCCCAGCTACTTGGGAGGCTGAAGTAGGAGAATCGCTTGAACCCAGGAGGCGGAGGTTGCAGTGAGCCAAAATTGTACCACTGTACTCCAGCCTGGGGGACAAGAGCAAAACTCCATCTCGAAAAAGAAAAAACAAATTAAAAAATTTTTTAAAAAAGGATGCTGCTTGGGGTTCTGGGGACAGAAACATGACAGGAGTGAATTCACAAGGAGAGGGCCCAATCCCTCCCATGGCCAAGGACACATGGAGGGCCCGCCCCATGTTCAGGGTGACATGGTTGGCCTGGGATGGGCTGAGGTTGTACGAGAGGCACTGGGATGTGCTGAGCAGCTCCCGATGGTGGGACTCCCTCTCTGAACACCTGGAAGGACATTACTTACCCAGGTCCTGAACCTGGAGCTGGCTTCGGGGGATTCAGAGACTCCACCAAGAAGGCCTGGAGGTGTGCCGTCCACCCCATACCTCCTCCTCTCATCTCACCAGCAAGGCCAGAGCTCTGAGCGGGCCTCCCGGGCTGTTCAGCTATCAGTAAAGGAGTTAGTTCCCGGTGCCCATGTGCTCTGTACCCCACTGCATAGGGGAGAGGGCAGGCGCCAGGCATCCTTCCATACTTGTCCTTGATGTCACTTTAACACCATCGGAACCTTGACATCCTTCACACATTCTTCTATAGACAGTGCTGGGGCTTCAGCACCGAGAGGAGACGGTGTGTGTGTTTGTTTGTTTGTTTGTTTGTTTGTTTGTTTTTGAGACAGAGTCTTGCTCTGTTGCCCAGACTGGAGTGCAGCGGCATGATCTCAGCTGGGATCTGCCTCCCAGGTTCTACCAATTCTCCCGCATCAGTCTCTCAAGTAGTTGGGATTAGAGGCACCCGCCACCACGCCCAGATTAATTTTTGTATTTTCAGTAGAGATGGGGTTTCACCATGTTGGCCAGGCTGGTCTCGAACTCCTGACCTCAGGTGATCCACCCAGCTTGGCCTCCCAAAGTGCTGGGATTACAGGCCTGAGCCACCGCGCCTGGCCTACCAGTTTTTAAAATAATGATTCTGGACAGGTGCGGTGGCTCATGCTTGTAATCCCAGCACTCTGGAAGGCTGAAGTGGGTGGATCACTTGAGATCAAGAGTTCGAGACCAGCCTGACCAAAATGGTGAAACCCCGTTTCTACTAAAAATACAAAAAATTAGCCAGGCATAGTGATGTGCCTCTGTAATCTCAGCTACTCGGGAGACTGAGGCAGGAGAACCACTTGAACCCAGGAGGTGGAGGTTGCGGTGAACCGAGATCATGCCACTGCACTCCAGCCTGGGGACAGAGCAAGACTCCGTCTCAAAAAAATGAATAAATAAAATAAAACAAAATAATGAATTTGAAATCCAAGGCAGGGGTGTCGTGCTCATCCAAACCATGACACTTCCAAGGGCGAAAGGGCAACAGGCATGAGCCATCATGCTCCAGGGCGAACCCTAATGCATGTTCATTCTGTTCCAAGGTGACTTGTGAGAGTTCCTTTGGCTTAAGTGCCATTCTAAAGTCACAGCTTTGAGCATATTTCATTTGTTTCAGTTCGTTGCAGCCATTCTTCTTACTAATATTTAAATTGTGCCATCTTTGGCCTGTGGGAAAATCAACACTTTGAATCACCTATCCTTATCCTAAGGCCGTGAAGTCACAGGCCTGATGTACTACTGTATTCCGAGTACATGTGCGCACCTCTTGGAACGATTAAAATAAGCAGCGTTCATCCTTGCCCTTCCAAAGTGTCCTGGGCACCTGTGGAGGCCATGCAGTGCCTGAGGGCGTGCTGAAGGAGCCGGGGGCATCGGTAAAGACAAGAGATCACTTAGGGATAGCCCAGGGGACTACAAAGACCCCACGGGCAGTCAGGAAGGAAGAAGCCCCACTTACACTTGTACCCGGCAGGCTGCTGATGGGGGATGTACCTGCGCTCTGTTAGGAAGCTCTTTGAACTGATCGGAGCTGGGCCACACCATGAGGGAGCCGACGCCCCCGTGGGTTCCCTGGAGCTGTGGGTATGCACGTAGACAGGGCAGCCATCCAGCAGCCTTCCTCAGGCCAGCCCCTCCCTACAAGGGAATGTTCCCCCCACCCCACAGCCTCGGCCCCCTTCATGACCACCTGCTGGGTACCTAGCACCCCAGAATGCCCTGTTCTAATGGCCCTGGACAGTGTACCCCTATGTCAGTGGTCCTGAAAGCAGGGGAGGTGATTTTTGCACCCTGGAAGACATTTGGCAAGGTCTGGAGACATTTCTGGTTTTTACAGCACGGGGTACAAGCTAAGAAGGCTGCTAAATAGCCTACGATGCACAGGATGGCCTCACAATAAACGGCTATGGGGCCCAAAATGTCAACAGGGCTGAGGTTGACAAGCCCTGCCCTAGGCCCCGGGGGTGGCAGAGGGCTGTGTGTGTGGGAGGTAGGGACAGAGCCTGGACATGCAGCCTGCGGTGTCCTCCCACATAAGGGGCAATTGAGGGTAGGGTGGAGGGTGGGTGGAGAGGCCAGGGCTGCCGTGTTCCAGACTGGAACTCCCAGAGCCTGAGATTTCCAAAATTAAATCTGGCTTTCTAGGTCTTTTTGAAGTTATATTGGTTAGGGCAGCGGAAAAGAACATAATTTATTTAAGTGTTTGTTGGCTTGATTTGTAACTGTTAAATATGTAGATGTAGGACACGTGGGCTGGGCGTGGTGGCTCACGCCTGTAATCCCAACACTTTGGGAGGCCGAGGCAGGAGGATTGCTTGAGCTCACAAGTTCGAGACCAGCTGGGCAATACGGCAAAGCCCTGTCTCTACAAAAAATACAAAAATTAGCCAGGCATGGTGGCACGCGTCTGTGGTCCCAGCTACTTGGGAGGCTGAGGCGGGAGAATCACTTGAGCCTGGGAGGCGAAGGTTGCAGTGAGCTGAGATTATACTACTGCACTCCAACCTGGGTGACAGAGTGAGACCCTGTGTCAAATTTTTTAAAAAATGATATGTGGGTCAGGTGTGGTGGCTCACGCCTGTAATCCCAGCACTTTGGGAGGCTGAGGCAGGCAGATCACTTGAGGTCAGGAGTTTGAAACCAGCCTGGCCAACATGGCAAAACCTCATCTCTACTAATAATACAAAAATCAGCTGAGTGTGGTGGTGCACACCTGTAACCCCAGCTACTGGGGAGGCTGAGGCAGGAGAATCGCTTGAACCCAGGAGGCAGAGGTTGCAGTGAGTGGAGATCTCACCTCTGCCCTCCAGCCTGGGCGACAGAATGAGACTCTCTCTCAAAAAAAAAAAAAAAAAGAAAAAAAAAGTGACCTCTGCTTATCACCTTGCTTCAGGTGGGCACCTGTGAAACACTCATGCACAATCTGTGCTCAGACAGAGACCCCGGAGGGAGGCATGGAGCCTGCAAGGAGCCCGTGGGTCCCGCAGGAAGGGGCCTGGCGGGGATGGTTATTAGATTCCACCCAGACATTCCCCACTCATGCAGGTATCTGCAGAATCCCAGCTGTGTGCAGGCAACTGGCTGAGTGCTGGGGATGCTTATCCTCTAAGACAACAGGACAAGAAACCACCAATAATGAAAGAGACAGCGGGGTGCTATGAGATCCCAGGGCTGGGGCTTGGGGCTCTGGGGCAAATAATTCCATGGAGCTCCCGGCTGCCTTCTTCCTGGGTCCTTACCTTGGGTCTCATGGGTCTTCACACACCTCCATCCCCCACCCTACCACACTGTGCCTGCAGTTGAACTCCCCTTTTCAGAGTACCTGGGCACTGCCAGGACCACCCTAGGGAGCGGTGTCCACTGGAATCTGAGTCCAGAGCCACCATGCAGGGACCTCTGAGATCACCAATACGCCCATTTCACAGATTAGAAAACTGAGACATCTCAAGTTGTACAACGCCTTGCAGGGCGGGATGGCAGGGTCTGGCTGGTGGGTTAACCAGCTCCCATGGCACTCTGCCACCTGCCAGATGCCCTTCCCACCGGGCTGCTCCCAGGACTTTGGTGGGGAGGGCTTTCACACATGTCAGCATTCTTGAATCCCAGAGGTCTCCTCCTGGTTCTGCTGTACTGGACTGAAGAAGAGGCCAGGTGCAGCAGCTCACACTGTAATCTCAGCACTTTGGGAGGTCAAGGTAGGAGGATGGCTTGAGCCCAGGAGTTTGAGACCAGCTTGGGCAACATAGTGAAACCTCACCTCTCCAAAAAACAAAAAAATTAGCCAGATGTGGTGGTGCGCACCTGCAGTTCCATCTATTTGGGAGGCTGAACTTGAGCCCAGGAGGTCAAGGCTGAGATCAACCCACTGCACCCACCCCAGCCTGGGCAACAGAGAGTGACCCTGTCTTAAAAAAAAAAAAAAAAAGTTGCAATTGGAGTCCCCCTTTCTCTAGCCCGGCCTATGCTGTGTGAGGATGGCCCTAACCCTCAGAGGGAACGAAAGCTTCGTTCCTCGGTGGGCAGCGTTGTTAACCATGAGTAAGAGGAGGAAGTGCCCATCAGCTCGGGCCTGCCAGGGTTCCGGCCCCAGCTCTCCTCCTGCCCAAGGGCAGGGCTGGCTGCATGGCCGCCACTGGCCAGCAGAGGGCGCGGCCCAAGGCGCCCAAGGAGGGCAGCAGGAGGAAGCAGGAGGCAGGCGGCGGCGAGGCGGCGGCGGCGGGGCGGCGGGGCGGCGGGGCGGCGGGGCGGCGGGGCGGCGGGGCGGCGGGGCGGCGGGGCGGCGGGGCGGCGGGGCGGCGGGGCGGGCCCGTTCCTAGAGCAGCGCTGAGGAGGCGGGAAGTGGCAGCCAGGCCGGCCCTCTCTCCGGACAGCCTGAACCCCTCCACACACCTATGGCTGATAGGTGCTGTCAGTTCTGTTTGCTACGCTTTCTGCCATCACTATTGTTATGTTAAACTCCCCTGACCAGGTCTCCACTTTCTGTCCCATTTTGCACATTTTGCATTTTTTTTGTTTCGTTTTGTTTATTTGAGACGGAGTCTCGCTCTGTCGCCCAGGCTGGAGTGCAGTGGCGCGATCTGGGCTCCCTGCAACCTCCACCTCACAGGTTCAAGTGATCCTCCTGCCTCAGCCTCCCTAGTAGCTGGGATTACAGGTTACCACCGCCCAGCTAATTTTTGTATTTTTGGTAGAGATGGGGTTTTGCTATGTCGGCCAGGTTGGTCTCGAACTCCTGGCCTCACAAGATCTGCCCCCCTCGGCCTCCCAAAGTGCTGGGATTACAGGTGTGAGCCATTCTGTAAAAATAAAAATTAGATCCCTCACACGGAGTCCAGGGAGGGAGACTTCCGTGGGCTGGGAGCTGAGAGGTGGGGAGAAAGGCTGAGCTGAGCTGTCGAAGTTAGAGGTTGACTCTGGACTCACACTTCCCTGCTGTGTGGCCCCAGGCAGGTTACTTCACCTCTCCATGTCTTGGTTTCACCTCCTCCTGTAAAATGTG
This sequence comes from Macaca mulatta, assembly GCF_049350105.2. Lineage (NCBI taxonomy): Eukaryota > Metazoa > Chordata > Mammalia > Primates > Cercopithecidae > Macaca > Macaca mulatta. Next base: position 41,039,849 of record NC_133424.1, read on the forward strand.
GCACTGGGACTCCCTCTCAGGAGAGTCCCGCAGAGCAGCCTGGGGAGGTGCTTGGCAGGCTGCTGGCACCTGCTCACCATCATCACATGGGGACTGAGTCTTAGGAAAAGGGGACTGGAGGCGGGGCACGGTGGCTCATGCCTGTAATCCCAGCACTTTGGGAGGCCGAGGCAGGTGGATCACCTGAGGTCAGGAGTTCGAGACCAACCTGGCCAACATGGTGAAACCCGTCTCTCCTAAAAATATAAAATTTAACCGGGCATGGTGGTGTGTGCCTGCAATCCCAGCTACTAGGGAGGCTGAAGCTGTAGAATCGCTTGAACCCAGGAGGCAGAGGTTGCAGTGAGCCAAGATCCAGCTACCATACTTCAGCCTGGGCAATAGACCAAGACTCTATTAAAAAAAAAAAAAAGAAGGAGAGAAAGAAGAAAATAAAAAAGAAAACGGGACTAGAAGCTTACAGCCAGAAAGGGAGACACAGGCCGGGTAAGTGGGCCAGGTATCACTGAGAGACAGGGCAAGGGCTTCAGAGCTGGAGACGGGGCTGCGCTTCAGAACCCTGGGCTCTCTTGGGCAGTGGGGGCCCCGCACCGCCATCCCCAGCACTGGCCCCAAACAGGCGGCTTCTATTTCTTTCTGCTTTTTCAGAGAAGGAAAACTCATCCTGCCTCAGTATGAAGCAGCCAGTAAAAACACGTTAATCTTTAACGTGTTAGCAAAACAGCCTCCAATTTGAATATCGGCTCTTCCATCTGTGGCAGTTTGCACAGATTTTTTTTTTAGAGTGGCAGAATGCCTCATCTATGCACCAGCCGGCGGCAAGCGCCATTCACGGCCACAGAGCCTCCCCCAGGGCCGTGAAGAGCCCCCATCCCGGACCACGGTGTGGAGTCCCAGCAGAGGGGCCCATCTAAGCTCTACTTTAGCACAAGAGGGCCCCAGATCTGAGGATTCTGCAGACCAGTAAAAGTACACCCAAACCAACTGGGAAGGAACATAGGGATACTGGCTCATGATTTTGCCCAAGAAAGCCATTTGAGAGAAAAAATAGATGATCATCCAAGAACCTCTTCAATTCACTGGAGAAATAAAATTTTGACATCAAAAGGGGGAGGCAGACAGACTGAAAGAATAACAGGTCTTCAAACTGAGCAAATTTAGGGAGACTTACCGTGTTGTCTTTATTTTTATCATTTGAACATTTAAAATAACCCCGGGCAAGGAGGGGCATGGTGGCTCACACCTGTAATCCGCATACTTTGGGAGGCTGAGGTGGGAGGATCCCTTGAGGCCAGGAGTTCAAGACCAGCCTAAGCAACAGAGCAAGGCGCGCCGTCTCTCAAAGAAATTTTTATGTATTTATTTTTATTTTATTTTATTTTATTTGGAGACACAGTTTCACCCTGTCGCCCAGGCTGGAGTGCAGTGGCATCACCTCAGCTCACTGCAACCTCCTCCTCCCGGGTTCAAATGATTCTCGTGCCTCAGCCTCATGAGTAGCTGGGATTAGAGGTGCCCGCCACCACGCCTGGCTAATTTTTGTATTTTTAGTAGAGACGGGATTTCGTCGTGTTGGCCAGGCTGGTCTCGAACTCCTGGCCTCAGATGATCCGCCTGCCTCGGCCTCCCAAAGTGCTGGGATTGCAGGTGTGAACCACCATGCATGGCCTCTGAAAGAAATTTTTAGGTTAAAAAAAAGAAGAAGAAGAAAGCCCTGGGGAATCTGCAGGCCTAGCCGAGGGGGACAGTGAGTTTAGTACCGTAGGAGTGCCCAGTTAGGCCCTGGGCCTGAGCTACTCTGGGCTCTCTTTCCCCCCGCCCGCAGCCCCCTCAAGAGAATTGTGACCAGAAACTTAGTCCTTGGGAAATATGCGCTACTCCACAACTTGTCAAATGGCAAAGAATCAAGGAAGGAATAAATAGCAATATTTTATAAGTTTTAAAATGCGATTTTAACACAAATACCAGAGCAACTATAGCATAAATCAACAGAGACACCCAGAAGTATGTTTGTACAAGAAATGTAATAAGCTGGTATGAAAAACAGTGTCAACTGGTACAGATGGCAGAAAAAGCCAATATTCAAATGTATGCTGTTTTACTAACACATTAAAGATCAACATTTTGGTACCTGCTGCTCGCGATAGCAGGATTAAAAAAACACACAACACACACATATCCTCACGCGTGATATTCTAACCCAGAGAATGCAAGATTCTTAAAGAAATTGTCAAGTACTTTCTATACTTCATCTGGTGGTTTTAAAGCTTCCGTGGTTCGGGGGAAAATTTGCATCTGAAAATGCAGTTTTTCCCCTAGCTGCCTGATGTTGGAGGAAATTAGAAAAACAAGATGAGAAAATATTGGGATTGTAGTCCTTAGAAGTCTCCTTCCGGATTAGTAATGGGAACAGAATTATCCCAAGTGAATGATTTTGGTAGTACCTCTCCTCTCTGAGCACAGGACAGGCTATTTTTTTTTTTTTTTTTTTTGAGACAGAGTCTCACTCTGTCACCCAGGGTAGAGTGCAGTGGTGCGATCTTGGCTCACTGCAACCTCTGCCTCTCAGGTTCAAGCGATTCTCCTGCCTCAGCTACTTGAGTAGCTGAAATTACAGGCACGTGCCACCACACCTGGCTAATTTTGTGTTTTTTTAGTGGAGACGGGGTTTCACGACGTTGGGCAGGCTGGTCTCGAACTCCTGACCTCAAGTGATCCGCCAACTTCGGCCTCCCAAAGTGCTAAGATTACATACATGAGCCATCATGCCCCGACAGCACGGGCTATTTTTAAGATGCTTACAAGCATTGCAGCTCTGGGGGCCCCAAAGAGCCCTCTGAGGTGGGCAGGCTGGGGAGCACCACCCCTGCACTACAAATGGGCACTACAAATGGGCCAACTGAGGCTCAGACGTGGTGTGCAGCTGACCAGAGATCACAGGACCTAAAGGAAGCACGATGGGCATGCAGACCAGGCACACAATTCAGCAAAAAGTCCCCAAGAAACTCTCAGCTCCCTCTTGGGGTGTCACCTCCTAAGCCCATGGGCCTGGGAATTGGACAGCCTGAGTTCCAACCTCCACTCCCACCAGGCCTGACCTTAGACACAAGATCGACAAAAACCTCCCCGCAGCACTGGCATGAGGACCGAAGGAGATGCAGTGGGTGAGCGTGGTCAGTGTGCATGGCAACTGTGATGTCATGCTTTGTCCAGAACAGAGACAGTCAGCCAGTGACCTGGGAGACTCAGCTGGCCGCAGATGCTTTACTTGGCTTACCTAGTGTTTTTTAAAGTCTTTTTGTTTGAGATGAAGTCTCATTCTGTTGCCCAGGCTGGAGGGCAGAAACAACATCTCGGCTCACTGCAACCTCTGCCTCCTGGGTTCAAGCAATTCTCCTGCCTCAGCCTCCCAAGTAGCTGGGATTACAGGCACATGCCACCACACCTGGCTAATTTTTGTATTTTTAGTAGAGGTGGGATTTCACCATGTTGGCCATGCTGGTCTCAAACTCCTGACCGCAAGTGATTCACCCGCCTCAGCCTCCCAAAGTGCTGGGATAGCAGGCGTGAGCCACCACGCCAGTCTTTGTAAAGTCTTGATTAAAGCCGGGCTTGGTGGCTCATGCCTGTCATCCCAGCACCTCGGGAGGCAGGAGGATTGCTTGACCCCAATAGTTTGAGACCAGCCTAGGCAACATAGTGAGGCCCCATCTCTACAAAAAATAAACAATATTAGCTGAGCTTGGTGGCACACACCTGTAGTCTTAGCTACTTGGGAACTGAAGTGGGAGGATTGCTTGAGCCCAGGAGTTTGAGGCTGCAATGAGCTATGATCATGCCAGTGCACCCCAGCCTGGGTGACAGAGATCCTGCCTCTAAAACAAAGTGAGATATCCATGCAAGGAAGTAGTATGTGGCAGTGAAGAAGAATGGGGTACACCTATCTGTACAACATAACTGTTGGCTGGAACAGAATGCCATGCACGTGACACCACCTTATTTTTGTTTTTTAGGAAAGCTACCCCCACAAAGTCATACTCCAATCACATGGGCAGTGGCTCACAAGCAGGAGCAATTCTGCCCCTTAGGGGACATGTGACAATGTCTGGAGACATTTTTGGCTGTCACACCCAGGCAGGGGTGCTAGTTGTGTGCCTAGTGGGTAAGAAGCCAGGGCTGCGGCTGAACATCCTGTAATGCATGGGATGGCCCCCACCACAGAGAAGTCCAGCCCCATGGCCAGGCGCAGTGGCTCACATGTGTAATCCCAGCACTTTGGGAGGCCGGGCAGGTGGATCACCTGAGGTCAAGGGTTTGAGACCAGCCTGGCCAACATGGTGAAACCCCATCTCTACTAATAATACAAAAAATTAGCCAGATGTGGTGGCGTGCACCTGTAATCTCAGTTACTCAGGAGGCTGAGGCAGGAGAATCACTTGAACCTGGGAGGTGGAGGTTGCAGTGAACAGAGATAGCACCGTTGCACTCCAGCGTGGGCAACAAGAGAGAAATTCAGCCTCCAGAAAAAAAAAAAAAAAAAAAGAAGTCCAGCCCCAAATGCTAACCATGCCAAGGTTGAGAAAGCTTGCTCCAAATGAGGACGATATCTGGAAGGAAACAAGTCCAGTTGATGACAGAGGCTACCTCTGCGGAGGGGACTGGGTGGTGCTGGTCAAAGAGAACTTGAATCCCATGGGTAATGTCTTCACTTTCTAGAATCATACATTTGTGCGCTGTTGTATTGGTAAAATCACCAAGGAGGCCGGGCGCGGTGGCTCAAGCCTGTAATCCCAGCACTTTGGGAGGCCGAGGCGGGCAGATCACAAGGTCAGGAGATCGAGACCACAGTGAAACCCCGTCTCTACTAAAAATACAAAAAATTAGCCGGGCGCGGTGGCGGGCGCCTGTAGTCCCAGCTACTCAGGAGGCTGAGGCAGGAGAATGGCGGGAACCCGGGAGGCGGAGCTTGCAGTGAGCCGAGATCGCGCCACTGCACTCCAGCCTGGGCAACAGCGTGAGACTCCGTCTCAAAAAAAAAAAAAAAAAATCACCAAGGATAGAAGGAAGGAGAGAGGGTCAGAGCGGACCACTGTGGACTGGGCCCTGCCCCCACATCTTCAGAACAGCAGAGGGGTTGGGAGAGGTGGGAGTGCCAGAGCTCATGTAGTCACTGCTGTCCTCACACACTCCCCCAGAGGGCCCCTCCTCCCCACAGTGACACTCGCTGGAGTCTCTGTGACTGCTCTCACAGACACTAGCAGCAGGTTAGGTTTTCACCTTTCCCGTAATGATTGTGACTTTTAACAACTGTGCTGAGTGTTTTTAAAACAGCCTCTTTCACCAAAGCATCATTACCAGCAAATTTGTTATAGTTTCCAAACCAACTCCATAAAATCGCCTACGGCCCATGGTGGTTTTCTTCTTCTCTTTCTCCTTCTTCCTTCTTCCTTCTTCCTTCTTCCTTCTTCCTTCTTCCTTCTTCCTTCTTCCTTCTTCTTCCTCCTCCTTCCTCCTCCTTCCTCCTCCTTCCTTGTCCTTCCTCCTCCTTCCTCCTCCTTCCTCTTCCCCTTCTCCTTCTTCCTCTTCCTCTTCTTCCTCTTCCTCTTCCCCTTATTCCTCTTCTTCTTCTTCCTCTTCCTCTTCTTCTTCTCTTCCTCCTCCTCCTCCTTCTCCTTCTCCTTCTCTTCTTTTTTTTTTTTTTTTGAGACAAACTTTCACTCTTGTTGCCCAGTCTGGAGTGCAATGGCATGATCTCGGCTCACTGCAACCTCTGCCCTCTGCTGCCTCCTGGGTTCAAGCGATTCTCCTGCCTCAGCCTCCCACGTAGCCGGTATGCCCAGCTAATTTTTTTTAGTAGAGATGGGGTTTCACCATGTTGGCCAGTCTGGTCTCGAACTCCTGACCTCAGGTGATCCACCCGCTAGGCTTCCCAAAGTGCTGGGATTACAGGCGTGAGCACTGCACCCGGCCTGCACCTCCATCTTCGCAGGCCTGAACAGAATTCTCCAATTAACTGGGACCTGGTGACATTCGTGGTACTATGTGACGCTCACAGCACAGATGCACACTCCCTCTTCTGATTCCAGCAGGCACCAAGACCCAGGGCCAGGGAGGGCCGGGATGCTTCAGTATTGCCTATGCACCCTGGTGACACCTGGACCTCCTCGTAGCAAGGCGGAAGCCCCCTTTGACCCCTCTCCAAAAGACAACCACTATCACCCAGTTTGAGTAATCACTGTTGCCCAGTCCGGGTAGCTGGGCTCACTACCAGCCTTTTATCCTAAATTTTACACAGATGATTGCCAGATAGATAGATAGATAGACAGATAGATAGATAGATGATAGAAAATTGATAGGTGGATAGGTGATTGATAAATAAGAGAGATGATAGATAAATAGATTATAAATAGAGATTATTTAGAGAGAGATGGATAGACACATGACAGATGGATAGAGGCATAGATACATAATACATTTGCAGCCACACACATTTTACTGTCCTCTGGGGCTTTGGCGCCCCCATACATGGTACTGAATCACACATGTTCTTCCTTTTCTTGCTTTTTCCCCCAAGGCACTCACTGGAACTCTCTCTTTGCCCATTACATTCTACTGCTACCCTTATGTCCTAAAGCAAGGAGGCAGCAGGGATGGGGGCTGACGTGGCCTCACTTACTCACCAGACATGGCTGTGTCAGCCAGCGGTGGGGACACCCCTTGGCTGTAATTCACCTGCCCAGAGGGGATGACTTTCCGGGATCCACACGGGTGCTGAAGGGGCTGGAGGCGGTGACAGCTGGCTGATCCCAAGGACAAGCAGGGACCGCACTGGGACTTAAACCCTTAGGGGTGTTTCCAGTTGTTGGTCATGCACAATTCCACCACGAGCAGCCTTGTCCTTCCTTCCTTGGGAAACTTCATCTCCAGGTGGGAGCTCTCTGAGCCACCCGGAGCAGTCACAGGCACAGACCAGACCTTTTTTAATTTAATTTTATTTATTTATTTATTTATTTATTTATGCCCTTGAGACAGGGTCTTGTTCTGTTGTCCAGGCTGGAGTGCAGTGGTGTGATCATAGCTCACTGCAGCCTCACTCTCCTGGGCCAAGGGATCCTCCTTTCTCAGCCTCCCAAGTAGCTGGGACTACAGGTGTGCACCACCATACCCGGCTATGTCATTTTTTTGTAAAGATGAGGTTTCACAATGCTGCCCAGGCTGGTCTTGAACTCTGCCTCAGCCTCCAGAGTGCTGGGATTGTAGGTGTGAGCCACCAAACCCAGACTAACTGGATCTTCTTTGAGCCTCCCCCACCCCGTGGGGAGGGCAGCCTGGGGATAATAATTCATAAATGACAGAATCGGGTCCTGGGCCCAGATGAACAGGGACTTTCCTGAGGTCCCCTGGTGAGTGAGTGACCAAACCCCAGGCAGAGCTGGCCCTGATGCTCTGGGAAAATGCCTGGGGACGAGGACAGCCTCTGAGCAGCAGCGGGCCCTCCTTTCCACCACAGTTTCCAGCCAGAGACCCTGCACACTTCTGCGCGTGGCCACACCCGACCCAGTGGGCCTTTTCACTGCCCAAAGCCAATGCCGCCCATCCATCCACCACCCGTGTCACACTCACTGCACACATAATTCCTGAGTCCCTGCAATGCACAGGCGCTGTTCTAGGCACTGGGGAGAGAGCAGGGAATGAAACAGTCTGGATCCCTGAATCCAGGGAGCTGACCTTCTGGGCCTGGGGAAGCCAGTGGGTCCTGTGAAGACAGCAAAACAAGTGACGTGATGTACAGGGAGGGGAGAGAAAGGCTTGGTGGAGAGTGACGCCCTTGCACATGGAGAAGAGAGCAGTCATGTGCACATCCGGAGGAAGGGAGTTCCAGGCAGGGAACAGCATATGCGAAGGCCTGTAGTCAGGAAGTGCTCAGCTGGGAATGGCCTGAAAGACCAGTGACTGAGGTGCCCTGAGGGAGAGGACAACCCGGAGGAGCATCCTGAGCTCTCCCAGGCCTGGGAAAATCTCCCTTCCTCTCCCTGCTCTGTTATTCCAATAACTCAGACACCTGTGTGTAAGGCCCTCCCTGAGCAGGAGCCCGGCCAGAAAGTGTCAAGGTGACAGTGACTCCCAGCACCACCTCTTCAGGGCCATCCTGTGGCCTCCTCCGGCTGGACCCACAAAGCCCACTTCACCCCCAATCTCCAGAAGTGTCCCAGCCCTGGGGGCTCCCCTTGGCCCAGAGAGGTCTGGCCCCACCCCTCACCCTCACCAATCTTCTCTGGGCCTCTTTGACAGAACACGGGGCCACTGCTCTGAAAACACAACAATGGCAACAGAAAGTCTGTGATCAGGGCCCCAAATTGCTGTCCCCAAAGTGACCTTGACCACACCACTCACACGGCCATTCCTAAGGAATGGGGTGGCTGGTGGGTGAGCCAGGTGTTGTGCTGGGACCCACCTCTGCCACCAACTCCCTGTGCACCCTCAAGCCAGCCACCACCCTCTCCAGCTTCAGTTTCCTCCTGGGTATGGGGAAGGATATATCAATATTAACACCCCCTAGGGTGCACTTGTGAGCTCCATAGGGCAAATCCAGTATCCCAGGCCCCTGTGCTCTACACTAACCGTCTCTGAGACAAGGCGTGGCCTGCTTCACGCTCTGTTTCACTCCCCACAAAAATCCCCTTGACTTCTCTGGATTTAGATTCCTCCCCCAGGAGCTCAAACTGAGTCAAGGCTGCAAATAATCTGCTTTATTTATTTATATTTATTTATTTATTTATTTATTTATTTATTTTTGAGACAGAGTCTCACTCTGTCACCCAGGCTGGAGTGCAGTGGTGTGATCTCAGCTCACTGCAACCTCCGCTTCCCAGGTTCAAGTGATTCTCCTGCCTCAGCCTCCTGAATAACTGCACCACCACCCCCGGCTAATTTTTTGTGTGTTTTTAGTAGAGACGGAGGTTTGCCATGTTGGCCAGGCTTGTCTCAAACTCCTGACCTCAAGCTATCTGCCCACCTCGGCCTCCCAAAGTGCTGGGATTATGGCCTTGCACCACCATGCCTGGCTAATTTTTGGTTTTGGTAGAGATGGGGTTTCCCCATGTTGACCAGGCTGATCTCGAACTGACCTCAAGTGATCTACCAGCCCTGGCCTCCCAAAGTACTGGGATTACAGGAATGAGCCACCACGCCTGGCCTAAGAAGGCAAAATTTGGACACACACAGGCACCAGGGCTGTGTACGCAGAGAGCAGGCCATGTGAGGACAAAGTGAGCAGGTGGTGGCTGGAGCCTAGGACAGTGGCCTCAGGGGAAAGGGAACCTGCTGGCACCTTGATGCTGGACCTCCAGCCTCCAGCTTCTGCTGTTCGGTCTACACAACCCCCATGGACACACATACCAGCCCCAACACTGATATCATGTATACACACACACACACATACACTGACCCCAGACTCCCACTGACCCTTACACACGCCCCTGACACCCATGCCTTGCCCTATTTTAAGCTGGAGTGCAATGGCACGATCTCGGCTCACTGCAACCTCCCCCTCCAGGGTTCAAGTGATTCTCCTGCCTCAGCCTCCCAAGTAGCTGGGATTATAGGCATGCGCCACCGCACCCAGCTAATTTTGTATTTTTTTTTTTTTTTTTGAGACGGAGTCTTGCTCTGTCGCCCAGGCTGGGGTGCAGTGGCCGGATCTCAGCTCACTGCAAGCTCCACTTCCCGGGTTTACGCCATTCTCCTGCCTCAGCCTCCTGAGTAGCTGGGACTAGAGGCGCCCGCCACCTCGCCCGGCTAGTTTTTTGTATTTTTTAGTAGAGATGGGGTTTCACCGTGTTAGCCAGGATGGTCTCGATCTCCTGACCTCGTGATCCACCCGTCTCGGCCTCCCAAAGTGCTGGGATTACAGGCTTGAGCCACCATGCCCGGCCTAATTTTGTATTTTTAGTAGAGATACGTTTTCTCCATGTTGGTCAGGCCGGTCAGGACTCCCCGCCTCAGGTGATCTACCCGCCTTGGCCTCCCAAAGTGTTGGAATTACAGGCGTGAGCTGCCACGCCCAGCCGCAGTCCGTATTCTTGATTATTTATAGTTGGATCAATTCCCTTGTCACAACTGAATCAATGTATTGAATGTGCCATCATTTGTCAAATAGGAACCAAGCTAAGGTCCCTTCAAGTAATCAATCGTGATTTGTTATCCTGCAGGGTTGGTCATACCAAGAGTGCAGTTCATGACCACGCTTCCTGCACATGTTTCGCTGAAGGAGTGGCTCCGTGGTGGACATGGCTGTTTAGATTAAAACAAACACCCAGTTAGTATCGTCACCGCGGACACAAGATTGTATGACTGCTTTTCAAAAAGCACCAGTGATATAGTTATAGACAATAATGGTTTGTATCACTTTTTGTTTTTTTTGAAACAAGGTCTTGCTCTGTTGCCCAGGCTGGAGTACAGTGGTATGATCATAGCTCACTACAACCTCAACCTCCTGGGCTCAAGCAATCCTCCTGCTTCAGCCTCCCAAGTGGCTGCGACTACAGGTGTGTGCCATCATGCCTAGCTAATTTATTTTTATTTTTATTTTTCGTAGAGACAAGGTCTCACTATATTGTCCACGTTGGTCTCAAACTCCTGGGCTCAAGCAATTCTCCCACCTCAGCCTCTTGAGTAGCTCGGACTACAGGCGCACACCACCACATTTGGCTCTTTATTTTTAGTTTTAGTTTTTGTAGGGACGGGGCCTCACTATGTTGACCAGGTTGGTCTCAGACTCCTGGGCTCAAGAGGTCCTCCCGCCTTGGCCTCCCAAGTTGCAGCAATTACAAGGCGTGATCCCCTGTGCCTGGCCAATTCTCCATTTTAGTGGATTCTGCTCACTTGGGTTTCTATGGCAGTCATGGCTTCACTCAGTTAAGATTGAGGCATGCCCTGCCTCCTGCCTGGACCCCATCGAAGGCCTCTGGGATGAGACTTGTAGGTTGAAGTGTGTCCCCTAGAAAGATATATGGAAGTCCTGACCCCCAGTACCTGTGACTGTGGCCTTATTTGGAAATAGGGTCTTTGCAGATGTAATCAAGATGCAATGGGGTCATACTTGATTAGGGTAGTTTCTAAATCCAATGACAGGTGGATTGGATTGAGAGGAATTATAGTTGGATCAACTCCTATGGAGAGGGGAATTTGGATAGAGACACAGAAACACAAAAACAGGGAGGAAGGCCTTGTAAAGACAGAGGCAGAAAGTGGAACAAAGCAGCCACAGCAGAGGAAGGCCAGGGATCCCCGGAGCCTCCCCCAGAAGCTGGAGGAGGTGAGGAGGGATTCCTGCCTGGAGCCTCCAGGGGGAGCACGGCCCTGCCGGCACCTTGATTTCGGGCTCAGCCTCCAGAAGCATGGGAGAACAAATATCTGCTTGCTGTTTTAAAGCCGCCATGTCTGTGACAATTTGTTATGGTGACCACAGGAAAATAATCCAGGGACTGCATTTAGAATTTACCACGTGCCTCATGCCGCTATCACAGGCACACACTGAAGCCTTATTCTTCTTTCCTCTGGAGGAGACCATCTTTGCATCCAGTGGTCTAAGCAGTTCTCAGCCCAGGGATTCCCAGAAGTGTGTCGGAGGGATGACGGCCATATGACCTGGCTCAGCAGGTGGCTCTGCTGCCTCTCACAGGAGTTCGCCTCTCTATTCAGGGTGCCACACAGGGACAGCCTTGGGGCAGACACTCTGCTATTTATTATTATTATTGAGACATAGTCTCACTCTGTCACCCAGGCTAGAGGGCAGTGGCATGATCTCGGCTCACTGCAACCTCCGCCTCCCGGGTTCAAGCAATTCTCCTGCCTCAGCCTCCCGAGTAGCTGGGGTTACAGGTGCGCACCACCACGCCCGTTAATTTTTGTATTTTTAGTAGAGACGGGGTTTTGCCATTGTTGGCCAGGCTAGTCTCGAACTCCTGGCCTCAAGTGATCCACCCACCTCAGCCTCCTCAAGTGCTGAGATTACAGAAGTGAGCCACTGTGCCGAGCCTACTGTTTATCATTATTACATTTTTTTTTTTTTTTTTTTTGAGACAGAGTCTCGCTCTGTCGCCCAGGCTGGAGTGCAGTGGCCAGATCTCAGCTCACTGCAAGCTCCGCCTCCCGGGTTCACGCCATTCTCCTGCCTCAGCCTCCCGAGTAGCTGGGACTACAGGCGCCCGCCACCTCGCCCGGCTAGTTTTTTGTATTTTTTTAATAGAGAAGGGGTTTCACCGTGTTAGCCAGGATGGTCTCGATCTCCTGACCTCGTGATCCACCTGTCTCGGCCTCCCAAAGTGCTGGGATTACAGGCTTGAGCCACCGCGCCCGGCCCATTATTACATTTTTTAGAGACAGGATCTTGCTATGCTGCTCAGACGGATCTCAAACTCCTGGGCTCAAGTGATCCTCCTCTCTTGACCTCCCAAAGTGCCAGGATAACAGGCTTGAGCCACCGTGCCCAGGCAGCCTTGTTAAGCACACCTTGCACTCCTGCTGCTCCACTCCTGTGTGAGTCCATGGAGACGTCTGCTATGTTGTAGATACTACTGGACACTTTCAAGTATCACACAGCCTATAATTTTCAACAGTGCACTCCCTTCAGCTCCCATGGGGCGGATGGGTGTCGCAGGGCAGCCCCACACGCAGATCAGGGTGAGAGTGGATATTACCCCATCTTCCTGTGGCTCTGAGAAGCGTCAGAAGCGTCACAGGCACCTCCTGTAGCGCCAGAGAGCTCAGACAGCTTGAGGGCAGATCTCCTGGGCCCTGAGCCTGCAGCCCAGCCAGCCCCTGCCCCACAGGCCCGGCTCCAGCCCGGCCCTTGCAGGGATGGCTGAGAGGAGGGCTGACCACAGGCCCCAGGAATTCTTGAAAACGTCCCGTGTGCTGTTTCCAATGGTTGCCATGCTGTGCACATCCACAGGGCAGGAGGGAAAGCTGGGGGTTGCCGTGGGCTGCCTGGGTTGGAGGGGGCGCTGGGATTCTATGGTCACCCTCTTTCACATCTTCTGACGCATCCTCTCTCTGGACCCTCAGGCAGTCCCGTCCTCAGATAAGCCCTGCTCACTGAGCCATGAGACAGTTCGGCTTAACTCAGGTATGTGTCTAATGACAGGGTCTTGCAGAAGGGACCAGCCTGAGGGACTAGGACTGCCTCACCTTTGCAAGTCCTCAGTTGCCCAAGGCTGGCCTCCTGGAATGGGAAGGAAGCAAGGTCCCCCGAGGCATTCATACCCTTATTTCTCACACACACACAAAAAAAGTCAAGTCTCTTGCTCCATCGGGTGCCCTCTGGTACCAAGTGACTGTCTCAGAGGCAGGATGAGACAGTTTAAACGATCATGGTCTCTGCCTGACCCATGTGGCTGGATTGAGGGAGGGGCGGCTTTCCCAAGCATGCATATGTGTGGGGGGTGCTGTTTCCAGAAGGACGGTGGGGGTCCCAGGCCGAGCTTAGGAGTTCACTGCAGCCTCAAGAGGAAGGGCTTGGGGAGGTGACATTTGCATGGACTTTGAAGAATGGGCACCACCTGCATGCACAGAGAGAGAGGAGCAACACAGAGAGAAGGAATGGTGCAGTGGGGCTTTGGGGTAGGGGCTGTAACAGAGTGTGGCTGCTGTGTGGGGAGTGTGCTCTGGGGTTCCGAACACCAGAACCATGTCCCTGCCAGCTGGCAAGGTGCCCTCAGGAAAAGGTGCCCTTCTGGCCTGGTACAGTCCCTAAAAGGTACACAGCATGATAAATGGAGCACAGAATGGGTTACAGCCAGACGCTCTTATGCAGTGCACAACGTGCACAACTGTGTAGTGGCCTGACCAGGATATCAACACTGTACTGGGAAGACGTGGCGCCTCCTCTCTGGGCTGAATTGTGTGTGTGTATGTGTGTGTGTACCCAGTGCTTCACTGGGATTCAGCCTCCAGCAGCAACAAGACACAAATGGAACAAGGGTGACAGCCCCCAGCTGACAGGTGAGAGGTTGAGAGCCAGCAGCCAGCTCTGCAAGCCTGCTGCGTGCTCAGGCGCGAGCACTCCTCCAAGCAGGCACCTCCCAGAGCAACAGGAAGCAATTCATCAGCAGCAGGGGCCCTGCTCCCCAGCCCTGCAGCCCATGAGGACTCTGCAGCCCAGCGGACAGGCCTCCGATCCCCCCACCCCTAGCCCACAAAGAGGCCAGAGGCAGCGCCACGCGCCAATTACAGGAGCCAATTAATTCGCACTTAACAGGGGTATTTTCTTTTACTGCGCAGAACTGAGGGACATAAAACCCTGATTCGTCTTCTGTGGCTGGGTTTGCTCTCTGCGTGCTCATATCGTTTAATCACTGCTGCCGCAGACCAGGGGCCAAACCCTCGCCAGTGAGGGGAGCCACGCGCGGGCGATTCCCCATTAACAATCTGGTGGGGAGGCCACGCCGGCTGTGCTGTTTACAGTTCCGTTTCCCCTCGGCTGCTCCCAGAAGTTTCCATAAAAACAGATGTAAGGTAATCAAAGACTTCCCAGCCCCGGGCCTATCTGCTCCTGAAGGCTTCCATGGAGCCAGCTCCCTCTGCTGGGGTTTGCCCTTCCAAAAGACTCTTAAAGCAGCCCTCAAATCTCTCCCCAGGCAGGCAGACTCCTCTCTGGCAGACTCTGCCATCATTTGTCAAGTATTTTATGGTCAATAATAATAGTAATAACACCTTTGCTGTGGTTGGTGCCCTTTTCAACAGCTCTCAGAGCCATGCTGTGAGATCCCAGTGGCATCGCAATGGCTGACGACAGGTGTCTTATTCCCATTTTGCAGATGGAAAGGAGAAGGCAGTTTGGGGAAGAAACCAGTCTCAGCCTCAGCACCATCTCCCCCGGCTCTAACGTTCCAGGAGAAAAGTGGGTGCTGACCGGCTCCTTGGTGGCAGGCCTGCTGCTGGCCTTGTCCCTCTCTTCTTATTCAGTGGGCCTCTGTTCAGGGCCAAGGAACCTGGAGCTCAGTGGTGGGATTAGGGACGTGGCCAGAACACCAGGTGTGGCCAGCCATGGTGGCTCACGCCTGTAATCCCAGTATGTTGTGAGGCTGAGGTGGAGGATCGCTTGAGCCCAGGAGTTTGAGGCTGCAGTGAGCTATGATCGTGCCACTGCACTCTGGCCTGGGCCATAGAGTGAGACCTTGTCTCTAAACAAATAAATAGGCTGGGTGCGGTGGCTCATGCCTGTAATCCCAGCACTGTGGGAGGCTGAGGCAGGCGAATCACCTGAGGTTAGGAGTTCGAGACCAGCCTGGTCAACATGGTGAAACCCCGTCTCTACTAAAAATACAAAAATTAGCCAGGTGTGGTGGTGCGCACCTGTAATCCCAGCTACTCGAGAGGCTGAGGCAGGAGAATTGCTTGAACCTCAGAGGTGGAGGCTGCAGTAAGCCATGAAATGCACCACTGCTCTCCAGCCTGGGCAAGAGTGAGACTCTGTCTCAAGAGAAAATTTTTAAAAAGGACTTTAAAATCAGACAGTCAAGACTGTACATGTATGATGTTGGGTCTCCAGCCCCTGCCTCCATCCCGAGAAGCATCCTTTTCAGGAAATTTCCTGATGGGTAGTCTTCTCAGGAGGGCGATCCCCCTTGCCTCCCTCTCACTGCCCTTTCACACAACAAAGAGCAGGATGGGCTCCAACCTGACTCTGCCACTGCCTGGTCTACCGCATGGCGGGGGTGAGAGCAGGGCCCAGCCAATCCGATGCCTACTTCCAGGGCTGCAGGTCTTAAGCCAGAGATGCCGGGAGGAAGGGAACCTGTCCTGGGAGGTTGGGTTTCTCTGGTTTATCATAACTCTTGAGGCTCAGAGAGGAAAGTGACCTGCGTGAGCTCACACAGAGGCATGTGGCAGGGCCATCGCTTGAAGCTGGCACTGGAAGGCCCTGGATTCAGCACCTTGGGCACCTACAGTGAAGGCATCACTCATGTCCATGTGACCCAGAGCACGGCTCCAGCCACTCCCTCCTGGAAGTAGAACAGAGAACAGAGAGGCTGAGGACCCCCTGGCTGCAAGGTGTCCCTGTCTCAGAAGCATCAGGGGCAGCACCAACCCCCGACCCCGCAATTGGCTCAGTCAGGTCGAGGGCAGATCTCAGAGGTCTTCATTCTGCAGCTCAACCACCCCTTGCCTGAAGGGCCCCGCGCCAGTCCAGCGCTTGCATAGGGAAAGCCAGAACAGAGTTTAGTGTCAGCCCCTTGTTGAGACGAGGGCTGACCACAGGGCCTGGGAATTCCTGAGAAGATTCCTGTGGGCTCTTTCCAATGGGAAGCCCTTTTTGTTTGAGATGGCTGGAGTTAGTTCCTGTCACCAAAACCCAGACTGGCATGACCTCAGGATCAGCTGTGCCCGGGATGATCATGGCTAACATGTCAGGAGCATCTGCTACACGCTAGATGCCCTCCACATTCCTCAGTTAGTCCCCACAAGAGCCCTGATGTTATGTCTCCCACTGCACAGCCAAGGATATTGAGGCACAGAGAGGTTAAGAAATGTATCCAGCATCACACAGCTAGCAACTCCAACCGTCTGTCCCCAGAGCCTCCATGCTTGAGGAGTGAGCTGGTCTTGCTGGAGAGAGCACTGTGGTTTCTTGGATCTCAGGGTGGAAGTGGGATGGAAGTTCTGGGTGTGTGCTTTTATGGGCAGGTGCATGAAGTGAACCCCTCTACTATGAGGGTGTGTGGGCCTTGGAGGAATCCTGGTCCCCGGTGAGGCGGGAGTGTGTCTTGCTTCTCGGACCACTCCAGGCAGGGCCTCCCTGGATGCTGCAAGTGCAGTGGGTCTGCCCCGGCCCAGGCCCTCATTGCAGCTGAGAAAGCTCTGCAGGGTCACTGTGGGTGCTAGAATAGGCAGCTGGAATGCTGCAGTGGGGGACACAGAGACTACATGAGTGAGCTCCAGGTTTCCACTGCATTTTTCAGGGGCCAACTGGTGAGTCCAAGGAATAGAGGCCAGTGAGCAGAGGGGCTTCCCCCAGTCCCAGCCAAAGCAGCTCCCCTGGGCTTGCTTTACCTCCTCGACTTCCACAGACGATCCCATTTGAGCAAAGGACTCTCCTTAGCTGGCAGGAGGTTAAGTCTGCAGTGGCTGATGGCATCTCTAGCACCACTCAGGAACCACCTGCCAGAGAATGAAGCCAGAGCAGAGGAGAACAGAGACCAAGAAAGGACCTGTCAATATTATTTAAGCCCCTGGATCCAGCCAGGCCTGAAGTCCCTGGACTTGCTGATAGCAAGAACCAATCACTTCCTAATGTTATTTCGATTGCACTTGAGCTGGTTGATTCAAGTTTCTTTTGCTTGTCTCTGAATGGGTCTTGAGGAATATGGGTCTCATATGAGAGTAAGTTCCAGCTTCCCCTGTCTTAAAGAGTCTGCTGTGGCCAGGCGCCGTGGCTCATGCCTGTAATCCCAGCACTTTGGGAGGCCGAGGCAGATGGATCACCTGAGGTCAGGAGTTCCAGACCAGCCTGGCCAACATGATGAAATCCTTTCTTTACTAAACATACAGAAAATTAGCCAGGTGCGGTGGCTCACACTTGTAATTCCACCTACTCAGGAAGCTGAGGCAGGAGAATTACTTGAATTTAGGAGGTGGAGGTTGCAGTGAGCTGAGCCTGGGCAACACAGTGAGACTCCATCTCAAAAAAAAAAAAAAAGCCAGGAGTGGTGGCTCACGCCTGTAATCCCAGCACTTTGGGAGGCCGAGGTGGGTGGATCACGAGGTCAGGAGATCGAGACCATCCTGGCTAACATGGTGAAACGCTGTCTCTACTAAAACATACAAAAAACTAGCCGGGCGAGGTGGCGGGCGCCTGTAGTCCCAGCTACGCGGGAGGCTGAGCCAGGAGAATGGCGTGAACCTGGGAGGCGGAGCTTGCAGTGAGCTGAGATCCGGCCACTGCACTCTAGCCTGGGTGACAAAGCAAGACTCCGTCTCAAAAAAAAAAAAAGAAAGAAAGAAAAAGAAAAAGAAAAAAGTCTGCTGCTATCGTACTAGAGAGAGAAATTCCAACACCTCTGGAGGGGGTGCCCTTCCTTAGTCCAATCAGGAGAAGAAATGGCAGCTGGCACGCAGTCACCATACTCCCCTGAGGCTACCCCGGGGAGCAGACGTCAAGGACCAGGGGTGGCTGGTCCTGGAGGGGCAGGGTGGAGGGTGTTGGTGGAGGTATGAACCACCACGAATCTCAGAACTCTGCAGTGGGAGCCGCGGCAGCACCACACTTGCTCTCCCAGCCTGGGGGTCCTCTCCCACCGCAGCACCTCCTCCTGTTGTTCTCCATCCCGCAGCCTGAGAGAGCTGCCAACAGAAGCCAACCCCTTCTCTCTTTGTTCAGAACCATCCAGCGGCTTCTCGTGTACTTTGGGTGTGTGTGTGTCTCGGCCCCAGCCTGGCCTCTCCACTCTCCTCTCCCCTCTGCCCCTCAGCTCCAGCCTCTCTGGTCTTTTCCCTCATTGTAGGACAAGCCTGGCTTGCTCTGCCCAAAACTTGCAGTGCACCAGGCCTGCTGGCTCCTCTTCCTCCCCCAGGCTCAGCCCCAAAGTCATCTCCCCCAGACCAGCCCTTCCTTGCCCTTTGCAGCAACAACGACCTCTCCCTTTATTACTTGCTTTTCCCCACTGGAAAGGAAGACCTGGGCCGGGCACAGTGGGTCATGCCCGTAATCCCAGCACTTTGGGAGGCCGAGGTGGGCGGATCGCCTGAGGTCAGGTGTTTGAGACCAGCCTAGCCAACATGGTGAAACCCCGTCTCTAGTAAAAATACAAAAATTATCCGGGTGTGGTGGTAGGTGCCTGTAATCCCAGCTACTCAGGAGGCTAAGGCAGGAGAATCGCTTGAACCCAGGAGGCAGAGGTTGCAGTGAGCCAAGATCGTGCTACTGTACTCCAGCCTGGGCGACAGAGAGAGACTCCGTCTAAAAAAAAAAAAAAAAATAGCCGGGTGTGGTGAGGTGCACCTATAGTCCCAGCTACTCAAAAGGCTGAAGCAGGAGGATTGCTTGAGCCCAGGAGTTTGAGGCTGCAGTGAGCTATGATGGTGCCAGTGCACTCCAGCCTGGGTGAAAGAGCGAGACCAAAGAAAGAGAGCAAGAGAGAGAGAGAAAGAAGACCTTAGCACTGCTATGACCCCAGTCTGTGGAAGAGGATCCTATACACTGTCCACTCAACAAACACTTGTGGAATGAATGAATGAAGGAGTGAAGGAATGAACGAATGAATAATAATGGGCATGACCTTTATGTCTTGCCAATGAATTTCCTCCCCTCCTGGTCACTCACACCTCATCTCCACCACACAAAACTCACCCTCTTCATCCTTCTTCCAGAAAATGCCCAGCACCCATGATCTGGGGCCTTTCTTACTTCCCCGAAGTCCTCTCTGCTCACGCCAGAGATCATCCTGGGAGGACCAGCCCCAGCCCGTCCTGGCAGTCCCAAGTGATGCCAGGCTCCAGCAGGTGCTGTTCCAAGGAGCGGTGGCCCAGCAGAATGGTGGGGTGTTTTTTTTCCCCCCATATGAGGGAAAAATTAGCTCTCCTTACCAGACAAGAATGACAATTTACAGAAAACTATGCCTTGAATTCATAATCTGTAATGAGCGGAAATGGTATTCCATAGTAATCCATCCCAACTGACTCGCTATTGTACATGCACCTGCTAACATTTTTTAAGCTGGGACTTTATGGAAAGGACATTTTGATCGCTTCTGAAGTTTGCTGAGCAATTCCCCCTCTCTCTCAGGCATACGGTCTTTGTGCTGGAAATTTCCCTCGTGGCTCCGTGAACGCACTGGCAGACGGGCACGTGGGCCCGCACGCAGGCAGCACGCACGCAGCCGCAGCCCCCTCGTTGGCATGGCTCTAGTGGGGGCTTCTGCAGGTGCCGAGCTATAGAGATGGAAGCGGGGAGAGTGGAATCACAGTTGGCACCTGTGCCGATCTTGCCCGAGGAGCTGCATACTGTGGTGCCTGCCAGAATTGGAGATGCTTTCCAGCGCTGGAGGGCGGGGACAGAGCACGGGACCGGGAGGGACAAGGGCTTGGGCTGGGTGGCCCCTGGGGCCTTTGGGGCCTGGCTTGTGGCACCCGAGCACCAGGATGCGGGGAGGCTGGGTGTGCAAGGACAGGTCTCACGCCCACCCCCTCAAATGCCTGGGTTTTGCTCCTACGGAAGTCACTCCAGGCCCCAATTGGCAGCCGCCCCACTCAGTTCCCAGCTTGGGCCTCCAGCCCAGCACTGACACAAACAGGTGGTGGACAGCTTGCTCTGTGTGGCCCCCACAGACTGAGAGCCCCGTGAGGCAGGACCAAGGCTGTCAACGTGCGCCTGGGCCTTGCCCAGCTCTGACATGCAGTAGGTGGAGGCAGTGCCTCCGGTCGCAGCCAGGGTCCTGGTGGAGGCTCTGCCTCTGGGCGGCGGGCCCGGCACACTGACACCCAGTCTCTGCAGCCTGTGGCTCCCGAGGGCGTGTTCTCGGGGCCTCACAGACGCTGAGGTTCAGAGATCACGGAGCCATGAGTCTTTCTTTCCACTGCAGGACCTGTTGTGGTCCACGCCATCAGGAAGGTGGTAGTCAGGGCAGTCTATAACCCAGCAATGACACGGGACACGAGGAGCTGGGCACGTGACGTCCACTGAGGCTGTCTCTGTGGGAACGAGTATGTAGGAACATTCAAGGTGGAGAGCAGTAGGGTGGTGACTCAAGAAGCTGTGGAGGCCGGGCGTGGTGGCTCACGTCTGTAATCCCAGCACTTGGAGAGGCTGAGGTGGGCAGATCATCTGAGGTCAGGAGTTCGAGACGGGCCTGGCCAACATGGTGAAACATCGTCTCTTCTAAAAATATAAAACTTTGCTTGGCATGGTGGCGCGTGCCTATAGTCCCAGCTACTCGGGAGGCAGAGCCAGGAGAATCGCTTGAACCCAGGAGGCCGAGTTTGCGGTGAGCCAAGATTGCACCAATGCACTCCAGTCTGGGTGACAGAGTGAGACTCAGTCTCAAAAAAAAAATAAATAAATAGAAAGAAGCTGTGAAACCCCAGGCCACAATACCAGTAACGAAAAGAATGGGGATATTCTCATATGGAGGAAGCTCCAGGAAATGTTACTCCTGAAATAGAAAGTAAGTGTTAAATAAAGGTAGGTGTGTCCGCGCACACACACAATGTGACCCCACTTTTTGTTTTGAGACAGAGTCTCACTCTGTGGCCCAGGCTGAAGTGCAGTGGGGCGATCATAGTTCACTGTAGCCTCCATCTCCTGGACTCCAGCAATCCTCCCACCTCAGCCTCTTTTTTTTTTTTTCTTTTTTTTTTTTTTTTTTTTTTGAGACGGAGTCTTGCTCTGTCGCCCAGGCTGGAGTGCAGTGGCCCGATCTCAGCTCACTGCAAGCTCCGCCTCCTGGGTTCACGCCATTCTCCCGCCTCAGCCTCCCGAGTAGCTGGGACCACAGGCGCCCGCCACCTCGCCCGGCTAATTTTTTTGTATTTTTTAGTAGAGACGGGGTTTCACCGTGTTAGCCAGCATGGTCTCGATCTCCTGACCTCGTGATCCGCCCATCTCGGCCTCCCAAAGTGCTGGGATTACAGGCTTGAGCCACGGCGCCCGGCCCCCACCTCAGCCTCTTAAGTAACTGGGACTACAGTTATGTGCCACCACACCCGGTTAATTTTCAAATTCTTTGAAGAAAAAAATAAGAGAAAAAAAGAAAATAATAATAATAACAAAACAAATTATTTGAAGAGACAGGGTCTCAATATGTTGCCCAAACTGTTCTTGAACTCCTGGACTCAAGTGATCCTCCTGCCTCGGCCTCCCAAAGTGCTGGGATTACAGGCACGAGCCACCATGCCTAACTCCCACTCATCTTTTAAAATCTTATGAAACCACACCATATGTCATGATTAGGCACATCCACATGTGTGCGTACACACACACGTCCATCCACATACAAATATGTAAGATATGTGGAGGACGCCATGGTTGGGAGCACTGCACCCCATCCATGCATCCTCCTATGGGGGCAAGAGGCAGGGCAGGTCTGGAGCTGGCGATAAAGGAGAGCTTGGGCCTTATCTGTCATGTTGGAATTCTTATAATGAGGATGTATTCATGCATGCTTCTGTAATTAAAAATAATCCTTTTAAAAGAAAGGAAATGCTAGGAGGCTGGTGTCTGCCCTCACATCCCTGATCATAGTGATATGGGACAGTCCACTCAACCCGGACCTTCACGAAATCCTCCTGATTATTTCTGTTCATACACTCCTCCATTCATTCGACAGGGGCCATCCACCTGTCATTCATTCACTCAGCAAGGGCTCACTGAGCACCTGCACAGGCTCTGGCTGCAGCCACAAACATGGTGGACAAGGTCCCTGCCCCAGAAGTTCACATTCGTGTGTGCGGGTACACGTGTGTGTGCGCACATGTGTGTGTGTCTGTATATGCATCTGTGTGTCTGTATGTGTGTGTGTCTGTATGTGTGCACGTGTGTCTGTGTGTGTATCTATGTGTCTGTGTGTGTGTGTGTGTTTCTGTGTGTGTGTGTGTGTGTGTGTGTGTGTGTGTGTGTGTGTGTCTTCCATGGCCCCACTGGACTCCTGGAGAGAGGAGAGAGGAACATCGGGCAGTGACTGTCCTTCACCCTTGGGCTGAAGGTGTGGGGAGAAGAGGGGACAGTAAATAGGCTGCCCCTGAGTGTGCAGAAATCACATATTGGCCAGAAGACGTAAAGACAGGAGATCTTCAGGCCCAGTTCAAATGCCCCCTCTTCTTGGGGGCTCTGCCTAGAACCCCCACTCCTGCCACTAGCTACATGGGACCCTCAGCCAAGCTTCCCAGCACAATAATGTTCTGCTAGTAGCTCCAGGTCAGACTCACAGACTGGCAACCAGCAGGCCATGAGCAGCCTAAGGAGATATTTTGCCATGTTTGCCTGGTGAGTTACCCAGCCAACTTCACTTCCTGCCAGCACTTGGGTTTGTAGGCCCCACTTCATAGTACATCTAGATCTGCGTTTGTCTTATTCCCCATCCCCTAACCCCGCTTTCTATGTCACAATCACTCAGAGCCAGTCTATTCCCAGTAGGTGGATGGATGGGTGGCTGGATGAATGGATAAATGGGTGGGTGGGAGGATGGATAGATGGATGAATGAGTGGTAGATTGATGGGTGTGTGGACAGACAGAAAGATGGATAGATGGGTAGGTGGGTGGATAGGTGGATGGGTGGATGGGTGGATGGATGGATGAATGGGTGGGTGGGTGCATAGATGAATGGATGGGTGGATGGATGAGTGGATCACTGGGTGGGAGGATGAATGGATGGATGAATGGGTGGGTGGGTAAATGGACAGATGGGTGGATAAATGAGTGGATGGGTGGGGTGAGTGGGTTGTTGAGTGAATGGCTGGGTGGGTGGGTGGATGGATAGATGGGTGGATGGTTGGTGGATGGGTAGATGAGTGAATGGATGGATGGATGGAAGGGTGGGTGGATGGATGGATGGATGGGTAGAATTAATGGATGGGTGGATGGATGGATGGATGGATGGATGGATGGATGGATGGATGGATGGATGGATGCATGCATGGATGGATGGATGGACGGATGGATGGATAGATGAATGAATGGATGGGTGGATGGAAGGGTGGGTGGATGGGTGGATAGGTGGGTGGGTGGGCAAGTGGTTAGATGGATGGACAGATGAACCAAATAAAATAGAGGGAATAAACTGTTACTCAGGTGTTAAGTCACTATGCACCAGGAATCTTGAGGATGCAGGGAGATGATGGGAAAGAGTTGGAGTGGGGGACATCTCCTTCTCTTTATTAATAAGCGGAGTATGTTATAAGCTGAATGAGCCAACAGATAGTTGCCGTGCACCTACTGTGTGTCACACACTGTAAGTGGATGTGGAAGACCATAAGAGAAGGAGGAAAGGATAAATAAAGAGAACGGAGCAGGGAAAAGGGGAGGAGAAAGCAAAGGTAAGGCCAGAGGCTGTTGAGACAGAATGGTGGAGCTGGGGGTACCCACCAGCAGCCTGGAAGGGCAGCTGAAGAGGACAGTGGCTGCAGGAGGGAAGGCAGGGCCCGGGGACACTCCGCCCTTCCCAGAACTACATGCAGCCCCTCTGCTTTGGAGAACTAAGTCTTGGGATGCCCAACCAGGAGTGAGCCATTTTTTGTCTCTCGGAGACAGCCTCTATCACCCAAAGACCCAGAATCTGGGGTAGAGACAGAGGCCCCAATGTCAAGGGGATCACCAACCCTGTTGGAATTTCCCCCAGCCTGGTACCGTCTCCTACACCTGCGAGCCATGACAATTCTTCTCAAAGGTGGCTCAAATACCCACCCCTGGGGAGGGTCCTGAAGCTCAGGCATTTACTCATTATTTACTGGGCCTCTCTGGCATGGGTGCTATGCCAAGGGCTGGGATACAGAAGGAGCTGCAATCTGCCCCTTGGAGCTGACAGTGCCGTGGGTGCGGGTGGCTGGGAGAGGGACAATTAAACAAGCAGGGAAGATAACAGCTGGCCTCCATGCTAGGAAGAAAATGAAACCAGGGATATGATGAGATCATTGGAGGGCAACATCTCAGAGGGAGTCAGGGAAAGCTGCCTGGAGGAGGTGGCATCTAAGTTGAGGCCTGAAGGGATCTAGGTGTGAAGCTTGCAATTCTGCCTTCCCCAGGGTAGGTGGGGCCCACTCAGGGCTTCCCACTCCCTTGGGTCCTCAGATCTGTCCATGGACACTACCCACAGGCCAGGCTCGGCAACGGGGAGGTGGGCAGGGAAAAGCATAGGCACCTGTAGGGCAAACAGGGCCAGAGAGTAGGCTCCCCAGAGTCAGCCCTGCTAAGGTAGTGAACAGCTGTGCACACCCAGCAGAGGGTAGTCTTGGCCGCTTGGGAAAATGTTGGAGGCCTTCCTGGAGGAGGTGATGCCTGAACTGGGTGAGGAGGAAGAGGATGTGGTTTGGAGACCCTGGAGTTTAAGTCCCAGGAGGGGCCGGGCGCGGTGGCTCACGCCTGTAATCCCAGCACTTTGGGAGGCCGAGGCGGGCGGATCACGAGGTCAGGAGATCGAGACCATCCTGGCTAACACAGTGAAACCCCGTCTCTACTAAAAATGCAAAAAAATTAGCCGGGCGAGGCGGCGGGCGCCTGTAGTCCCAGCTACTCGGGAGGCTGAGCCAGGAGAATGGCGTGAACCCGGGAGGCGGAGCTTGCAGTGAGCCGAGATCGCGCCATTGCACTCCAGCCTGGGCGACTAAGCGAGACTCTGTCTCAAAAAAAAAAAAAAAAAAAAAAAAAAAGTCCCAGGAGGAAGAAGAAGCAACAGGAGATGGGGCTGGAGGAGGAGGCTCAGGGCCAAATCACCAAGGGCTGGATGTGCTTTCTTTTTTGTTTGTTTGTTTGTTTTTCCTGAGACAGAGTCTCGCTCTGTCACCCAGGCTGTAGTGCAGTGGCACGATCTCAGCTCACTGCAACCTCCACCTCCCGGGTTCAAGCGATTCTCCTGCCTCAGCCTCCCGAGTAACTAGGATTACCGGCATGCGCCACCACGCCCGGCTACATTTTTGTATTTTTTAGTAGAGATGGGATTTCACCATGTTGGCCAGGCTGGTCTCAAACTCCTGACATCGTGATCCACCCGCTTCAGCCTCTCAAAGTGCTGGGATTACAGATGTGAGCCACCGTGCCCGGCCTGTTTCCTGTTTTTTTAAGTAGGATGTGTTTTAGGAAGACCCCTTGGCTGCTGCAGCAAGAATGGACAGTGCTGAGACAGGGAAGGAGATGGGATAAGATCAAGGCATCAGGACCCTCCTATGAGACCAGCTTGGGCAACATGGTGAGACCTCGCTACAAAAAATAAAAATTGGCTGAATGTGGTGGTGCGCGCCTATAGTCCCAGCTGCTCAGGAGGCTGAGGTGGGAGAATCGCTTCAGCCCAAAAGGTAGAAGCTGCAGTGAGCCATGATAGTGCAGGCTTGTCTCCAAAAACAATAACAACAATAATAATAATAAAGATTGCAAAGGGAGAAATAGGAAAGATACCACTTCTTGTCTTTAATTTTTTTTTTTTTTTTTTTGAGACGGAGTTTCACTCTTGTTGCCCAGGCTGGAGTGCAATGGCACGATCTCGGCTCTCCGCAACCTCTGCCTCCCAGGTTCAAGCAATTCTCCTGCTTCAGCCTCCGTAGTAGCTGGGATTATAGGCATGTGCCACCATGCCCAGCTAATTTTGTATTTTTAGTAGAGACGGGGTTTCTCCATGTTGGTCAGGCTGGTCTCGAACTCCCGACCTCAGGTGATCCACCCACCTCGGCCTCCCAAAGTGCTGGGATTACAGGCGTGAGCCACCACGCCCGGCGATCTTTAATTTTAACCCAGAATAATTCTGACCAAATCAATAAAGAGGACTGGGGTCATATCTTCCAGGAGAACCCTGTGTATTTGCTAGCATCAGAAGTCATGAGCCAGATCACCTGAACCTCAGAGCAACAGGACACTAAGTCAGTGTCTGAGGGAGGGCAGATATACACCGTGGCATCCAGAAGGGGGGAGGGAGGACAGCTCCCTGGAGGAGGTGGCATTCGAGCCGACCCTAAATCTAATGTTGATAGAAGAATGTGGACAGATGCACACGCCAGGAAAGAGAACTGCAGGAAAAAGGGGAGGAGGTTAGAAGTCCCCGGAGTCATCTGGCTCCCAAGGAGCACAGGGTGGGTGCAGGGGTGGGCTGGGGACTCGGGGTCCTGCCAGAGTAAACATCTGCCCTCTCTAGCCTCACCTGGTCACGGGGAGCAAGCACCCACACCCCGCAGCCCCGGAGCGGCCCAGGAAAGCAGCCTCGCTCTGCGTCAGGCGTTATGCGGAGAGGAAGGGTTTGATTGCAGTCTGAACAAGCTCTGAGTCTGCAACAGCCCCAGCCTCCTCGGGCCAGTGGAGCCCTTGGCCTTCCAGGCTGGGCCCACCAGCTGCTTCAGCCTGGCTTGGCCACTTCCAGGGACGTGAGGTCCCCCATGGCATCGGCACCTCCTTGGTAAATAGCAGATGGGCAGCAAAGCCCCAGTGGGAAATAACTCTAGGAATGGAGGCTTCTGTGGGTCGTTTGCTCTTGGAAACACCTCCTTCCTGCCACCTTCCCCAGTGCCACACGAGGCACCTTGCCGGGCCAGCCAGGAAGTCTCAGCACCCAGTTAGGCCAGTGCAGCAGCCCCGGCCCTGTGTTCAGCACTAGCCCTTTGAGCAACTTTTACCTCTCTGAGGCCTTAGTTTCCCCAACTTAACAGTCTGCCCTCGTGCCTCCTGGGGATCTTTTTGGATACTGAGTAAAATGGTGGTAGAAAAGTACAGGGATAGTTGGCACAGCGGCTCACACCTGTAATCCCAGTACTTTGGGAGGCTGAGGTGGGAGGACTGCTTCAGCCCAGGAGTTCAAGATGAGCCTGGACAACATAGTAAGACCCATTCTCTACAAAAAAATCAAATAAAATAAAATGATTAGTCAGGGAAGGTGGTGTGTGTGCCATTCATGTCATTCAGGAAACTGAGGCAGGAGGATGACTTAAGCTCAGGAGTTTGAGGCTGCAGTGAGCTGTGAACACACCACTGCACTCCAGCCTGGGTGATAGAGTGAGATCCTGTTTTAAAAAAGACGAAAGCAAGCAAGGACCTGACAACAACCTGACCAGCTGCACATGACAAAGGGCAGATACAAAGATAAGAAAGGCGGGCCAACTCGTCCTACCGCGGCATTTGCATCCTCCTCCATGGTCTGGGACCAGGGGAGGCATAGACCCGTGGGGGTGAAGCTGCAGATGGGAGGGTCGGCTGGGCTCAAGGGTAAGACTCCATTAGGGAAAACTGAAAAGAACTGTAATAGGTCAGGCGCTGTGGCTCACACCTGTAATCCCAGCACTTTGGGAGGCCGAGGTGGGTGGATCACCTGAGGTCAGGAGTTCAAGATCAGCCTGGCCAACATGGTGAAACCCCGTCTCTACTAAAAATACAAAAATTAGCCGGCCATGGTGGCGCATGCCTGTAATCCTAGCTACTCGGGAGGCTGAGGTAAGAGAACCACTTGCACCCAGGAGGCGGAGGGTGCGGTGAGCCATAGCGCCATTGCACTCCAGCCTGGGCAACAAGAGCGAAACTCCGTCTCAAAAAAAAAAAGAAGGCTGGCAAGGTGGCTCACGCCCATAATTCCAGCACTTTGGGAGGCCAAGGCGGGCAGATCATGAGGTCAGGAGATCGAGACCATCCTGGCTAACACAGTGAGACCCTGTCTCTACTAAAAATACAAAAAAAAATTAGCTGGGGCGTTGGCGGGTGCCTGTAGTCCCAGCTACTAGAGAGGCTAAGGCAGGAGAGTGGTGTGAACCCGGGAGGTGGAGCTTGCAGTGAGCCGAGATTGTGCCACTGCACTCCAGCCTAGGTGACAGAGCCAGACTCTGTCTCAAAAAAAAAAAAAAGCACCCTGTGACCCAGCAAATCCACTCCTAGGTATAGACCCAAGACATAAGTCCACACCATCGCTCGCACCTAAACATTGACAGCAGCATTCATAAACATTCATAAAAGCCAAAACATGGAAACATCCAAGGTTCCATCAGTGGACAAATGGATGAACAAAATGTGGTATATCCAAACCACGGAGTATTACTCAGTCATGAAAAGGAATGCAGTACTGGGGCATGCTGCAACACAGATGAACCCTGAAAACATACACTAAGTGAAAGAAGCCAGTCACAGAAGCCCACATATGACATGATTCCATTCATGTCAAAGTCCAGAACAGGAAAATCTAAAGAGACAGAAAGTAGAGTGGTGGTTGCCTAGGGCAGAGGAGGTGGGCATACATGATACTTAAAGGGTTTCCTCTTGAGGCGGTGAAAATGTTCTGAAATTGATTGTAGTGATGGTTGCACATATCTGTAAATATACTGAAAACTGTTCATATATATACTAATTGATATACACACACACACACACACACACACTAATATATCCATAGTAAAAACATTTGAAATGGGTACACTGTATGGTATGTGAATGACATCTCAATAAAGCTCTTTAAAAAAAAAGCCTGCAAACCATTGGATGAATCCAGAATTGACAACGTCCTACAAGACAACTGGCCTGAACTTGTCAAAGAGCCTCATGGAAGGGTGAGTGCAGTGGCTCATGCCTGTAATCCTAGCACTTTGGGAGGCTAAGGTGGGTGGATCACTTGAGGTCAGGAGTTCGAGACCAGCCTGGGAAACACAGTGAAACCCCTTCTCTGCTAAATATACAAAAATTAGCCAGGTGTGGTGGCGGGTGCCTATAATCCCAGCTACTCGGAAGGCTGAGGCGTGATAATCTCTTGAAACTGGGAGGCGGAGGTTTCAGTAAGCTGAGATCTCGCCACTACACTCCAGCCTGGGTGACACAGCAAGACTCCATCTCAAGAAAAAAAAAAAAGAAAAAGCCTCATGGACCTCACAGGAAGGAAAGGAGAGGGGTTGGGGTCTGTCCTATGTGAAAAAGAACTAAAGAATAGACACAGCAACCAAGAGCAATGCAAGCACTATTGGATCCTGGTCAAAAAACAATTCCGAGGACAACTGGGGAAATTTGGCATGGATTAGATATTAAATGATACTATGGGATAATTGTTAACATTCTTAGGTGCAGAAATGCTACTGTGTTTATTGAGGAGGACATCCTTATTCTTAGGGGATAACTATAGAGGTAATTAGACGTGAAGTATCATTATGTCAATAATTGCACAGCAAAAAGTGTGTGTGTATAGAGAATGAATGAGAAAAAGCAAGTATAGCAAAATATTAACAACCAGTGACTCTGGGTAGATGTTAACAGGTACTCATTATACCGTTTTTTGTTTGTTTGTTTGTTTTTCTTGAAACAGAGTCTCGCTCTGTTGCCCAGGCTGGAGTGCAGTAGCGTGATTTCGGCTCACTGCAACCTCTGCCTCCTGGGCTCAAGTGATTCTCCTGCCTCAGCCTCCCTAGTAGATGGGATTACAGGCATGTGCCACCAAACCTGGCTAATTTTTGTATTTTTAGTAGAGACAAGGTTTCTCCATATTGGCCAGACCAGTCTCGAACTACTGGACTCAAGCAATCCACCAGCCTCGGCCTCCCGAAGTGCTGGAATTACAGGCACGAGCCACCACACCTGGCCTCATTATACTGTTCTTTTGATGTTTTGATATATGTAATACATGAAAGTCAGAGAAGAGATGTCATTTTTGCCTTTGTCTTATGTCTCAGGACCTTGAATGTCCCGGATTTGCCAAGTTGATTTTATTCCAAATGGCACCGAATCTAGCCACTTTTCACATGCCCTGCCACACCCCAGCCCTGGCACCATCCTCTCCCTGGATGACTGTGGGGGCCTCCATCACTGGGTTCCCCCAAAACTCTGTTCTCCAATTGGCAGCTCAATGAGTCCTTCCAAGACGCACATAGAATTGCCTCGCCTCCCTGTGGCCCTGAGAATGAACGAAGAGGCCGGGCACAGTGACTCACGCCTGTAATCCCAGCACTTTGGGAGGCTGAGATGACAGGATCATTTGAGGTCAGGAGTTGGAGACCAGCCTGGGCAACATAGCCAGACCCCATCTCTACAAAAAATTTAAAACTTAGCTGGGCATGGTGGGGTGCACCTGCGGTCCCAGCTACACAGGAGACCAAGGTAGAAAATCACTTGAGCCCAGGAAGTTGAGGTTGCAATGCACTATGATTTCGCCACTGCGCTCCAGCCTGGGTGACAGAGTGAGACCCTGTTTCTAAGAGAGACAGAGCGCGAAGGAAGTCCTCACAGTGGCCCCCTCGGCCACCTCCTGACTCCTCCGGTGAGTTTTGGTTATCCACCCCAGGGCCTTGTTCATGCTCTTCCTCCCTTTAAACCCCTCCCATCCCCATCAATGGCTTCTCATCTCTTATGTCTCAACTCAAGCCTTACTGCTCAGAGGAACCTCCTCAACCCCCTCCTCCTCCCTCACAGTCCATCAGGTTCTAAAGACCTCTGTTCCTTCTTCCAACCGCATCCTGGCTGGTGGCTTTGAGGACTGCTGGGGCCTCGCTGCGGCTGTGTCTGGAGCTGAAGCGAGATGGAGGATGGTGTGTGGAGGATGGTGTGTGGAGGATGGTGTGTGAGGATGGTGTGTGAGGATGGTGTGTGAATCACATCTCGCACTAGAGAATGGTGTGTCTAAGGCTCAGCACACAGCAAGGGCTTGGGAAATGTTTGCTGTTATGGGACTCAATACCTGGCCTTTGGCGTGGTCATTTGTCTGGCGTCTCCCCGCCCCACCAGCCTGTGGACTCCATGAGGGCAGGGCAGCCTGGGGTTCCCTGCTCATCCCGGCCCTCAGCACACTGGAGAGACAGGCAGTGCACATTTTTAAGGAAAATGAAAGACATCGAGCTAGATGAACACAGGACTGTCTCTGTGTTCAGGGGGTTGGCGTGATGGTGGAGGAGCAGTGGTCTTTGTCCCTTTAGCTGTTGCCATGTAAATGGGGTTCCCATGGAGTCTCAGACCCACTTGGCCGGGCCTGCAGCTTTTGACTGTTCTTCCTTAAGGTACAGGAAGATGTGACTTTAGCACGATCCAAACTGCAGGTTTACACATTGGTTATGTCTGAGTTAGTGAAGGGTGGTAGACACAGATGTGCACCCCAGGGTCCACCTGCAGGAAGCCCACTGCCACAGCCTCCAGATGTAGCCCTTCTGGGCCTGCCTCCAATGCAGACAGTTGCCTCATCACAGTCACACCCTGCAAGGTGGCCCCACACTGTGACTGATGGACACGGAGGTCTAAAAGCCATACCACTTTGGCCCAACACGGGACAGCGGTGGTGGCCACTCCAGCCCTAGAATGACCTCCTGCTTCTCACCCGCTGCTGATCCAGGTGTCGACCTCCAGGGCACGCTATCGCTTATCCTGCACACTGAACTCTGCTTCCTGGAGACCCCAAACTGTAGCACGGGGTGCGCCTCCATTCCAGGAGGAGGCAAAGAGGCTCTCACTCCTAAAGCAGAAAGTTCCACAGCTTCTAGGTATGCATGAACGCATGTCCTTGACAGTGAGGACAGGGCCCAGCCTTCATGTACCACTTACAATGCAGGATGGCCAGCTGAGCACGGGGAAGGATGGCCAGCACCCCAAGTTTTATTCCTGTCTATGGAAAAGTGTTCCCCCCAGAGTGCCTCTTGTCACTGGTGGCCCTAGGTGGTGACTTCCCCTCCCTGGACTTCCACCTGGCAGAATGGTGCCGACATACTCAAGACCGCGGAGGTGGGCCGGGCGCGGCGGCTCACGCCTGTAATCCCAGCACTTTGGGAGGCTGAGGCAGGCATATCACGAGGTCAGGAGTTTGAGACCAGCCTGGCAAGCATGTTGAAACCCCGTCTCTACTAAAAATACAAAAATTAGCTGGGCATGGTGGCGTGCACCTGTAATCCCAGCTACTTGGGAGGCTGAGGCAGGAGAATTGCTTGAACCCAGGTGGCGTAGGCTGCAGTGAGCCGAGAACGCGCCACTCCACTACAGCCTGGGCGACAGAGGGAGACTCTATCTCAAAAATAAAAGACCACGGAGGTGAGGGGACAGGAAAGAAAACTAGGTCTTCAGTGAGGAGTGATGTAGACAGAGCACTCCATCTGCAGAGGTGGAGTCCTGAGGAGCAGGAAGCTGTGTTTTCACATCATGCTTTGCCCAACTGTCCCTGCCCAAGTCCTTGTCAGCCTCTACTGGTCCCAAGACCATGGGCCTGCATGCTCATTAGGCCATGGGCAGCCTGCCTTCTCTCTGTTTGCAAACCTGTCTCCTATGTCCATCCCACCTTGCCCCAATGTTGGCCAAGCCACCATCTTGCCTGGTTTGAACCGCTGGTCTCTATGTTTCTGATTTCTGCTTCCTGTGGTCTCCAACAAGTAAATCAGATGAGTCACTCTCCTACTTAAAACTCTCCAAGAGCTTCTAGTAGCATTAGACTAAGATCCAAACTCCTATGACAGCCCACAGTGCCCCTGCCTGCCCAGTTCTTCCCTCTAACCTCACCCACTCTCCCTCCCTCATTGTGCTCCAGCCTTCCTGCGTTCTGTGGTCCCACGAAACCTATTCCCACCTCTGCGCCTGTGTTCATGCTGTTCCCTGTGCCTGGGATGCTTTCCCCATAGCTCTCCTTGCTGGATTTTTCTCATGCATCAGGTCTTAGCTCAAATGTCTCCTCTTAGATTCCTTAAAGAACTAAAAGTAGAACTGCCATTTGATCCAGCAGTCCCTCTACTGGGTATCTACCCAGAGGAAAAGAAGTCATTATATGAAAAAGATACTTGCACATGCATGTTTATGGCAGCACAGTTCACAATTGCAAATATATATATGATGGAATATTACTCAGCCACAATTTCTTTATCCACTTGCTGATTGATGGGCATTTGGGCTGGTTCTACATTTTTGCAATTGTGCAATATATGTATATATGCACAATTGCTATATATATATATATATGAGATGGAATATTACTCAGCCACAAAAAGGAATGAGTTAATGGCATTTGCAGCAACCTGGATGAGATTGGAGACTATTATTCTAAGTGAAGTAATTCAGGAATGGAAAACCTAACATTTTATGTTCTCACTCATAAGTGGGAGCTAAGTTACGAGGACGCAAAGGCCTAAGAATGAAACAGTGGACTTTGGGGACTCAGAGGGAAAGTGTGGGAGGGGGGTGAGTGATGAAAGACTACCAATTGGGTTCAGTGTATACTGCTTAGGTGATGGGATCATCCAAAATCTCACAAATCACCACTGAAGAACTTACTCATGTGACCAAATCCCACCTGTTCCCCAAAAAACCTATGGAAATAAAAAGAAATCAAATGTCTCCTTTTGAGAGAGCCTCTCTTTTTGAGACAGGCTCCTGTGGACGTGGTGGCTCATGTCTGTAATCCTATCACTTTGGGAGGCCAAGGCGGGCAGATTGTCTGAGCACAGGAGATCAGCCTGGCCAACATGGGGAAACCCCATCTCTACAAAAAAAAAAAAAAATCAGCCGGGTGCGGTGGCTCACACCTGTAATCCCAGCACTTCGGGAGGCCGAGGTGGGTGGATCACCTGAGGTCGGGAGTTCAAGACCAGCCTGACCAACATGGAGAAATCCCGTCTGTAATAAAAATACAAAAATTACCCAGGCATGGTGGCGCATGCCTGTAATCCCAGCTACTCGAGAGGCTGAGGCAGGAGAATCGCTTGAACCCAGGAGGCGGAGGTTGCGGTGAGCTGAGATCGCGCCATTGCACTCCAGTCTGGGCAAAAAGAGCGACACTCGGTCTCAAAAAAAAAAAAAAAAAAAATCAGCCGGGCATGGTGGCAGGCGCCTGTAATCCTAGCTACTCAGGAGGCTGAGGCATGAGAATTGCTTGAACCTAGGAGGCAGAGGTTGCAGTGAGCCCAGATGGTGCCACTGCACTCCAGCCTGGGCGGCAAAGCGAAAGTCTGTCTCAAACAAAAAAAGGAAAAAAAAAAACAACAGAGAGAAGGGCCTTCCTGAACCACCTTATCTGAAGCGACTCACCCAAGATCCACTTACTATCATATCACTCACTTTCTCAGAAGTTCTCGCAGGGGGTGGTGGTTCACGCCAGTAATCCTAGCACTTTGGGAGGCCAAGGCGGGCGGATCATGACGTCAGGAGATCGAGACCATCCTAGCTAACACGGTGAAACCCCGTCTCTACTAAAAACACAAAAAAATTAGCCGGGCGTGGTGGCGGGTGCCTGTAGTCCCAGCTATTCAGGAGGCTGAGGCAGGAGAATGGCATGAACCCGGGAAGCGGAGCTTGCAGTGAGCTGAGATTGCGCCACTGCACTCCAGCCTGGGCGACAGAGTGAGACTCTGTCTCAAAAAAAAAAAAAAAAAAAAAAGAAGAGTTCTCATAACTGGCCGGGTGAGGTGGCTAACACCTGTAATCTCAGCACTTTAGGAGACTGAGGAGGGAAGATTGCTTGAGCCCGGGAGTTTGAGACCAGTCTGGGCAACATAGTGAGACCTCATCTCTACAAAACATTTAAAAGAGTTTTTAAAAGAGTTCTTATAACTGGGCTGGGTGCAGTGGCTCATGCCTGTAATCCCAGCACTTTGGGAGGCTGAGGAGGGAGGATTGCTTGAGCCCCAGGAGTTTGAGACCAGCCTGGGCAACATAGTGAGACCTCATCTCTACAAAACACTTAAAAGATTTTTAAAAAGAGTTCTTATAACTGGGCTGGGCACAGAGGCTCATGCCTGTAATCCCAGCACTTTGGGAGGTCAAGGCGGGTGGATCACAAGGTCAGGAGTTCGAGACCAGCCTGGCCAACATAATGAAATCCCATCTCTACTAAAAATACAAAAAAATTAGCCAGGCATGATGGTGGACGCCTGTAATCCTAGCTACTCGGGAGGCTAAGGAAGGAGAATCGCGTGAACCCGGGAGGCAGAGGTTGCAGTAAGCCAAGATCACGCCACTGCACACCAGTCCAGGCGACAGTGCAAGACTCCATTTCAATCAAAAAAAAAAAAAAAAAAGAGTTCTTATAACTAAGGGAAACATTTTACCTTTTGAATATGTTGTTTTACTTCCTTATGACCTGATCCTTCTCCCACCTGACGACAGGTCTCTTCTGTCTTGGTTCCCTCTGTCGCTGGTGGGAGAACAGCCCTTGGCATGGGACAGGAGTTCAGTGAATGATGGATGAATGAATGGATGAAGCTGTCCAGCCTCTGCGAGGACGGGCAGGGCGGGAGGAGCCCATGGTCCCCGCTTTCGAGGGAGTTCTGCAGACGAAGGCGGATGAGGGGCTTCTGTTGTCTTCTGTTTCACATTCATACCATATGGCTTGTTGCACACTGGGCTGAATTGCAGATGCTCTAACTTGGAGCTTTCTTGCTTTTGTGTGTTAATGACATAAAGATAGAACATAGCTCACCACACATTTTGTGTTTGCTAACTATCTATATGTATATAAAACAGACTTCAGTGTTACTAGCCAACCCACTTGTGAAGTGGAAGGAAAACAGAGCAATTAGAGAGAGAGAGAGAGAGAAACGGAGTGAGTGCAAGGCGAATGCGAGCTTAGAATGGGGCCAGATCCTGGGGCCTGTGCTGTATGTGCTTCCTGGAGAGCAGCTCTACTCAGGAGGTCATGGGGCAGGGTAGGTGGTGGAAGAGATGGGTCTCTGTGCTTCCCCCAACCTCAGGCCCTGCTCAAATGCACCTGAAAGCATCTGCTTCCTCCGGGTCTTCCCCAGGAAAGGCGCTCCCCTGTCATCCCACCTCTGACACTGCCTGCTCCCCCTTCCCGGCCCTCCCGCACGTATCTTTCACTCAAACTCCTGAAATACGGAGCGCCTCCCACGGGCCCCTGTGCAGCTTCCTTCTGCCAGGAAAAGGGCCCCCGACAAGTAAACAAACGTCCAATTACAAAATGTCTCAGGTGCTGTGGAGAATAAAAATATGGAGCTTAATTAAAAGGAGGAAGCATTTATTCCAGCATGTGAGCTGTATTTCAAGGCAACCAAATAGCCCTGATTGATATGGAAAATTTCTTTCCGGAGGACTCTAGTGAATCAACAGGGGTACACCAAGGTGGGGAGGGGAAAGTAGGGGCACTTTGCCCCTATATTTCATTGCTGGCATAGTTTAGAGTCTCAAGGGCATGGTAATGATAAAAAGCAGAGGACTTGGCTGGGTGCAATGGCTCATGCCTACAATCCCAGCACTTTGAGAGGCCAAGGTGGGAGAACTGCTTGAGCCCAAGAGTTCAAGACCAGCCTGGGGTGGCCAGGCACGGAGGCTCATGCCTATAATCCCAGCACTTTGGGAGGTTGAGGTGGGTGGATCACCTGAGGTCAGGAGTTCAAGGCCAGCCTGGCCAACATGGTGAAACCTTATCTCTACTAAAATACAAAAAATAAGCCGGGAGTGGTGTCGCATGCCTGTAATCCCAGGTACGCAGCAGGCTGAGGCAGGAGAATCGCTTGAACCCCGGAGGTGGAAGTTGCAGTGAGCTGGGATCACACCATTGCACTGCAGCTTGGGTGACAGAATGAGACTCCGTTTAAAAAAAAGAAAAAAAAAGACCAGGGCCGGGCCCAGTGGCTCATGCTTATAATCCCAGCATTTTGGGAGGCTGAGGCAGGCGGATCATGAGGTCAGGAGATCGAGACCATCCTGGCTAACACGGTGAAACCCCATCTCTACTAAAAATACAAAAAAAAAATTAGCCTGGTGTGGTGGCAGGCGCCTGTAATTCCAGCTACTTGGGAGGCTGAGGCAGGAGAATGGCGTGAACCCAGGAGGCGGAGCTTGCAGTGAGCCAAGATTGCGCCACTGCACTCCAGCCTGGGCACAGAGCGAGACTGTGTCTCACAAAAATAAAAAAATAAAAAAAGACCAGCCTCCTAGGTAACATGATGAGACGTTCCTTTTTTCTTTTCTTTTCTTTTTTTTTTTTTTTTTTAAGAAAAAGAGCAAATAACTTTCCATCCACTTTATGATTGTTGGGGTTTTTAAATTTTTCTTGTGAGACGAAGTCTTGCTCTGTCACCCAGGCTGGAGTGCAATGGCATCATCTCGGCTCACTGCAACCTCCACCTCCTGGGTTCAAGCAATTCTCCTGCCTCAGCCTCCTGAGTAGGTGGGATTACAGGTGCCCGTCACCAGTCCCAGCTAACTTTTTTATTTTTAGTAGAGATGGTGTTTCAGCATGCTGGCCAGGCTGGTCTTGAACCCCTGACGTCAAGTGATCTGCCCGCCTCGGCCTCCCAAAGTGTTGGGATTACAGGTGTGAACCACCACGGCCAGCCATGATTGTTTTTAAGTTCTCTAAAGACTGTGAATTCCTACTCCCATTGCTGCATCAGGGTAGACTGCTTCTAAACCCCGTCCCTCCCCGGGTATGCCTCTAGTTTGGAAGAAATGAAGGAAATAGAAAAGGCACCCATTTTGCAAACCCTAATCAAATGACTGATTCAGGAAATATTGTCGATGCATGAAATATTGGGTCAGGGGCTGATGAGGAACTTGACCATGGAACGATAATCATCCGCCACTGGCCAATCTCAGCATCATAAGAGTGGGACAGTCAGACACCACGGGTTCTGGAGCTGAGGACAGGTGAACACGCAGCATCACCTCTAGACACGAATCTCATTGGGCTTCTAGAGCTTGCTTCCATCTCCAAAGAATACGGGGAAGAGAGGAAGGAGTTAAAAAACTCCATGAAAAAGCCAATAGACAAATCCAGGATGTGCAACCATCCCACAGGAGACTGACCCGGTTTCTCCAGCAAACATGGAAAAGAGGGGGCTGTGTTAGGGTAAAAAAAGATGAAAAGATACAATAAGCAGATGCGATGCGTGGATCCAGTTGGGATTGTGACTCAGGCCAACAATTAAAAGACATATTTGGAACAACTGAGAAAATTGTTTCATATTCCAGCTAATTTTTAGTAGTGACAGGGTTTCACCATGTTGGCCAGGCTGGTCTCGAACCCCTGACCTCAAGTGATCCGCCTGCCTCAGGCTCCCAAAGTGCTGCGATTACAGGTGTGAGCCTGTATGAACAGATGTGAATATGAAATGATACCAAGAATTAGTGTTCATTTTGTTAGGTGCGTTACTGGTGTGGTTATATAAGAAAACACTAGGCCGGGCGCAGTGGCTCATACCTGTAATCCCAGCACTTTGGGAGGCCGAGGTGGGTAGATCATGAAGTCATGAGATCAAGACCATCCTGGCCAACATGGTGAAACCTGTCTCTACTAAAAATACAAAAATTAACTGGGCATGGTGTCATGTGCCTGTAGTCCCAGCTACTGAGGAGATTGAGGTAGGAGAACCACTTGAACCCAGGGGGCAGGGACTTCAGTGAGCCGAGACTACCCCACTGCACTCTAGCCTGGTGACAGAGTGAGATTCTGTCTCAAACAAAAATAAAAATTAAAAAAAAAAAAACACTCATCCTTTTTCAAAATGCATACTCAAGTGTGTAACAGTAAAATGACATCATGTTTGGAATCCGTCTTATGATTCTTCAGCCAAGATCTGGCTCAAGGAAGCAGATCTGACGGCATTTTAATTATTCAATCTGTAGGATAAGCCAATGAGGGCTCATTATACTATCATCTCTCTACTTGTATGTTTGAAAATTTTTACAATGAAAACAACAGAAGCAAAAGAAGATGCTGAGAGGAAATTGGTGAGAGGTGAAACATAAAATGACAGCACTGAGCTGGAGACAATGGAATTTAGAAATAGTGACCAGGAAAGGCCTCCGCCACGAGGGATGTCGATACTGAAGGCGGCTTCACTAAGAAAGCTGGGGAAATATTGGTGGGGAGTGGGAGGCATAGGAACCGGTGCAAATGCACCAAAGAAGCAAAAGACATGGAGTGTCAGAGAAAAAGGGAGTGAGCCAACAAGCCAGGAACAGAGGGGCCGCGGGTAAGGAGGCCCAAGAGGAGACGGCACTAGCACCAGCCCAGCCAGATGGGGCCTCGTGCTTCCTACAGGAGATGTGATGTGATGTCGCAATCAGTGGGATCCTGTCAGAGGATTTTAAGAAGGGGCAGATTTGATGGGATGTACTGTCTTTTTTTTTTTTTTTTTTTTTTTTGAGATGGAGTTTCGCTCTTGTCACCCAGGCTGGAGTGCAATGGTGCAATCTCTGTTCACTGCAAGTTCCACCTCCTGGGTTCAAGTGATTCTCCTGCCTTAGCCTCTCGAGTAGCTGGGATTACAGACATGCCCAGCCCATGCCCTGCTATTTTGTGTTAGCCAGGCTGGTCTCGAACTCCTGATCTCAGGTGATCCACCAGCTTTGGCCTCCCAAAGTGCTGGGATTACAGGCATGAGCCACTGTGCCTGGCTGACCTCTAAGAGATGATTCTAGCTATTTGGTGACAAAGGCATTTTGGTGGGGAAGAAGTACCGAAGATGAAGAGCGAATTCAGCAGACAGTGCAGCTGTCCAGCCTGCAGACCGTGGCTTGGTCTAGGATGGTGGCAGAGAAGGAGAGAAGTAAACAGATTGGAAATATTTGGGGATCAGAGAGCCATTGGGGCTGGCTGGTGCATGCCATGTAGAGGGGGTTGGAAAGGGAAATTCAAGGCTAAGTACCAGGCTTGGGGTTTGAGCAGTCAAGTAAATGGTGGTGCCATTTTTCTGAGATGTGGGAGATGCAGGTGGGGACAGGGTGGGGAAATTCAGAGCTCACCTTTGGATATCCTACATTAATTAGCAATGCTTGGGAGACAGGCAAGTGAGTTAAGGTGCCAAGTGGGCAAGGCAGAGGCGGGGGTGGGAGACAGAGGGCCTCCTGGGGAGGTGTAAGCTCCATAGGCTCCCAGGGACATTCTGAAGATTCCCATCATTTACATAGAGGAGGAGGAGCCAAGGCACGAGGAGGAGCAGCCAGGGAAGAGGGAAGGGAACCAGGAGAGAGTGTCGTCCCTTAAACCCAGAGGAGAGGTGTTCTCAAAAAAAAGGGAGTGGCCAGGTGTAGTAGCTCCCGCCCGTAACTCTAACACTATGGGAGACTAAGGTGGGAGGATCGCTTGAGGCCAGGAGTTTGAGACCAGCCTGGGCAACATAGTGAGACCCCGTCTCTACAAAAAAAAAAAAAAAAAAAAAATCCAAAATTGTCCAGGCACGGTGGCTTACGCCTGTAATTCCAGCATTTTGGGAGGCCGAGGCGGGCAGATCACAAGGTCAGGAGTTTGAGACCAGCCTGGCCAACATGGTGAAACCCTGTCTCTACTAAAAAAAACACAAAAAGTAGCCAGGCATGGTGGCATGTGTCTGTAATCCCAGCTACTTGGAAGGCTGAGGCAGGAGAACTGCTTGAACCCAGGAGGCGGAGGTTGCAGTGAGCTGAGATCATGCCATTGCACTCCAGCCTGGGTGACAGAGCGAGACTCCGTCTCAAAAAAAAAATAATAATAATAAAAATAAAAATTAGGCCGGGCGCAGTGGCTCAAGCCTGTAATCCCAGCACTTTGGGAGGCCGAGACGGGCGGATCACGAGGTCAGGAGATCGAGACCATCCTGGTTAATACGGTGAAACCCCGTCTCTACTAAAAAGTACAAAAAACTAGCCCGGCGAGGTGGCGGGTGCCTGTAGTCCCAGCTACTTGGGAGGCTGAGGCAGGAGAATGGTGTGAACCCAGGAGGCGGAGCTTGCAGTGAGCTGAGATCTGGCCACTGCACTCCAGCCTGGGCGACAGAGCGAGACTCCGTCTCAAAAAACAAAACAAAACAAAACAAAACAAATAAATAAAAAATAAAAAAATAAAAATTAGCCAGGCATGGAGGTGCGCAACTGTAGAAGCAGCTAGTTGGGAAGCTGAGGTGGGAGAATCACTTGAGCTCAGAAGTTTGAGGTTGCAGCGAGCCATGATCACACCACTGCACTCCAGCTTGGGTGACAGAGTGAGACCCTGTCTCAAAAAAAGAAAAAGAAGGGAATAATTTGCCAGGCCCAACACTCCTGAGAGGGCTGTGAAATCAAGCCTGGTGAGTGCCCTTCAAAGTTGGAGAAATGGGGGGCACTGTTGAGTACCTTTGTCCATTTGGGCTGCTATAAAAAATATCCCATAGACTGGGTGGCTTATAGGCAGCAGAAATTTATTTCTCACTGTTCTGGAGGCTGAGAAGTTGAAGGTCAAGGCACCAGCAGATTCGATGTCTGGGGAAGGCCTGCTTCCTGGCTCATAGAAAGTGGCCTTGTCACTGAATCCTTACATGCTCACATGGCGGAAAAAACAAGGGAGTTCTCTTGGTCTTCTTTTTTTTGAGACAGAGTCTCTCTCTCTCGCGCCCAGGCTGGAGTGCAATGGTGCAATCTCTGCTCACTGCAACCTCTGCCTCCCGGGTTCAAGCGATTCTCTTGCCTCAGCCTCCTGAGTAGCTGGGATTACAGGCATCCACTATCACGCCCGGCTAATTGTGTGTGTTTGTATTTTTAGTAGAGACAGGGTTTCACTCTGTTGGCCAGGCTGGTCTCAAACTCCCGACCTCAGGTGATCCACCTGCCTCGGCCTCCCAAAGTGCGGGAATTACAGGCGTGAGCCACTGCACCCGGCCGGGCCTCTTTTACAAAGGCACTAATTCCCTCCCACAGGCCTCCTAACACCATCTCTTTGGGTGTTAGGATTTAAAATGTACAGATGTGGTGTAAGACACAAACATTGAGACCACAGCGGTGACTCTGACAGAGACAGTTTCGGTGACTTCACTCTCTGCTCCTGTTCTCTCCCTGAGCTGCTTATTGACCCCTGCTGTGGGCGCTTTTCTCCCTGCATTTCTTACGCTGTTCTGTGATGAGCAGCGGGCTCTTTTTCTCCTCCACTGGGATAAGCATCTTGAGGGCAGGATGCCTGGTTCAGACTTCCAGCCCTAGAACAGAACTCATTCCTGCAGCCATTCCCACAGGCTAAAAGAGCACCGGCTGTGTGCATGGCACCTCA
This sequence comes from Macaca mulatta, assembly GCF_049350105.2. Taxonomy (NCBI): domain Eukaryota; kingdom Metazoa; phylum Chordata; class Mammalia; order Primates; family Cercopithecidae; genus Macaca; species Macaca mulatta. Next base: position 41,082,419 of record NC_133424.1, read on the forward strand.
TGGGCCCAGTATGATGGCACCATAACTGATTTCCCTGTTATCCACCAGCATGAAGGGCATGAAGACAGGGAACTTCATCAGCTGTCCCCAAACACAGGAAATTAGCTCATAGAGGCCGGGTGCGGTGGCTCACACCTGTAATCCCAGCACTTTGGGAGGCTGAGGCAGATGGATTATGAGGTCAGGAGTTCGAGACCAGCCTGACCAACATGGTGAAACCCCATCTCCACTAAAAGTATGGAAATTAGTCAGGCATGGTGGCACGCACCTATAATCCCAGCTACTCAGGAGGCTGAGGCAGGAGAATCGCTTGAACCCAGGAGGCAAAGGTTGCAGTGAGCAACCTTTGATTGCGCCACTGCACTCCAGTCTGGACGACAGAGTGAGACTCTGTCTCCAAAAAAAAAAAAAAAAAGGGGGGGGGAACTTTATCAGTTGTCCCCAAACACAGGAAATTAGCTCATTGATCACCCACCACCCCACCAAAAATCAGGGTAAACTTAGGAAGGGACTCCTTGTGGGAGCCAAGGAACAGACCCTGAAAATATAGAAAATATAGCCATATGGCCTTTCTAAAGGCCAGGCACACGGAACCCACCACGGCCCTCACGTCAGTCTCACATTCACCCCTTCATTATCCTCTTGGCCGGAGAAGTGACTTCCCCAAGGTCCCCTGGAGTTGGGTTCCATGTACCCCAGGGCACTTCTCTTCCGCAGAGGGGATGGCACTGTGGGCACCTGCCAGCCGCTGCAGCCACTCCAGGGCCTCCCCCTGCAGGATGCTCTCCTGAATGAGCCTCGTATCAGGGGCTGCCCATCCTTTGGCCTCCCGACACCCCTGCCCATAATTTATCTTTCCCTTACACTGACGCAGTATTTTTATGTTTTAATATTTTTTTAGAGACAGGGTCTCACCCTGTGGCCCAAGCTGGAGTGCAGTGGTGCAGTTACAGCTCACCACAGCCTCGAACTCTGGGGCTCAGGCAGCAGTCCCACCTCAGCCTCTTGAGTAGCTGGGATTGTAGGCACTCACCACCATGTCTGGCTAATTTTATTTTTCTTTTCTTTTTTCTTTTCTTTTTTTTTTTTTTTAGAGAGAGGGTCTTGCTATGTTGCCCAGGCTGGTGTCAAACTCCTGGGCTCAAGCAATCCTCCCACCTTGGCCTCCCAAAGTGCTGAGCCACTGTGCCCGGCCTGGACACAGTTTTATATATTAATTTTAGATAATATCACACACTGAGTTGTTTCTTTTTTAATCCTCTTCCAAATGATCCATTTAATCAAAGAGAAAGTCTCAGTTTGAAGCTAAGAAGCTTTAACCTCACTAATGTTTGCATTTCTCCTTTCTAAAAACACTGTGGGGCGGGGCGCGGTGGTGGCTCACGCCTATAATCCCAGCATCTCGGGAGGCCAAGGTGGGTGGATCGCTTGATCTCAGCAGTTTCCGACCAGCCTGGGAAACACAGTGAGACCCCCACTCTCCCAAAAACACAAAAATTAGCCGTGTGTGGTGGCGCGTCTGTGGTCCCAGCCACTTGATGGGTGGATTGCTGGAGGTGGGAGGATGGCTAGAGCCTGGGAAGACCAGGCTGCAGTGAGCCGTGATCACGCTGCTGCACTCCAGCCTGGGTGACAGACAGAGACCCTGTCTCAAAAAAATAAAATAAAATAAATTGTGGTAAAATATACATAACATAAAATTGACCTTTTAACCATTTTTAGGTGTACAACGCAGTGACATTAAGTACATTCATAGCGTGCAGCCCTCCCCATCATCAATCCACAGAACTCTTTTCATCTTGTAAAACTGAAACTCTGTACCATTAAACGAAAACTCCTCATGTCCCTCCCCCAGCCTCCAGCAACCACCATTCAACTTTCTGTCTCTGTGAATTTGAATGCTCTAGGGACCTCCCATAAACGGAATCACAGAGTCACCTCCTTCTCTACACGGAAGGAGATCAGGGCCTCAGGCTTACGTCTTGGGCAGGCAGCAGCCTCTGCCTCCCGTTGCTGTCCTGAGTTATAAACATTTTCTTACTTCCCTTCTCTTTGTGGCTAGCAAGGCTGCTCTTCCATTTATGATAGTGGATTGAAATCTACTTCTCAAACAAGTGGATCTAAATGGGAAACAGAAGTAATAGTGAAAGGCTGAAGGTGGAGAGGCTCTCACAGCAGAGGAGAACGAGGGGAAGAAGTTGGGAGGTGGAGAAACCCTGGCCTTGGGAGTGAAGCCTCCTTTGTGTCCAGAATACCAGCGAAGGAATGCGCCCCCTGACTCCGTGCACCCGGCCTCCTTGGCTTCCTATCGCTTTTCGTAGCTCTCACCTTTGCCCCCATCCATTCACCCATGCACTTATTTATTCAGCAAACCTGGCTGTCCAGAGCCTCTGGCCAGCCCTGGGGAATACTCCGGCCCCCAGGCCTGGGATGTTCCCAATCTAACTCCTCTGCAAAGCCTTCTTCCGTTTCTTCTGTTTGTTTAATCTTAATCCTAACCTCATCTAGGACCCTATTATGCAGACTCCGAGTCAGCTCTGAATTCCTACGGGAGGTCCCGGGGTCAGACAACGACCTTGGCCAGGTTGATATTTAAGGGATTAAAGACATAGGGTGAGGTGGCTCCACTCAAAGAGGGCAGCCTCCTGCTGTTGCTCTGCGCACGTGTGGGCTCAACTGTGCCAAATCATCCTATTGTCCCCTGAGCGAGAAGTCCTCCCATATCCAGGAATTCACAGCTTTGCTAGCTCGCTGGGCTGGCCAGTGGTGTTCCAGATAAGTCCTGCTCAGTTAGTGCCCAGCTTACCCACAGAGTGTGTGAGGTGTTCCTGGGAGCTCCTGGAGGGCAGGGCCATGCTGGTCCACCCCAGTCCACTAGAGCTTGCCCTGGACGGGCACACAGGGGCTTCCAAGGCCACCAGGCTGAGTCATCAGTGGATTCCCACATGACTGATGTAAGCGTGTGGCCGAGGGATGATGCCAGGGAAGTCAGGATTCCTGGGGAATTGAGACAATGAGTCTAATGTCCACTCCCATGTGCAGGCCTGGCATCTACACAACCAGGGCCAGTGGATTTCCAGACCTTCCACGTGAGGGGCCAATGTGGGTCTGCAGGACTACTAGGAGGCTCACTCGTGGGCACAAATGGGCCTGCCCAGGGCTAGACAAACTGACGGTTCATCACCCTTGACATCCATGACTGTCTCGGTTGCAAGTTATGAGAAGTTCAAACCCAACTGGCTACATAAAAACATGAAAATAGTGAATTGGCTCCTGTATCCAGGAAGCTTCTAGTAATCCAGTCTTGAGCTTGATTGGATCCAGAACCTCAAGGGATCAGAAGTCTGCCTCCCAGAACCTCTGGCTCTGCTTTCCAGGAAGGACTTCCCTCTACGAAAGGTCAACTTATGTGGCAAGATGGCCTCATGGCTGCAGGCCCACTTCTAGTCGGCTTAGCAACTCCTGAGGCTCGTCATTGGCCCAGCCTGGGTCATTGTGCTTATGCCTGAGCCAATCGCACGGCCAGGAATGGGGCACTCTGATTGGCCAAGGCCCCTCCCCCATTAAAGTGCAGAGAGGGTGTTGCTTGGAGGAAAATGCTGGACCCTGACAGGAAGGGAGAGGCCAGGGCCTTTGCTCTCCCAGCCCGTGCTCTGTCTTGCAGCTGTGCCTGTCTTCAGAAATCCCAAAATGAGATTTAAATGAAAGCTGAGGGTATGGCAGTCAGACACAGAACAGAGCACTCTTGTGTTTTAACCAGTGCTGAGAGTAGCTTCCTGCTGCATATCTGCCCAGCCACCCCCATCTCCCCAACCTCATCACACACTCCCACTCTTTCAGGCATCTTCAAATTAGTCTCTGCTCTTTTTTTTTTTTTTTTCCAGAGACAGGGTCTTGCTGTGTCACCTGGGTTGGAGTGCAGTGGTGAGATCACAGCTCCCTGCAGCCTCGACCTGCAGTAATCCTCCTGCCTTAGCCTCCAGAATAGCTGGGACTATAGGCATGCACCACCATATCTAGCTTATTTTTGTATCTTTTGTAGAGATGGGGGTCTTGCTTTGTATCCCAGGCTGGTCTCAAACTCCTGGGCTCGAGCGATCCTCCCACTTTGGCTTCCCAAAGTGCTAGGATTACAGGTGTGAGCTGCTGTGCCCACTGCCCACCCCATCTCTGCTCTTTGCAACCTTGAACTTAGCACAGAATCCAAAAATGTCACCTGCCATCATTATCCTATCATACGCTAAGTTAAAAGGCCTATTTTAATTTTCCCTGGAATTTTTCATTGGTCACAGCCTCCATCCAAAGAAGCGATGGCTGGGCTTGCTCCCCACAGTAAGAGGAGGTTAGGCTGGGCCAGAAGCACCCATTCATTGGTTTCCATTCTTCCCACCTTGGTGGCTTTACACAGCAGTGTGCGCTGGTTCTGAGCAGGAACCAAGCCTTGGGGAGCATAGGTTGGGCCCTTGCTTGGCTGGCTGGGGGGCCTGTGCAGGCAGATTGCCCTGCCCAGGGAGGACAGGAGCCAAGCCTCCAGGGCTTTCCCATGCTCAGTTTCCCTGGCACTGGGCCGCAGACACTCTGGTTGACAGCCTGGTCCTGTTCATCTTGTCCGGCTCCCACTTCACAGCTCACACTGGTATAGTGTGGCTCCTCCTCTTCTAGTATTCCCATATGTAGCCTCACAAGATGCCTGGCTCATCCAGGTGGCCACAGATGTCCACCTTGGCCCCACAGCAAGGCCTTAGCCAGCTCCACTGCCAGACACAGCCCACACCTTCCCTGATCAACCTTCACTAGCAGCAGGGCTCTTTAATTTTCCGCTAAGACACGTTTGAGGAGCTGGTAGACGTTAGGCTCCAGCTGCCCAGTGAAATGCACATGGGCCCATCAGTAGGCAGGCTCCTGGGTCTCTGAAGGCTGTCCAGGGATCCCATGTTAAGGAATCCTATCTTGGAAGGACTTCCCCCTTACAATCCCTTGGTCTTCCTTCTCTTTAACCTTTATGTCCGGGTGCCTGCCCTCCATCCTCAGAGCCTGAAGTATGTAGGAAGCTAAGCAAATAACCCCTGAATCTCTTTATGAGTAATAACAACACAAATTGAGCAGTTACCTTGTGCCAGATACTGTTGAAAACACATGAGGGGTATTAATACATTTACCCCTCACAGCAACCCCATTATGTTGGGACAATTAGAACTATACCTGTTTCACAGATGAGAAGATTAAAGCACAGAGAGGTCAGATAACTTTCCCAAAGTCTCATAGCAAAGGGGAGGTGCTGTCCTCCCTACACAGCAGCTGGTTCACCACCTCTGATGCAATCCACAATCTCCTTCAAGGCTGGGCCAATGCTTGGGAACTCTGGACCTGAGGCAGGCACAGAATGGGATGAACCCAAACACCCAAAGGTGAGCTGCCCTAGAAAGGCAGACATTGGGCCAGGCACGGTGGCTCATGCCTATAATCTCAGTGCTTTGGGAGGCCCAGGTGGGCAGATCACCTGAGGTCAGGAGTTTGAGACCAGCCTGGCCAACATGGTGAAACCCCATCTTTATTAAAAATACAAAATTAGCCAGGCATGATGGCACATGCCTGTAATCCCAGCTACTAGGGAGGCTGAGGCAGGAGAATCGCTTGAACCCAGGAGGCGGAGGTTGCCATGAGCCGAGATGGCGCCATTGCACTCCAGTCTGAGCAACAAGAGCGAAATTCCGTCTCAAAAAAAAAGAAAAATAAAAACAAAAGACATCAGTGGTTTCTGAAGACTCCAAGCTGCTGTATAGGCTGTGTCCGCCATCTTGGACACAACTTTTCTATTGCTCCTATTAAATGTGTTCGTCCTTCCAGCTTACATGCCATTTCCTTCATGCAAGCTTCTTGCCATCCAAGGATGGTTCGGATACCCCCTTCTCCACATGAAGTCATAGCCCCAAGACTCTTCCCTTCCCAGCCCTATCATGCTACTCTGCAAATGCATGATGGCCTCCCGTCCACACTGGAAGCTCCCAAGATGGCAGGGATTGTGTCTTGCTTTGCTATGTCTTGAATTAAAATAATAATAATAATAATTATTATTATTATTGGCTGGGTGCGGTGGCTCACACCTGTAATCCCAGCACTTTGGGAGGCCAAGGTGGGCGAATCACTTGAGGCCAGGAGTTTGAGACCAGCGTGGCTAACATGGCGAAACACTGTCTCATTAAAAATACAAAAATTAGCCGAGCGTAGTGACAGACGCCTGTAATCTCAGCTAATTGGGAGGCTGAGGCAGCAGAATCGATTGAACTAGGGAGGCAGAGGTTGCAGTGAGCTGAGATAGCGTCATCACACTCCAGCCTGGGCAACAAGAGCTAAACTCTGTCTCTAATAATCATAATCATAATCATAATCATAATCATAATAATGCCAGGCACGGTGGCTCACGCCTGTAATCCCAACACTTTGGGAGGCCGAGGCGGGCAGATTACGAGGTCAAGAGATCGAGATCATCCTGGCCAATATGGTGAAACCCCATCTCTACTAAAAATACAAAAATTAGCTGGGCATGGTGGCGCATGCCTGTAGTCCCAGCTACTCGGGAGGCTGAGGTAGGAGAATCACTTGAACCCGGGAGGCAGAGATTGCAGCGAGCTGAGATTGTACCATTGCACTCCAGCCCGGGTGACAACAGCAAAACTCCGTCTAAAAAAAAAATAAATAAATAATAATAATTCTTTCATCTTTATTGCAGTACAAAACACATTCAGTAAAGTGCACAAATCCTAGGTGTGAACTTTTATATATGTATAAATCAATGAGCTTTTATGTATGTATATAGCCATGAAACCACCACTCAGATCAAAACATACATGTCTAGCCCCCAGAAGTTTCCCCTGGTCTCCTCCCAGTCATTACTCCTCACCCTAGGGGTAAATACTGTTATGGTGACTGCCGTCACCATTTTACCTTTTCTTAAACTTCAAATAAATGGAAACTTCAAATAAGTGTGTCTGGCTTCTTGGGCTCAACATGTTGTCTTTGAAATTCTCATATTGCTCCATGATTCCATAGTTTGTCCTTTTTATTGCTGTGTAGTATTCCATTGAATTAATATAACAACATTTATGTATCCATTCTATTTTTGATGAACATGTCAGCTAGGATGTGGAGCATTTGGGCTCCATCTTTACTGGTGGGTGTATACATTGCTCTAATGATTAAGGAAAACTCTGTCTTGTCTACCATCATTATAATAACTCATTTACTGAGCATTTACTGTGTGCCAGGTACTGTATGGGAGTCAGCTACATTATCTCAATCTTCACAATGATCGTTGGGAGTAGATAGTTGCCATCTGTGAAACAGGATAATCGTGGTATCAACATGAATAGGATTATTGTGAAGTTTAATTGAGATGGTACTTTGAAGGACTTAGCCCAAGGCTGCCATTTTGGAAACACTGTTTATGATACCTGTTACTGGTGATTCCTAATGGGCACAGGATGGGGGGTTCAGGAGCCTGGTGGGTCCATGCTCAGCAAGTAGCCTGGCAGCCTTGGCCTCAGAGGACCTGGGGGGGTCACAAATTTGTGAGCCTCTTTGATAAGACCCTGGCTCTAACTTCAAGAAAACGGTCATTAGGGGAGGGTGAGGGACAGGACTGAGACTTTAGCTCAAGAAGGGCCCTGGGAGCATTCCAGAGCCTTCTTTTACACACGTCTTCCTGAAGCTGAGTACAGAGGGTACTCTGAGGTGATTACTGTTCCCTACCTGTCTCTCTCATTAGCCGGTAAACTCTGCAAGGGCTTGGCCAGTGCCTGTCTTTCAAACGTTCATTCAGAAACACAATTTAAGTGTCTCCCTTGGTCCAGGCACTATGCCAAGAACTGAGGGATACAGCAGTGAGCAAGATAAGCAAGGCGGGGAGAGAGACAAGAAACAGAGAGGCACCAAGACTGTGCAGGGGCTGGGCTCACAGCACTTTGGAAGGCCAAGGCAGAAGGATTGCTTGAGCTCATGGGTTTGAGACCAGCCTGAGCAAGACCCTATCCCTACCTGCCACCCCTCGACCCCGCCAAGAAAAAATACAAGTCTTGAGGGAGAAAGGACAGAGCAGCGGTGGAGGGGAGGCCTGAGGTCTGAGGGTGGGGGGTCAGGGCCAAGTCCTGTGGAGCCTGTAGCCTAGGACAGGGAGCGTGTATTTGATCCTTATGGGAAACAACTGGAAGGCTTTTTGTTTCTTTTTTTGTAGAAATGGGGGTCTCACTGTTACCCAGGCTGGTCTCGAATACCGCAAGGGATCGGTCGTCTCGGCCTCCCACAATGCTAGGATTACAGGCGTGAGTCACCGCGCCCCGCCTCAACTGGAAGGCTTTAAGTGAGAGATGGGGTGCAAGGGAATCCCAGGGTCAGAAAGGTATTCAGAACGCCAGGAAGGGCTTGCGGGGGAGGGGCGCGTATGGAAGGGGCGCATGGAAGGAACTCACAGATTCCTTGAATGAATGAATGAACGACCCAATGCACTGATGGATGAATGGACAGGCGGCCAGGAATAGCAGTCGGCCCCCAGGGAGCCCCAGACCCCGCGGCCTGAAGCGTTGGTTCTAGGCCAAGGCACAGGCGCAGTGACCTTGGGGATGTCCCCGCCCCGGACTCAGGGCCCGGAACCCGGCGTCCCGGGGGCGGGGAGGGCGTGCCTGGCGGGACAGCGCGCGCGACGGAAAGGCGGGCGGCGCTCCTCGTGTAGGGCCCCCTCACAGCCCCCCGGCTCGACCCTGCCGGGGCCCGAACCCGCGCCGCCCGCCGTGTTTACATTCCACCCGCGCCAGCCACGCGGCTTTTTGCCGCTCCAGCGCCGCTCGGCCCCGCCCCCGGCGCCCGCGGCCCGCCCCTCGCCGCCGCGCGCCAGACTTCTCCCGCGTCCCGCCCGCCGCCCCGCCCAGCGTCCCGCGTCCCGCGCCCCGCGCCCCGCGCCGGGCCCTCGGCGCGCAGGCCCTGTCACTTGGCCCCGCCCCGCCCGCCGGCCCCGCCCCTGATCCCGGTCCCTGCGCCTCGCTGGCCGGGGCCGCGGATGGGCGGATCCGGGGGCGGGGCGAGGGACTGGGCGGGACGGGCTCCGGGTCCCGCGCGGCCGCTGAGGGGCTGGGAGTCGCGGCGGGGCGGCGCGAGGGCGGGCCGGGGCCGGTTCCGCGCGCAGGGATTTTAAATGTCCCGCTCTGAGCCGGGCGCAGGAGCAGCCGGCGCGGCCGCCAGCGCGGTGTAGGGGGCAGGCGCGGATCCCGCCACCGCCGCGCGCTCTGCCCGCCGACTCCCGCCGCCGCCGCCGCCGCCTGCTGGGACTGGAGCGCGCCGCCTGCCGCGGACAAGACCCTGGTGAGGCTCCCGCCGCGGGCTGCGGACAGGGACTCCTGAGGCCCGGACCGCGCCTGGGAGCTGGGTGGGGGCGGGGTGCGGCCGGGTCGCGGGTCCCCGGGCGGCGGCGCGGGGCGCCCCGGGAGGGTGCTGGGAGCGCGGCGGAGCGGGGCGGAGGGGACACTGAGGCAGCCCGGGCCCCGGGAGGCGACGGACCGGCGAGGGCGGCGGAGGCGGCGGGACCCCTGGTCGGGGGTCGGCGGGGGCGCGGGTCGCGGGTGACAGGCCACCCCGCCATCGGCCATCTTCCTGGCCCGCCCGGCCGCCCGCGCGCGAGGGGGGGAGGGGTGCTGGGCCCGCGGCCTGACCCCGCTGCCGCCTCACCCCGCGCCGCCCCGCAGGCCTCAGGCCGGAGCAGCCCCATCATGCCGAGGGAGCGCAGGGAGCGGTGAGTGCCTGCGCCGCGGGGCCGGACGGGACGGGACGGGTGGCGTGGGGGAGGGGCGGCCGCGGGTGCTCACCCGGCCTGGTGCCACCCGGGTCCACAGGGATGCGAAGGAGCGGGACACCATGAAGGAGGACGGCGGCGCAGAGTTCTCGGCTCGCTCCAGGAAGAGGAAGGCAAACGTGGCCGTTGTGAGTACAAAAGAGACAGGTTGAGGAGCACCCCCCATCTCACCTGGGTACCCTACTTGACTCTGCCTACGGCGGGTGGGGGGGTCCCTTGGGCTGGAACGGTGCTCATAACCTGATCAGCTTTCTCTTCTTCTCTCTCTCTGTTTTTGTCTTGTTTGGTGTGTTTCCTTGGGGTCATGGGGGTGGGCTTCATGTTAGTTTTTGCAGGATCCAGATGAAGAAATGGCCAAAATCGACAGGACGGCGAGGGACCAGTGTGGGAGCCAGGTAGGTCCGCCCGGGGTTGGGCCTCTGTGGAGGTCCTTCTCCCTGTGGGTCACATGGGGTTTCATGCTCTCGTCTCGCTGGAGACACTGGTGAGAGTGAACTTCTCAAATGCAGCCACAGCCCATATGGCCCTGTACCTGTCAGTGGGTACTGGCCTCTGCCAGTCCTGGGATTCCAGGAAGTTTGGTGTTCCTGACTGGTACCGTCTGAGATTACAGATATGTGCTGATGCCTGGAAGAACCAGAATGGACATCACATTATTCAGTCCTCCCCTTCTGCCCAGGAGGAAACTGAGACTCAGTTAGAGGAAGAAAGTAACCCAGAGTCCTATGCCACCCAGGGGCAAAGTTGGGCCCTCAGCCTTGTCTGTAAAAGCTGGTGAACTGGGGGAGGATTCCTGGGTGTTTATAAGCAACAACTTCCCCCCCATCTACACCTATTTTTCTTGTCATGGTGCTTAAGGACCTCCTCCGTCTTCTGTAGGTCAGGTTTCAAATTCTTCTCTTTCTGGCCCTGGAAGTTCTTCTAGCCCCTCCAGCAATTACCTGCATTGATCCCCAGCTCAGCCTGACCTCAGCAAGAGTATCAGTGGAACATTCAGTGTAATGATAGGTGGTGTCTCAACACATTTTTTTTGACTGCTTTTCTTTTCTCTCCTGATGGAGTTCCTGCCAAATTTCCTGCATGCAGTGTGATAATCATTATAATATCAGAAGTTTCTTGCAGGAATAGCTTGTACTATCTCTTTACTTTCAGAAATGGCTGGAGACTGTAGTTATGGCTCCCGTGCGGGGAAGCAGCCTATCTCTAAACTAGCTGGTCAGGCCTTCTGACTCTATCACAGATAAACGCTGAACAGAAACAGTGTTCCACCTGAGTACAGGGATCCCAGCTAGGTTAGCAGAGGAGCACCTCACTGTGCAGAGCAGCAGCCAGTTCATCTGGAAGTGTGAAGGGTTTCAACTCAATGGGCCGTGTTCTAAATAGCAGTTGTCACTGTAAGATTCCCCCAAAATAAGCATTTCTGAAGAGGGTCCACTGACTATTGAAGAAAGGGTTGCCGATTTCCTTTTTCATTCAAAGAAATCATTTCAGAGAAGGAAATAAGATGGCATATCCCAAGTTTTTTTTTTTTTTCTCCCCTTAAAAGTACGTTCAAATCAAGCAAGTTGATTTTTTAGGTATTATAAAATGAATTCTGACTTCGTGAAATTCAGGATTGTTTATTTTCCCAGCTGTGTTTTGAATAAAAAAGCAACTTCCAGCTGAAGATGAAGCAGGGCCATCCCTGTTACATTCTTGGAGTTTTAGAAGCATGTGTGTTCTCAAGGATAGCCTGAGTAGTGACGAGGGTGCCTGGGACGGATTGTGGCTATGTCCCCTGGCCACAGCGTGGATAGCTGTGCTGCCAGAATAGCTGTACCGTTTCCCACTAGAAGGCATTTTCGTGGTTATCCAGAGATTAAAGGCAACAGATTTCTGTACATTTTGTAGAGCAGATAGCTTAAACATTAGCTGTCTATGTATGGAGCAGTATCTTTGTTATTTCTTTGTGGATTCATGAAACTAGAACTTGGGGGTACCACAGAACCTTTTTCCCTGTTCACATACAGAACTTTTCTCTGGAGTTATCATAGTTCACCCCAGTATGACAGTTTTGAGCTACTTGGAGCCATTGTGCTAAACTCTTGTGTAACTGCTTCATCAAGACCACATGGAGGTTTTTTAATTTTCATCTTAGCCTGTTCTTAATGAAAAGAATACCCTTTTATCTAAGACCTACTTAACACGTCCATTATGTTATTTAATTTTTTTGCACGAGACTCAGTCTTTCTATTGAAGTGGAATCCTGGACTGTTACTTTGCAGAAAATAATCCTACATAAGGAAAAAAGTGGTGTGAGGAGATGGAGTGGTTAGGAATCCCGTTGGTCTCATTCCTTCCTAAATAAAGTCAGACAGATCTTGCTTTGAAACTTGGTGTACACTCAAGTTAAGGACATAGACTTAATTATTCTACCTCATCCACTGGTCCCTAAAAGGCCAACTTTGGAAACCGTTTGTCTGCTGATGGTTCACCTAGTTTGTTTGGGAACTGCTGCTGGACTCATCTATGTCCAAAGGCCTGCTCTCAGATGTGCCAGCCAGCTGGCCTTAGAGGGCGGCACCCAGCATTATGCCTTCAAGACTAGAATTCATTCTTCCTGAATGAAGAACAACTTACAGCGGTTGTAATGTGACCCTTTTTGAGTCAAGGAAATGCCACCCGCACATGGTACTAGAACTGAAAGGAAGCAGCCTTGCTCGCACAGCTGTTGGCAGGAGCTGTCATGGATAATTTGCATGCCCAATTCTTTGTACATTGGGTGGGGAAGAGCTTTATCTGGCTTTGCTCTTCCAACTGAAAGTGTTTGGGCTTCCTCTGAAGGCGACCAATGTGCTGTGGTCGCCACTCTGTGCTGTGTCTTTGAGGTAGCACTTAGAGCCCAAGTTTCCACGTTCATTATAGTGACCCCAGTTGTCTATTTTTTTAAAGCAGAGACCACCGCCAGGCTGGTGGTCTCTGCTTTAAAAAAAAAAAAAAAAAAAAAGCCAAGTGCGGTGGTTCAGGCCTGTAATGTCAGCACTTTTGGAAGACAAGGCAGGAGGACGGCTTGAGTCCAGGAGTTCGAGACCAGCCTGGACAACATGGCGAAAACCCATCTCTACCAAAAAATACAAAAATTAGCTGGGCGTGCTTGTGCATGCCTGAAGTCCTAGCTGCTTAGGAGGCTGAGGCAGGAGGATGGCTTGACCCCAGGAGGCAGAGGTTGCAGTGAGCTGAGATCGTACCACTGCACTCCAGCCTGGGCAACAGAGGGAGACCCTGTCTCAAAAAAAAAAAAAAAGCCAAGTCTCAGACTTTCATACGGCTTCCATGCTAGTGGGATTGTTACCTGCCTAATATCTTCAGCAGAGTTACCATTTTATAACTTTAAAAATCAAACAGACATCTTAGAGTAGGAATAGCTTTAAAAAAGAAAATATTCTAAATGAACTTTAGTGTTTTTCAGATACTGAAAACTGAATACATATCTGAAACCTTTAAAAGAAAAGCATAGTGCTTTGGTTTATAATAGTTCCTTATTTTATTGGGTATTTGAATTAGCCTGCAAGACTCGAGATTCAGAGGTCTTAAGGAGTATCTAGGCTAGCTTCCTGTAGACTTCATAGTATGACCTGTGACCATCACTTGATTTGGTTTTAACTAGGTGGATAGTCATTCTGTTTGTTTCGAGTTAAGGAAAAGAGAAAGTCCTTTATTGTTTAACATATTTGGCTAGTCGCGCAACAAAAAAAAATGTCACATTTGGTGGGTTTTTGTTTTAAACTGAGGGGACTTTAATATATATGGCAGCCAATTTACATTTTTGATCTTTTATACTTATGAACGTGAAGTGCTTATGTAAATATTTTTATTGACAATTCTGTTTTCCTTTTGTGAAATTTTAGTAGATGCGTGTACTCACTAAAAAACAAATCTTTGAGTTGTGACAAAAAATACCATAATGTATCTTTTTGGAAGCACTTTCAGAGGTCATGCCCAGTATCTTACTGAGTTGCAAGTGACTTTGCAGTGTTTTTGGGTAATGTAGGAGCTGTTTGCATCTTATCTCACCTCTCCTGTGTATTTTTCATTTACAGCCTTGGGACAATAATACAGGCTGTGCAGACCCCTGCTCCCTGATCCCCACACCTGACAAAGAAGATGATGAGCGGGTTTACCCAAACTCAACGTGCAAGCCTCGGATTATTGCACCATCCAGAGGCTCCCCGCTGCCTGTACTGAGGTCAGTGCCGACTCTACCACGTGGCTTCCAGGTCTCTTACTCCATACTCCCCTTTATCCCTCATAGCATGGACGCATTCTCACCCCTGTGTGGGCCTCATTTTTGTTGTGTGTTTTGTTGTAGCTGGGCAAATAGAGAGGAAGTCTGGAAAATCATGTTAAACAAGGAAAAGACATACTTAAGGGATCAGCACTTTCTTGAGCAACACCCTCTTCTGCAGCCAAAAATGCGAGCAATTCTTCTGGATTGGTTAATGGAGGTGAGCTTGAGTCTTCCTGTTGCCTTCATGAAAGCACTGAGCATTTCCAGCATTTTTGTGTATTAGGATCTCTGTGTGGTTGATTCCCTTGACACGTTCTCCATCTCTGAAGCTATATGGTATATTTACTGAGGTGGTCTTTCTGTTTTGCTTGTATTCTTAGCAAGAATTTCTGAAATCTTTTTTTTTTTTCTTCTTTTCTTTTTTTTGAGATGGAGTCTTTGTCACCGAGGCTGGAGTGCAGTGGCAAAATCTCGGCTCACTGCAACCTCTGCCTCACAGGTTCAAGCGATTCTCCTGGCCTCAGCCTCCTGAGTAGCTGGGATTACTGGCACACGCCACCACACCCGGCTAATTTTTGTATTTTTAGAAGAGACAGGGTTTCACCATGTTGGCCAGGCTGGTCTTGAACTCCTGACCTCGTGATCCACCCACCTTGGCCTCCCAGAGTGCTGGGATTACAGGCCTGAGCCATCGTGCCTGGCTAAACTGCTTTTAAATGTACCCACTGGAACGCATATATCACCTCTTTGATAGCTACTGTCATAAATTATAAACACGTGTGAACAAGTTTATCTTAAGCAGGTCTGACATTGTTCCTTTTTAACTTCTTGGAATCCATTCCCTTTTGCCACCATTCCCATTTATTCTAATAAAATATACTGTTCAAATCCTGGCTGGGCACGGTGGGTCATGTCTCTAATCCCAGCACTTTGGGAGGCCAAGGCAGAAGGATCCCTTGAGCCCAGGAGTTGGAGACTAACCTGGGCAACATAGCAAGACCCCATGTCTTTTCTTTTTTTTTTTGAGACAGAGTTTCGCTCTTGTTGCCCAGGCTGGAGTGCAATGGTGCGATCTTGGCTCACTGCAACCTCTGCCTCCCGGTTTCAAGCGATTCTCTTGCCTCCGGCTCCTGAGTAGCTGGGATTACAGGCATACGCCACCATGCCTGACTAATTTTGTATTTTTAGTAGAGACAGGGTTTCTCCATGTTGGTCAGGCTGGTCTTGAACTCCTGACCTCAGGTGATCCGCCTGCCTTGGCCTCCCAAAGTGCCGGGATTACAGGTGTGAGCCACTGCACCCGGCCCTCAAGACCCCATTTCAACAAAACATAAAAAATTGTCAGGGTATAGTGGCTCACGCTTGTAGTCACAACTACTGCGGAGGCTGAAATGGGAGGATTGCTTGAGCCTGGGAGTTGGAGCCTGCAGTGAGCCATGATAGTGCCACTGCACTCCAGCCTGGGTGATCATGGGACTCTGTCTCGATTTTTTTTTTAGCACATTTTTAAAGATATTTGGACCATTGGAGTGGCTTCTGTATTTTGAGACAGAGTTGCTCTGTCACCTAAGCTGGAGTGTAGTGGTGCAGTCATGGCTCACTACAGGCTCCAATTCCCGGGCTCAAGCAGTCCTCCCGCCTCAGCCTCCCCAGTCGTTGGGACTACAGGCATGAGCTACTACACCCTGCCAATTTTTTATTTTTTGTTGAGATGGTGTCTCATTGTGTTGCCCCAGCTAGTCTCCAACTCCTGGGATCAAGGGGTCCGCCTGCCTCGGCCTCCCAAAATGCTGGGATTACGGGTGTGCGCTACAGCACCCAACTCAAATCTTATCTTGATCCACACTATTTTGTTTCTCTTTAACAGTTAATCAAAAGAACAAGTATAACAAAATTTAATAGATAATGGTTAAACATAAGAGAGATTTTATGGGTAGTATATCTCTTACTGGGATGAACTGCGGTAGCTCATAGTTTCTGATTAAGGGAAACTTCCTAGACAACCTTGTAAGACTTTAATGGATGAGAAGTGGGCTTTTCTTCTGAAAAGACGGACATCTCAGGCAGACCCGTTTCATGAAAACATGTAGAAAATGAATATGTAACTACAAAAGTACCCCTCATCCTTGGGAGTACATCCCAAGACCCGCAGGAGACGCCTGAAGCCACAGATAGTACTGAGCTCTAGCTATGCTATGTTTTTAATCCTCTACTTTCACATTTTCACTTAAAGAAAGCACTTCACGGCTTCTCTTTGGCGTTTCCAAATAGCCAGCCTCAGTACTCTTGCCCTGTGGGGCCATTATTCAGTAAAATAAGGGCTGCTTGCTTGAACACCAGCACTGCTGTGCTGTGACAGTCCATCTGATAACCTGTGTGCTACTGAGTGACTAACAGGCAGGTGGCCTGCTCCACGGGGATGTGCGGGCAGGGGGATGATTCACATCCTAGGCAGGTGAGGGTGGGACAGGCCAGAGGGCCCCTCATTTAAAACCTATCAGTTGTTAGGCTGGGCACAGTGGCTCATCCCTTAATCCCATCACTTTGGGAGGCTGAAGCAGGCGGATCACTTGAGGCCAGGAGTTCAAGACCAGCCTGGTCAACATGGTGAAACACCATTTCTACTAAAAATACAAAAATTAGCTGGGCATGGTGGCGGGTGCCTATAATTCCAGCTACTCGGGAGGCTGAAGCAAGAGAATCACTTGAGCCTGGGACTCGGAGGTTGCAGTGAACCAAGATCACAACACTACACTCCAGCCTGGGCGACAGAATAAGACACTGTCTCAAAACAAAAAACAAACTAACAAAAAAACATCAATTGTTGAGTTCAGGAACTTTGCATTTAATATTGTCCTATATTGTCCTTCACCAAAGTCATTATAAGGTTTGTTTTTGTTTTTTTTTTCCCCTTCCTCAAGTAACCGTTCTAAAACTTAATATGTTTTCAGGTGTGTGAAGTCTATAAACTTCATAGGGAGACCTTTTACTTGGCACAGGATTTCTTTGACCGGTATATGGCGACACAAGAAAATGTTGTGAAAACTCTTTTACAGCTTATTGGGATTTCATCTTTATTTATTGCAGCCAAACTTGAGGTAAATCATTTTCAAGTATTCGTTCTATAATGTGTGTTATTTCTTGAGCTCCACTGAGATTGGGGGAAGAGGTTGGTGTTTTGTCTATGCACTCATCCTAAATTTTTCTGATTTGCTACCCTAAAAGTTAAGACACATGCCAAAAAGAAAAGAGGCTGGAAGGTGACCGGGAAAAGAAAAGTAGTGAGGGTGTGGAAGACCTAGGTTCGTGTAGTTACATTGAGCAAAGAAAAACAAATTGATCTTTGAACTAAGATCATAATTTTGGGCCCGGGGTGGTGGCTCATGCCTATGATCCCAAGCACTTTGGGAGGCCAAGGCAGCTAGGTCACTTGAAGCCAGTAGTTTGAGACATGGTGAAACACCGTTTGTACTAAAAATACAAAAATTAGCCAGGCGTGGGGGCGTGCGCCTGTAATCCCAGCTATTCGGGAGGCTGAGGCAAGAGAATCGCTGGAGCCCAGGAGGCAGAGATTGCAGTGAGTCGAGATCCATCACTGCACTCCAGCCTGGGCACCAGAGGGAAATTCTGTCTAAAAAGAAAAAAGAAAAGATGAAAAATTTGTGTATGATTATCAAAGGGTGTATGGGCCCAACTTTCAAACGTGTTAAAGGTACTGAAAAGGGGATATTTCAAAAGTACCCACAGTGAGTCAAAGTTCCATCCATTTATTTAAGGGTGGGTGGGAGGAGTTTTTGTTTTTGTTTTTTTTTTTTACAAGGAACACATGTTGAACCATTAGAGTGGCTTCTGTGTTAATCTCATCAGTGCATCTTCTCTCTTTCCATGCCAGGGTGCTGAGAAGTCATTTTGGATGCATTATAAATTGAGACTGTTAGAGACTGGCTTTGGTGCTAGTGTCATCTTTTATTTCCTTTCAGGAAATCTATCCTCCAAAGTTGCACCAGTTTGCGTATGTGACAGATGGAGCTTGTTCAGGAGATGAAATTCTCACCATGGAATTAATGATTATGAAGGTGGGTTCCAGTGAATTTTCCAGCCATTTTTAAAATGCATATGTCAGATCTTTTCCACCTGAAGTATGAGTGCCTCTGGGAGGTCCAGCTGGACACATTGTGGCATGGAACATGGCTGCATTTTGAACTTCTTTTCTCAATCATCGGTCTCTTTTCTCTCTGTTTTCCTTTAGGCCCTTAAGTGGCGTTTAAGTCCCCTGACTATTGTGTCCTGGCTGAATGTATACATGCAGGTTGCATATCTAAATGACTTACATGAAGTGCTACTGCCGCAGTATCCCCAGCAAATCTTTATACAGATTGCAGAGGTAAGTGGCTCCATCACGTCCGTGGGGCCACCTTCCCTGCAGCTGGAGTGAGGAACTCTAGAAGAGGCGTGTGGTGGCGTCCATCTCAGCATTCTTTTCTTCTCCGTAGCTGTTGGATCTCTGTGTCCTGGATGTTGACTGCCTCGAATTTCCTTATGGTATACTTGCTGCTTCAGCCTTGTATCATTTCTCTTCATCTGAATTGACGCAAAAGGTTTCAGGTAAGTAAGCTTTCCAATGCGCGCGCAAACAAGGTGTACTAAGCTTACACTCAGTTGTCAGCCTCAGGTTAAGCCCACGATGTGTCTTCACTGCAGGGTATCAGTGGTGCGACATAGAGAACTGTGTCAAGTGGATGGTTCCATTTGCCATGGTTATAAGGGAGACGGGGAGCTCAAAACTGAAGCACTTCAGGGGCGTTGCTGATGAAGATGCACACAACATACAGACCCACAGAGACAGCTTGGACTTGCTGGTCAGTGCTGCTCTTTCTTTCAGTCCTTCTTGCCCAAATTCTTAAAACTGCCTCAATAGGCCAGCCGCAGTGGTTCAGGCCTGTCAACCCAGCACTTTGGGAGGCCAAGGTGGACCGATCACTTGAGGCCAGGAGTTCAAGACCAGCCTGGCCAAAATGGTGAAACCCTGTCTCTACCAAAAATTCAAAAATTAGCCAGGTATGGTGGTGGGCACCTGTAGTCCCAGCTACTCGAGAGGCTGAGGCAGGAGAATCATTTGAACCCAAGAGGCGGAGGTTGCAGTGCGTTGAGATCATACCACTGCACTCCAGCCTGGGCAACAGAGCAAAACTGTGTCTGAAAAGGAAAAAAAAACTGCCTAAATAACCTGTTCACTTTTCTTCAGGCAGGCTCCAAATATCCTTGAGAAATTCCAATTTTAATTCCTTGAACAAGAAAAATCCTGGCAAATTGATGCTGTATCTCACTATCGTATAGACCACCAGAGTTCTAAAGTGTTCTTTGATATTTTTTTTTCCTTTACTCACCTCCATAGAAAAAGACATAGTGGCCAGACACAGTGGCTTTTGGAGGCCAAGGCAGAAGGACTGCTTGAGCCCAGAAGTTCGAGACTAGCCTGGGCAACATAGGGAGACCCTGTCCCTAAAAAATTTAAAAACTAGCCGGGCATGGTGACACATGCCTGTAGTCCCAGCACTTTGGGAGGCTGAGGCGGGCAGATTGCCCAAGGTCAGGAGTTCGAGACCAGCCTGGCCAAAATGGCAAAACCTCATCTCTATGAAAAATACAAAAATTAGCCGGGCATGGTGGTGGGTGCCTGTAATCTCAGCTACTCTACTCGGGAGGCTGAGGCAGAGAATCGCTCGAACCCGGGAAGTGGAAGTTGCAGTGAGCCGAGATCCCGTCACCATACTCCAGTCTGGGTGGCAAAGCGAGACTCCATCTCGGGGGAAAAAAAAAAAATTAAAAAAGAAAAAGAAAAAGCCTATGGTAGTTGAAGCCCAAGGATATGTTGTACTTTAACATGTTGTCCCTTTTATTCTTACTGACAGGACAAAGCCCGAGCAAAGAAAGCCATGTTGTCTGAACAAAATAGGGCTTCTCCTCTCCCCAGTGGGCTCCTCACCCCTCCACAGAGCAGTAAGAAGCAGAGCAGCGAGCCAGAAATGGCGTGACCACCCCATCCTTCTCCACCAAAGACAGTCACACGGAAGCGCCTGCTCCACGTTCTCTTCTGTCTGTTGCAGCGGAGGCGTGCGTTTGCTTTTACAGATATCTAAAATGGAAGAGTGTTTCTTCCACAACAGAAGTATTTCTGTGGATGGCATCGAACAGGGCAAAGTGTTTTTTATTGAATGCTTATAGATTTTTTTTAAATAAGTGGGTCAAGTACACCAGCCACCTCCAGACACCAGTGCGTGCTCCCAATGCTGCTATGGAAGGTGCTACTTGACCTGAGGGACTCACACAACAACAAAGGCTTGAAGCTGTGGAGGGCCACAGTGGCGTGGCTCTCCCCGCGGGTGTTCTGGGCTGCATTGTACCAAGTGGAGCAGGTGGTTGCGGGCAAATGTTGTGCAGAGCCCACAGCCAGCTAGGCAGGGGGTTGCTGTCTCCACATTATCAGTTGACAGTGTACAATGCCTTTGAATGAACTCTGTTTTGTAAGTGCTGCTATATCTATCCGTTTTTTAATAAAGATAATACTGTCTTTGAGACAGCTGGTTTTATGAGCTGTGTCTGGTAACGTAAGGTAGAAGCCTTAATTGTGACTATATCAAGTTATCTTTTTTGACTTCATACTTCTTGAGGCTCAAGGGTTTTTTTTTTTTTTTTTTTTTTTTTTAAGACAGGGACAGGGTCTCGCTGTGTTACCCAGGCTGGAGTGCAGCGGCACAGTCTTGGCTCACTGCAGCCTCTGCCTCCCGGGTTTAAGTGATTCTCCTGCCTCAGCCTCCTAAGTAGCTGGGACTACAGGCATGTGCCACCACACCCAGCTAATTTCTGTATTTTTAGTGGAGATGGGGTTTTGCCATGTTGGCCAGGCTGGTCTCAAACTCCTGACCTCAGGTGATCCGCCCGTCTCAGCTTTCCAAAGTGCTGGGATTACAGGTGTGAGCCACCTCACCCAGCCCTGAGGCTTAACTCTTTCGGTTAAATACATTTTTCAATGTATTTGATGGAAAGAAAACTTTAGAAATGGGCTTCAGGTGCAGCCTGTCTGCCTCCTGGTGCCCCCTGAGCTGGAAGCAAGGAGTCCACCTGGTATCTCTCTCACCACGCCCTGCACTGGTGGTTGCTCACATCAGGTTCATTGGCCATCGATGGCAGTGTAGTGGTGAGGTCATGTCCACACCGAAGAGGATTCCTAGGTATAACTTCCTTCTTAGGACTGGTTAAAGGCCATAAGGAATCTGTAATTAGTGTGATTTAATGCTTTTTTTTTTTTTTTTTTTTTTTTTTTGTCCTTACCCAAATCTTAACCTAAAGAATAAGTGAATTTTTCTTTGGAGAACTTTTAACATAGTAGCCTAAAACTGCTTTTAAGAAGAAAATGCGGCCGGGCACGGTGGCTCACGCCTGTAATCCCAGCACTTTGGGAGGCTGAGGTGGGAGGACAACCTGAGGTCAGGAGATTGAGACCATCCTGGTTAAAATGGTGAAACCTCATCTCTACTAAAAATACAAAAATTAGCTGGGCATGGTGGTGGGCACCTGTAGTCCCAGCTACTTGGGAGGCTGAGGCAGGAGAATGGCATGAATCCGGGAGGCAGAGCTTGCAGTGAGCCGAGATTGCACCACTGTACTCCAGCTTGGGCAACAGCAAGACTCCATCTCAAAAAAAAAATTAAAATAAAAAAAGGAAAAGAAGAAAATGCGGCTGGGCGCGGTGCCTCACTCCTGTAACCTCAGCACTTTGGGAGGCTGAGTTGGGCAGATCACTTGAGGTCAGGAGTTTGAGACCAGCCTGCCCAACATGGTGAAACCCCATCTCTAGTAAAATTACAAAAATTAAGGCTGGGCGTGGTGGTTCACACCTGTAATCCCAGCACTTTGGGACCCAAGACAGGCAGATCACCTGAGGTCGGGAGTTCAAGACCAGCCTGACCAACATGGAGAAACCCCGTCTCTACTAAAAGTACAAAATGAGCTGGGCATAGTAGCAAATGTTTATAATCCCAGCTACTCGGGAGGCTGAGGCAGGTGAATCGCTTGAACCCGGGAGGCGGAGGTTGCAGTGAGCCAAGATTGTACCACTGCACTCCAGCCTGGGCCACAAGAGCAAAACTCCATCTCAAAAAAAAAAAAAAAAAAAAAGCAGTGAGTTTTTGGCTGGACGTGGTGGCTGACACCTGTAATCCCAGCACTTTGGGAGGCTGAGGCAGGCAGATCACTTGAAGCCAGGAGCTTGAGACAAGCCTTGCCAACATGGTGAAACCCTGTCTCTACTAAAAATACAAAAATTAGCTGGTTTTGTGGTGGTGTGCTCCTGTAGTCCCAGCTACTTGGGAGGCTGAGGCAGAAGAATCGCTTGTACCTGGGAGGCGGAGGTTGCAGTGAGCTGACATCATGCCACTGCACTCCAGCCTGGGCAACAGAGTGAGACCCTGTCAAAAAAAAAAAAAAAAAAAAGCAGTGAATTTTTAATGGCATTCATTTGTAAGTGACTTGGCAAAATCCTAAAAGTGGTTAACTTACATTTGGCCTTTTTTGTTTTTTTAGACAGAGTCTCACTCTGTCACCCAGGCTGGAGTGCAGTGGTGTGATCTTGACTTACTGTAACCTTCGCCTCCCAGGTTCAAGCAATTCTGCCTCAGCCTCCTGAGAAGCTGGGATTACAGGCACCTGCCACCAGGCCCGGCTAATTTTTTTTGTATTTTTAGTAGAGACGGGGTTTCACTGTGTTGGCCTCCTGCCTCAGCCTCCCAAAGTGCTGGGATTACAGGCGTGAGCCAGTGTGCCCGGCCTACATTTGGCATTTTCTTTTTTTTTTTTTTTTTTTTTTTGAGACGGAGTCTCACTCTGTCACCCAGGCTGGAGTGCAGTGGCCGGATCTCGGCTCACTGCAAGCTCCGCCTCCCAGGTTCACGCCATTCTTCTGCCTCAGCCTCCCAAGTAGCTGGGACTATAGGCGCCCGCCACCTCGCCCGGCTAGTTTTTTGTATTTTTTAGTAGAGACGGGGTTTCACCGTGTTAGCCAGGATGGTCTCGATCTCCTGACCTCGTGATCCGCCCGTCTCGGCCTCCCAAAGTGCTGGGATTACAGGCGTGAGCCACTGCGCCCGGCCACATTTGGCATTTTCTAAGCAAAAAGATGGCACTAAAAACATTTCTATTTCCATTGAGAGCTTGACACATTGAGGTAACAGCAAATTTGAAAGTACATTTGAGGCTGGGCACAATGGCTCACGCCTGTAATCCCAGCACTTAGGGAGGTTCGAGGCGGGCGGATCACTTGAAGTCAGGAGATCAAGACCAGCCTGACCAACACGGTGAAACCTCATTTCTACTAGAAGTACAAAAAATTAGATGTGGTGGTGGGTGCCTGAAGTCCCAGCTACTCAGGAGGCTGAGGCAGGAGAATCACTTGAACCCGGTAGGCAGAGGTTGCGGTGAGCCAAGATCATGCCACTGCACTCCAGCCTGCAGGACAGAGTAAGTCTCCATCTCAAAAAAAAAAAAAAAAAAAAGGAAAAAAGTGTATTTGAGGTAAACATTAATTCACAGGTCATTTAGCAAGCCACTGTATTACAGAGAGTGCTAGAATATGCTGAAATAAGAATGGCTTATATGTAACTTGTTGGAATGCTGCATTTCTGGAAGTCAAAGCTTTTTAAGTGGCAGTGTTGTCACAGGCAGCTCTTAATCATTGGTGCTAATAAAGGCTAAGTCCCGAATGGGTAAATGACATCCATATTAATCAATCATGTCTATACTCAAGAACCCTAAAAGCTGCTAGTAAGTGGAAATCAAAGTTCCCCTGTAAGAGGAGCTTTTTTCACTTGCTAGTAATCCATGCTTTGGCCTCTCTCTCATTGGCTGCAAATACCCCTTGACCAAGTCACTTATGTTCTGCTATTCAGCTAAAGCCAGAGGAGGCCACAAGAGACACTGGGGTGAAAATGGCAGCTCAGTCAACTTGGGTGAACAGATGTCCTAAGGAGATGCGTTAGCGAGAAGGACCAGAGAATGGAGTTGATGTGGCCCCTTGATGTAACCCTCGGGTTAGAGATAGAGAAAGAGCGAGTGATTCACCAACCCTGGAGACACTGGATTGTGGTGGACCATATCCTCATATCCCGTCTCAGCTCACAGAATTCACTTGCGGCCGGGCACAGTGGCTCACGCCTCTAATCCCAGCACTTTGGGAGGCCAAAGTGGACAGACCACCTGAGCCCAGGAGTTCAAGATCAGCCTGGGCAATATGGCAAAACCCCATCTCTACAAAAAATTTAAAAATTAGCTGGTTGTGGTGGCGCATGCCTGTACCAGCTACCCAGGAGGCTGAGATGGGAGAATCACCTGAGCCTGGGAGGTGGAGGCTGCAGTGAGCCATGATTGTGCCACTGCACTCCAGCCTAAGCGTCGGAGTGAGACCCTGTCTCCCAAAAAAGAATTCATTTACTAGAGTCCGCCAAAGTTGCTGTCATTTCTCTGCCCACTGTGCCTAACAACAACAACAAAACAACAAAACAAAACAAAACAAAAGCCCTGGTCCTCAGGTGGTGAGAGTCGAGGGTTTTCCAATGCCATCTTCCCTGTGTGGAACACAGACAGCTTACTCTTTCATGATGGTTATTTGGTACCATGTGGATAAATACATGATGCTGAGGTTCATACTGACTTTTAGTTTCTAAGGCAGGTAGAGCCATGGAGCCCTTTAAGATTCGGAGCATGGCACCCGATACGTGTCCATCCTCTAACTCAGACACAAACGAGATTGCAGTTTATTCGGGCAAAATTAGGCTCTAGCTCCGAGCAGGGCTAGAAAGAGAAATCAAATCTGATAATGTCTACTCATATTTACCCAACCGTGCATTTTCCTACCACATGTTCCACATTTTGAAATTCAAATCACATTTCTACCTTGGACATTGTTAGAAGACTATTTTTATCCCTGCTGTAATCATCTAATTTGCTGATTACAGGCCTCAAATTGCCACAGAGAACTCAATTTTTGAAAGAATTGTCCTGTTTGATCAAATATGTTATTCAAGCAATGCAGTCATTTGTTCCACAAGGTTACCTGCCAGGCAGAGTTAACCAGGAGTAATAGCATTAGAAGCCTATACTTAAAATCAAGCATTAGCTAATCCGCCTGCGACAATAGAGTCTTAAATATAATTTGCTGCAGATACTTCAGTTCCTGCACTGACAGACAATTGCATTCTGTATCCAATGAGCATAGATTTTTTCCTACCTCGTCCCAATTCCAAATTTAACTTTAGAAGACTCTAATGTACTCAATTGCACAGGCTTACCAGGTACTCTTTCCTGGGAGCCTCACATGGGAGGGTAATGCTATCCTTTATTCAATAAACAGCATCCCGCACCTTTTAAATCATTTTCCTGATGAATGCCAATTCCAAAAATTGTGTGGCATCTGATCTTGCAGTGTGGTTCAAGTCGAATGCTGGCTTCCCTGGGGTTGGTGTGTGAGGTGCCCCTCCGTGGAGCCCCTGCTGAGTGTACACTGCCAGTCCTGGAGACATGAGCTCAAGGGAGCCTAGACCTGTGAAGCCCAGAAGTCCCCGGAGGGCACTGGTATGAAATGAAAAGGCGGCACTCTAAGAGCAGAGCAGCAGCAGGACTGAAGCTCGGGAGGTGGGGCTGTGGAATGCTCTCCAGCAGTCACAAAAAGCCCTCACAAATAGGGTAGAGGAAGGTGAAGAGCTGACAAGACCACATCACAAGGGGCTTTTGCCATCAATTAAGATGGGTGTGGTCTCCCCCACAGCAGGAAGCCGGTGTTTGTAAGACAGGAGTGCCCGCTCAGAGCCGGTTTGGAGGAAGAGGTTGATGAACAAGTGCAGAGTTACGTGTCTTTGTGCCGTAAGAAAATGACTGTGCAAGTCGGGCGTGGTGGTGTGCACCTGTAGTCCCAGCTATTTGGGAGGCCAAGGTGGGAAGTATCGCTTGAGCCCAGGGGGTCGAGGCTGCAGTGAGATATGATCACACCACTGTACTCCAGCCTGTGCAACAGAACAAGACCCTATCTTGAAACAAACAAACAAAGAATCAAAAAAGAAAATGAAAATGAGTGTGTAGTGTGTGAGGGACAAGCAGGCAGCCAATGAGGACATTCGTAAAATCAGCTGCATCACCATCATTTCTAAATGGCACTGCCTGCATTATCTCCCCAGGCCCCATGATTCTGCCCTTGTGCCCCTGCCCAGGCCTGTGCCTACGGTGGCTGGACCCCACCTCCTACAGGGGTGCATCCCTGGCCCACACTGATGTCGTTTCTTCACTGGGTTCTGGAGGCAGTCACCTCACGTGGGAACCCGGCTCTGCCACTTCCCAGAGTGGTCTCGGGCTCTGTGCTTCACTTCTCCAAGCTTCGTGTTTCCCAGCTGTGACCTGAGGATGATGACGTAGTGCTTCCCCCATGGAAAAGAGGGGAGATGAAATGAGGTCATGCATAGATATGTTGAGCACAGCGTTTGGCACATTAAAGAGAAACAGGGAATGACAGCTGATCCCTCTTTATGCCACCACTGGGTTCATTGTCACTGAGCTAGGCTGTTCTGTGAAGAATTGAGCATTCTCTCTTCTTTTCTTTTTTTTGAGACGAAGTCTCACTCTGTCTCCCAGGTTGGAGAGCAGCGGCATGATCTAGCTTACTGCAACCTCTGCCTCACGGGTTCAAGCGATTCTCCTGCCTCAGCCTCCCAACTAGCTGGGATTACAGGTGCCCACCACCACACCTGGCTAATTTTTGTATTTTTAATAGAGACGAGGTTTTGCCATGTTGGCCAGGCTGCTCTCGAACTCCTGACCTTAGGTGATCTGCCCACCTCAGCCTCCCAAAGTGCTGGTATTGGCTGGGCGCGGTGGCTCAAGCCTGTAATCCCAGCACTTTGGGAGGCCGAGACAGGCAGATCATGAGATCAGGAGATCGAGACCATCCTGGCTAACACGGTGAAACCCCGTCTCTACTAAAAAATACAAAAAAAAAAAAAACTAGCCGGGCGAGGTGGCGGGCGCCTGTAGTCCCAGCTACTCGGGAGGCTGAGGCAGGAGAATGGGGTAAACCCGGGAGGCGGAGCTTGCAGTGAGCTGAGATCCGGCCACTGCACTCCAGCCTGGGCGACAGAGCGAGACTCCGTCTCAAAAAAAAAAAAAAAAAAGTGCTGGTATTACAAGTGTGAGCCACCACGCCTGGCCGAGCTGCTTCTTTCTTAAGAGACAGGGTCTTGCTCTGTCATCAAGGTGGAGTGCTGTGGCACAACCATAGCTCACTACAGCCTCGACCTCCTGGACCCAAGAGATCCTCCCGCTTCAGCTTCCTGAGTAGCTGGGACTACAGGTGCACACCACCATGCCCGACTAGTTTAAAGTTTTTTTTTTATAGAGATGGGGGAATCTCACTATGTTGCCCAGGCTGGCCTTGAACTCCTGGCCTCAAGTGGTCCTCCTGCCTTGGCCTTCGAAAGTGCTGTGGCCACAGGCATGAGCCACTGTGCCCGGCTGAGTTTAGCATTGAGGATGTGTTCTAGCCCTACAGACAGCCCTGGTAGAGAGGGCACTGAGGTGGGGACTTACCGGCTGACCTGTGTGCCTTGTGTAGCCCAGCCCAGCCCAGAGCAGTGAGGACTCCAAGAATGCCTGGGAGCTTGTGCAAGCGAACCCTTAGCCTCCTTAGCCTCTCCCCTTGGGCCCGCCCCTTTGTCTTCTCCAGGCTTCCACCCCCATCTCCCAACTTGTCTTCCTTTTTTTTCTTTCTTTCTTTTTTTTCTTTTTTGAGATGGAGTCTCACTCTGTCACCCAGGCTGGAGTGCAGTGGCATGATCTCGGCTCACTCCAACCTCCACCTCCAAGGTACAAGCCATTCTTCCCCACGTAGCTGGGTCTATAAGCACACACCACCGCGTCCAGCTAATTTTTGTGTTTTTAGTAGAAACAGAGTTTCATCATGTTGGTCAGGCTGGTCTCGAACTCCTGACCTCAGGTGATCTGCCCGCCTCAGCCTTCCAAAGTGTTGGGATTATGGGTGTGAGCCACTGCGCCCAGCTGCCACTTCTCTTCCTGGGCAGCCCCTTTGAAAGTGTCACTGTCACTCCCTCTTCGAGCGTCTCTAGTTGGTGTCCCCACACCACACAGTGCCCTCAACAAGGCCACCTAAGACTTCTGTGGGACAAATCTCACAGTATGCATCTGCCTTCCTCTCCCAAGGAACCTCTGCCGCACTTCGCTCTGCTGACCCCTCCTTCCCTCTAGAAACTTGGGTGCCAGCCCCCATCACCCCCACGCACCAAGCATCATCCCTCCCAGGCAGCTCCTCTGTGCTCCAGCTTAAGGTGGAGGAGTCGCAGATTCATTCTGGCCACCGCCGCCCCCTTGACATTCGTCCCTGGGCAAACTCACCACCTGGAAGGCTTTGCCGGTGCCTCTGTGCCGGCCTTACCCAAGCATGGGGTCTCTACCTCAGTGAGACCTGCCCTGGCTGCACACTCCAATGCCCACCTGCCTGCAGGGGGCCTCCACCTGCGCCTTTCACCACCTTCTAGAGAAATTCCTTATTTCACCTTCCATTGTTCATGCTATTACGAAAAATGGGAACTGGCAATACACAATCAATGTGAAAGTGACTCAATCCGCAAGTCATTGGTGAAATGCAAAATAAAACAATGAGATCATTTCAAAGCCACCAGGTTGGCAAAAATTTTAAAGTACAAAGAATAATACAAATGAATAGCTGTGGATCCATTACCCAAATTTGCCTACTTGACTTCATATCATGTTTTAAAGAAGAAATGCAGCATTTGAGTATGCCCAGCAGTTTGTCAAAAGAAAAAAAAAACCAAAAAAAAGAAATACAGTATTATAGACATAGCTGAAAGTCCCCTCATGTTCCTCATCAACTGAAACAGCCCGCCAACGTGGATGTATATGATGCCCACGCATATTTTTAGACTTTGACAATTTATTTTTGGATCCAGAAGCAATAAATAGACTTACAGCAAACACTGCTTTGGGTGTTTAAAAATTTACCTACATTTGGTGGAAGGAAAAATGAGAAATAGTGACAAAACAAAAAAAGAAGAAAAAGAAAATACTTAAATGGAATCAAACTTTACATATCACAATATCACTTGTTATTTTCTTTCAATGTTCTTTTCTTTTCTTTCTTTTTTTTTTTTTTTTTTTTTTTTTTGACATGGAGTCTCGCCCTGTTGCCTAGGCTGGAGTGCAGTGGTACAATCTCAGCTCATTGCAACCTCCACCTGCCAGGTTCAAGTGATTCTCCTGCCTCAGCCTCCTGAGTAGCTGGGATTACAGGCGCCCACCACTATGCCCAGCTAATTTTTGTATTTTTAGTAGAGACGGGGTTTCACTATGTTGGCCAGGCTGGTCTCGAACTCTTTACCTCAGGTGATCTGCCCGCCTCAGCCTCCCAAAATGCTGGGATTACAGGCGTGAGCCACCGTGCCTGGCCTCAGTGTTATTTTCAAGATTTACCTATGTTGATCCCTGCAGGGTTGAGTTTATTCTTTTGAAATGGTGGTAGAATTTTCCCCTGTGTGAATGTTCCACAATAGATATGCTCCCTGCCACCCTGGTCCACAAGTAGGTTTCTGATTTTTTTCACCATCACAGTGTTGCAGTTGGCATCTTGTTCACATTGGTGCCACTTACTTGGATTCCTTTAGGGCACATTCCTAGATGTAGGAGTGCCAAGTCAAAGGGCGTGTGCCTGTGCACCTTAACTAGATGTGGTCAGGGACTTCCTCAAACTGCACCAATCTCTGCTTCCAGCCAGGGAGTGTGAGAGCTCCTGCGTCTCCACCCTTGCTCCAGTACTTGCTATTGTCAACTTGTCTTCCCATTACAATTGCTAGTATTTAACTTCATTGGTTTTTCTCTGGCTATGAAAGTAAAGTTTGTTTGTTATAATAAATCAGACTACTACAAACATATGCAACATAGAAACTGACGATTCCCCAGAGATGCCGTTCTTAAGAGTTTGAGTGTTAAAACAGTGTACATTGCTCCAGAATGCTTTTCAATGACACACTAACACACGAGTGAATGAAAATATTTGCTGTTCTTCTACAGGGTGGTTTCATTCAGCTATATCATCACTAAGTAGTTTAAAATGCACATGCACACACAAAATCACTGCTTTTCTGTTGTTATTTCTCAGTGATGACCTGCCAATTGATTTCATTGCCTTCCTGGCACAAAATAGCTGCTCATTAAATATCTGCTCCATGGATGGATGAATGGCTGGATCGATGGATGGATGGATGGACGCATGGACGGACGGATGGTTGGACGGACGGACGGATGGATGGACGGACGGACGGATGGATGGACGGACAGACGGATGGATGGACAAACAGACGGATGGATGGATTCTTACATTTATAGCCACTTTCTTACCTTTTTATGCCCAGGAGACTATAGACTATCTTCTACTTGCAAAAGACCAAAATTAAGATTAGAGGCCGGGCGCGGTGGCTCACGCCTGTAATCCCAGCACTTTGGGAGGCCGAGGCGGGCGGATCACGAGGTCAGGAGATCGAGACCATCCTGGCTAACACGGTGAAACCCCGTCTCTACTAAAAATGCAAAAAAAGTTAGCCGGGCGAGGTGGCGGGCGCCTGTAGTCCCAGCTACTCGGGAGGCTGAGGCAGGAGAATGGCATGAACCCGGGAGGCGGAGCTTGCAGTGAGCCGAGATCGCGCCATTGCACTCCAGCCTGGGCGACTAAGCGAGACTCTGTCTCAAAAAAAAAAAAAAAAAAAAAAAGATTAGAAAGTGAGACATTAACAGAAATTAATCAAGCCTCTGTCCAGGTTCTAGTCCTTATTTGAGCAAAGGTGCCACACACCATAGAATCCCAGTTCCTGGTGGGGTTACCGGGAGCATGGCATCCAAGAGCCCAGTCTCCAATGCACCATCAGACACACAGACAAATCCGTCCTCTCTACTTTGGGGCAGGGCTGTAATGAAGCATCCTTGGGATACTGTCCGTTTTCTTCTTCTTTCTTCTTCTTTCCTCCTCCTCCTCCTCCTCCTCCTCCTCCTCCTCCTCCTCCTCCCCCCCCCCCTCCTCCTCCTTCTGCTTCTTCTTCTTTTTTTTTTTTTGAGACGGAGTTTTGCTCTGTCGCCCAGGCTGGAGTTCAGTGTCACAATCTCGGCTCACTGCAAGCTCCGCCTCCCGGGTTCACGCCATTCTCCTGCCTCAGCCTCCCAAGTAGCTGGGACTACAGGCGCCCGCCACCATGCCTGGCTAATTTTTTGTATTTTTAGTAAAGACGGGGTTTCACCGTGTTAGCCAGGATGGTCTCGATCTCCTGACTTCGTGATCCGCCCACCTCGGCCTCCCAAAGTGCTGGGATTACAGGCGTGAGCCACCGCGCCCGGCCGGGATACTGTCCCTTTTCTAAAAGAAAAAAACATCCAAAGTTAGTATGTTCCAGCAGTCACAACCTGAGTCATCCAGAAAGCTCTCTGTATTCCTCCCGCTAAGCCCCTAACTGAGTTATCTCTTGTTATAGACAAGTAATGAACATCCAAGCTCTGTAAGATGGTTACTTGGTCTGAAGCATTCCCTCCTTCTTAAAAAAAAAAAAAAAAAAAAAAAAAAAAAAAAAAGTTTATTTTATTTTTTATGTATCTCTTAATTTTTTTTTTTTTTTTTTTTTTGTAGAGGTGGGCTCTCACTATGTTGCCCAAGCTGGTCTCAAACTCCTGGCCTCAAATGATCCTCCCGCCTCAGCCTCCCAAAGTGCTGGAATTACAGGTATGAGCCACCACACACCCAGGCGGAAGTGTTGCCCTTGAAGTTCTGCATCCTCCATCCCTCTTCTAAGCTGTGGGGGATTCGCCCTGGCATTCAGGGCTAATGTAGAGGCTGCACGTTGGGGCCTGCAGGTCAGGTGTGGTTGTGCTGGGGCTGCCGAGTCATTTCAAAACACTTGAGGCAACACTGAAAACCTGAAAAGTTCACATTCAGATATAGCTCCCCAGCTCTGACCAGCCCCGCAGGCAGAGCATGCGGTCTGCAATGGACCAGAATCCTCACCACCTCTACCACACCCATGCTAAGGTGTCAGGCTCTGTTGCTGTTTATCTTCACAAATGCGCGTACATCTTCTTGGAGTAGACAAATATTTCTTGTACCTGTGACTATCAAAAGTGAGAAAACAGTGTTGAGTGCAGTGGCCCACACCTGTAATCCCAGCACTTTGAGAAGCTGATGCAGGAGGATCACTTGAAGACAGGAGTTCAAGACCAGCCTGGACAACACAGTGAGACCCCCCGTCTCTACAAAAAGATAAAAAATTAGCTGGGCAGGATGACTCATGTCTGTAATCCCAGCACTTTGGTAGGCCGAAGAGGGCGGATCTTTAGAGCCCAGGAGTTCGAGACCAGCCTGGGTGACAAGACCCGGTCTCTTTGAAAAAAAAAAAAAAAGTGAGAAAACTGTGTAGATCAAGAAGGTGGAGTGTTTCAAGAAGAATGGCAGAGAGGGACCGTTTCTTCTAGAAGTGAAGACTACTTGAGCATGTTTAATATTCAATACAAAATGTCTTGGTGTCCAAAGACATGTTCTTTATATGCGCCTGGCTCCCATAGGCACTTAAGTTTGAGATTCCTGGACTTATAGGAGTCTTGGCTCTGACCCCAAGTTCCTGTGGGGCTTTCAGCTTGTCATTTACCTAGTATAAGCCTCAGTTTCCTCATCTGCCCAGTGGGGTTGCAACCCTCTGGCCAGCACGCCTGGGAGCAAGGCCAGCCTCTTGGGGGTTAAAAGTTGCTTTCTGGCCAAGGCGCCATGGCTCACACCTGTAATCCCAGCACTTTGGGAGACTGAGGCAGGCAGATCATGAGGTTAGGAGATGGAGACCATCCTGGTCAACACGGTGAAACCCCGTCTCTACTAAAAACACAAAAATTATCTGGGCATGGTGGTGTGTGCCTATAACCCCAGCAACTCTGGAGGCTGAGGCAGGAGAATCGCTTGAACCCAGGAAGTCAGAGGTTGCAGTGAGCTGAGATCTCACCACCACACTCTAGCCTGGTGACGGAGTGAGACTCCGTCTCAAAAAAAAAAAAAAAAAGTTGCTTTCTGTTTCTCTTCCAACTCTTACCTTCCAGGTGGTGATGGAAGACTAGTTTGGGGCTGCTTTCAGGTTTGCAGTCATACTTCAGGGAACTCCCCTGCTTCCTGGCATGCAAAGGAGGTTTCATTTTTCTAGATGTCAGGGTGGGTGGGTGTAAGAGGGACAATGCGCAGGACCGAAGTCAAACTAGCAAGCAGGTGGGCGAGAGGCTGCCAGGGGCAGAGAGAAGCCCGCAGCCTCCACCCTACATCCTGTCTTTATCCCCTAGGTCTCTTGCTGGTCCCTGGGGTGACCTTCGGCCCTCAGTCCCTCTGAGGCATATTAAGGCCAGAGGTGAGGCAGGTGTGATTCCTGGGCCGCTGCTGGGAAATGGTTCCCCCGCGCCCATTAAAGCCTGGCACCTGAAAGGTAACCGGTTGTCTGATGGCCCTGGAGAGAGAGATCCAAGGTGGGAAGGCCCTCAGGCCTCCCGAAAAAGCTTCCAGCACTGGGGCGGACTTTGCTCTTCCTTGAAGGGAACCTGCACTGTGCTCCAGGAAACTCCCTCTCTGATTCCACCACTGTGATGGAGAAAACTGAGGCTGCAGAAGAAAAATTGCAGCTGCAGAAGATGAGCGTACAGATGCCAAGAGTGATTATTCCACACTGTTCATCGCCGCGCTATCCAGGGCAGCTGAAAATGATGGCTCATCTGCGCCTTGAGATAGATGCAGACGTCAATAAGGAATTCGTGGGAAGCACAAAAGGCAGGCTGGGGGGGGCTTTTATTAATTATATTTCTTCCATCTTCAAAACAATACATGTCAGTAATCTACATTGAATGAGCCCAATTGATGCCAATCATTTCTTTTTTTTTTTCTTTCTTTCTTTCTTTCTTATTTTTTTTTTTTGTGAGACAGGGTCTTGGTCTGTCGCCGAGGCTGGAGTGCAGTGGCATGATCTCAGTTCACTGCAACTTCCGCCTCCCGGGTTCAACTGATTCTCGCGTCTCAGCCTCCCGAGTAGCTGGGATTACAGGCACCCACTACCACACCGGGTTAATTTTTGTATTTTCAGTAGAGACAGGGTTTCACCATGTTGGCCAGGCTGGTCTCGAAGTCTTGACCTCACATGATTCACCCACCTCAGCCTCCCAAAGTGCAGGGATTACAGGTGTGAGCCACCGCGCCCAGCAGTGATGCCAATGATTTCATTCTTTTGTTTCTGTTGGGGGAAAAAAGAAAAAGCATCTATCTGCCCAAGCTAGTCAGCTCTCACATGAGCCTGGGGATCAGCAAAGCCCTAGAAGCCCTTGCCGGGGCCCCTCTCACTGTCATTTTTGCGTCCGGGCTCTCCCTGGCAATGCCCACAGCAGTCCTGCCTGGCAGTGCCCATCTGCTGTGTCCCCAGCCACCGTCCCCTCTCCTGCATTCTTTTTTGCTATAATCCCACGTAGAGGAGCTCTGACCTCAGTATTGAGTCCAATCTTTGCGTGGAGGTAGAGGCAGGGTGTGTGTGTGTTGAGGGTCTGGGGGGCAGTGTTTAGAAACTAAGGACCCCTCTCGATGCACCTCAAATCACATTCCTCACCTAAGGGTTCTTTATGAAGAAAGAAAAGAAATAATTGGTTCTAGATTGCTTTCTTCCTGCCATCCTTATCTATTACCATTAGATTTCACTGTTTGGCATACGTTAGAAAAGGCTATGTGTACGCTGGGGCACACAGCAATGGCTGAAAGACTCACAGATTATTTGCCTGCTTCTGTCATCACCCTCCACCCCCAGATCCTAGGGTGAACTATCAGGGATAGCATCGAAGAGTTTCCAAACGTAAATGTGCTAAACCTCAGTATCCTTTCCTCCTCCTCCTCCGTGCCACCCCAGAACAGGTGGCGGCTGCACATCTGACCCAGGAAAGAGGCACTGAGAAAAGCATTCAGGCAATAAACAAATGAGAGAGACAGGTGCACACACCTGACATTTGTTATTATTTGGATACAAACATCATTAGCACGTGAGCTTCAAACAGCCGCTAAAATCTGGGCTCTGTCCAGGCTCCGCACCTAGATTTCACCAAAAGGTGCTTTCAGAATGGGGTTGGGATGACCTTTCCCAGCCCCACTTCACCAGGCAGCCCTGGTTTGTGAAAACGACCTAGGTGGGGCTGGGCACGGTGGCTCACGCCTGTAATCCCAGCACTTTGGGAGGCCAAGGTGGGTGGATCACTTGAGGCCAGGAGTTTGAGACTAGGCTGGCCAACATGGTGAAACCCAAACTCTACTAAAAATATAAAAATTAGCTGGGCATGTTGGCATACGCCTGTAGTCCTAGCTACTCGGGAGGCTGAGGCAGAAGAATCGCTTGAATCTGGGAGGTGGAGGTTGCAGTAAGCTGAGATCGCGCACGGCACTCCAGCCTGGGTGACAGAGTGAGATTCTGTCTCAAAGAAAAAAAAAGAATGTCCTCATTGGGTCCCAACTCAGCCACCTCCACCTGCAACTCAGGCGGTTCTGGAATTTCCATGCAGGAGGCTCAAGGGTGACTTGTAGTTAAAAGTGGGGGTCACAGGCATATCCCCAGGATGAGTCTGCAACTGAGTGTTGACTGAGATAGTTTGGAGGGAACTGATAGCGACAACGGAGGGTGTCAGAGTCCCCCCTACCCCCATCTCCCGCGCGGCCAACCTTTTTCTCTTCTTCTCCTCAAGCCCCACTGGGCTTTCTGCCCTCCAGACCTCCTCCTCCCAGACACTAGGGGCCGATGTGCACAGCTGGTGGTCGAGACCCCTCCTGGCATCCTTGGTGGATCCAACACTGAGTAGAGAGTCGCCGAGGCAAGTAGCGATGCTCTGGCCGAAGGCTTCACAAGCACACTCACCCCCAACAGCTGCTGGAACCTGGCACGCTCTGCTGCTGTAAAAATGATCAGCACTGCCACCCCAGCTCCTGGAGAAAGTCTCGGCGTGACAGCCTGCAAAGTAATCCTGCATTTGAATTTCATTGACAAAGCCTGGCTTCCTCCAGACAAGCTCCAACCTGTACAGATGGCCCCTCGCATCAAAAAGTAAAAATAACAAAGCTTGCAATTCTGGGCCTCCCTTTTTCTCTGGGCAGATGTGCTGGCTGCACATTTTGGGAGGCGTGCAGTCTGAGTTCCAGCAGCAACCTCCCTCCTCCTGTGCGCTCGCACTCGCCCCTTCTGGTGTGCTGTTGGGGAGCGGCCGTGGCCTCGGCCCCGGAGTGTGTTCTGGGAAATGTCTGGGATGCCTGAGTCTTTTGAGTGGGAGAGAAAGACCCAGAGGGGAGAGAGTGTGAAAATTCATCCCCCCACTCAAGATTGGCCATGTTGTCATCCATAAGACAGCTGGCCCAGGGAAGCGGTTGCAGGGTTGGAGGAAGGCCTCGGGTCAGCAGAGGTGGGGGACGAGGGGCTGCTACACTAAGGGCTGACCAGTGCACGCCACGTGCAGGCGGCAGAGTGGGAGATGAAGCTCTAGGAGTTTCTGATTTTTTGCTTTTCCCCCCAATCAGATGCATCAGAAGGACTGATGTTCCATGTTGCCCAGGCTGATCTTGAACTCCTGGCTCAAGCAATTCTGCCACCTTGGCCTCCCAAAATGCTGGGGTTACGGGCGTGTGCTCCTGATTTTTTGAATCCCCCAAACCTTGACCAGCCACGGAATTCTCACCACTCATATTTGCTGAGCACCTCTGGGGATATCCAGGCCCTGAGGATATGATTATGGATGAGACAGACCCAGAGAGCACAGGCTCAGGGGAACACACAGCCAAGGCCATCTGAGAGCTGGGTGGCCACAGACTCACTGCTCAGGAATGTCAGAGCAGGAGGCCAGGAGAGAGACTAGAGGCAGGGACCTGCGGCTGGCGACGTTGCGGAAGCCACTTACCCGCAGGTAGGTTACACCTTTGATGAGCCATCTGACCTGGAGCCACCAAGGCTCATCCAGAAATGGTGGCTGAAGTCTTTGCTCTACCAGAGGGTCAGATGAGATAAGATGTTCAGCTGCAAGGAAAAGGCAACTCAAAGTCCCAGGAGAAAACAAGGAATTCATGGATTCATATGAACGTATGGATTCAAACGAATGGCCCAGGGGCCTATCTAGCCTCAGGCATGGCTGGATCAGGGTGTTTACATTGCTGTCCTCAGGAATCCTTGCCTCAGCTCTGAAAGCTGACTGTGCCGACTTTGTTCTCCACGTGGCATTGGCCAGTGTCTCCAGGCAGACATTCCTCCCAGCAAGTACCTCCTACCCAGAATCTCCAGCAAAAGTCCTGGGGATGCTTCTTATTGGTCCAGCTTGGGTCACATGCCCATCCCTTCTCTAATCACTGTGGCCAGAGGAATGTAGTGCTGTGATTAGCCAGACATGTGTCAGGTGTCAGTCTCTGGGGCAGAGTTGGAATGGGTCCATCTGAACTACCTGGCTCTGCAGAAAAGGGGAAGGGATGCTGGGTTGGCAAAAGCAGCAAGTACAGAAACCAACAAAGACCCTCCCAGAGCATGGGTGACGGCAGAGATGGGAGCGTGCTTTGGAACAGCTGCAAAAATCCTGCTTCCAACAGCCTGCTGCAGTTGTGTGCCCACCGTCATTCATCCCCTCAGCGTCTCGAATTCCAGCGTGCTGGCCTCTGTGCCAGGCCCAGGATATGGGGAAGGTTCCACATGACCGTGTGGGGAAGCCTGCCTGCCACCTGGCCTCAGGGGTGGGAGCAGCCCCCTGGGGACTGTTGAGGTCTGCCTCAGCCCTAAGGCCCCTAGTTTCCCTCTCTGGTGTCTCTTAGCTCTCCCTGTGTTTGGATTTCCATTTTCCCCTTCCTTAAACCAACACCGTAAGGTCCAACCTTCACCCTGACCTGGATTAAAAAAAAAAAAAAAAACAGGGCCGGGCGCGGTGGCTCAAGCCTGTAATCCCAGCACTTTGGGAGGCCGAGACGGGCGGATCACGAGGCCAGGAGATCGAGACCATCCTGGCTAACACAGTGAAACCCCGTCTCTACTAAAAAAATACAAAAAACTAGCCGGGCGAGGTGGCGGGCGCCTATAGTCCCAGCTACTCGGGAGGCTGAGGCAGGAGAATGACGTAAACCCGGGAGGCGGAGCTTGCAGTGAGCTGAGATCCGGCCACTGTACTCCAGCCCGGGCGACAGAGTGAGACTCCGTCTCAAAAAAAAAAAAAAAAAAAAAAAAAAAAAACAGGAGACCAGGAGGGTCTTCACAGCCAAAGCCCCAGGTCTGGGCTTCTCATGCACAAAGCCTCTGTTTGCCACCCACAAGCCCATTCGGGGTAGACTTGCCCTCTTGTAGTGGAATAAAGGACAAGTGGCCAAACTTGTTTGGCTCTTGGTCCTGGGCCGGGGGTGGTCGGGGGAAAATGGGCATTAACAGAGAAGGGCATGCTGAGGCTGGCCAGGGGGTATGTGAACTTCGAGGGGGCCAGCTGGGGAGCTCAGTTTCCAGGCCCCCACCCACGCCTGTGTTGCCACTGTGATGTGCCTCAGTGAGTGCACTGGGCAAGACATTGTTTAAAGCAGCCTGTGTAGAAACATCCATGAAACTAACCTTGAGGGAAGAACTGGGGTCGGGCGGGGGTTGGATGGAGACAGCAGGAAGGCATGCCCTTCAGGCCACATGGGGTTGTTCTCCAGCACTGAGTGCTCACCCACACTGCAGGGCACTGCCACCCTGGTTTTACTCCTGTTTAGTCATTTCGTTTTCTCACAATCCTATGGGGTGGGAATGATCACTGGACCCATTTTAGAGAAGAGGGAACTGAGAAACAGGGAGGTCCCGCAACTTGCCCGCGGTCCCACACTTGCGCAAGGTCCCACATGGGGCCTGGCCTCCGGGCCTGGCTTCAGGGCCTGTGACAAGACACTGCATGAGAAGCTGGGGGCTGGTTGATAGGACTTCTCATTAACCAGCTCACAGGCGTTCCAAAATCCCACCGAGGGTTGGGGCCCAGTCATCAGCTTTTGGGGTTTCTGGCCCTGGGGTGGCCCTGGCCACACAGGCCTCTGCATAGGGCATGCGTTGGTCCCCTGAAGCTCAACAGCTCAGCTCTTCTGCTGGGACAAGCGCTTCCTAGGAATTCTGAGCACTTCTGCCCCTTCCCAGGGGCCCCTCCCAGGCCTCCTCCGCCGCCAGTCCGGGCTGACAGCTTGGCTGGCCCCAGGCTGGGGCCGACTCTGAATGCGGCGCCTCCCGGTCACGCGGCATGGGCAGAGGAGGAGGAGAAGGGAGAGGAAGAGGAGGAGGGGAGAGGAGGGAGGCCGGCCTGGGTAGAAGTCAGCTCCAGCTCCTGGAAGGAGCCCACGCGTGCTCTAGACGCCTTCCCTGCACGGGGCGCTGCCCACCCCCGGCTCTGGGAGGAGACGGGGGCCCCGGAGGGGGCGGCAATCCGGTGAGCAGCGACTTGGGGCCCGAGGCCCTGGCCAGTTCCATCCTCACCACGCCCGACGGAAGCTATCGCCACGATTTGGGGAGGGCCGCCTCTGAGCCTCCTCTGGAGGCGGCACCTCTGCTACTCCACTGCACAAACGGGGAAACCGGCTCCGCCGAGCGTACCAGGCCAGGCCGGCCCTGAGGGGCGGGGGGAATGACGCCAGGAGCTGACCCCCCTCGTCCACTGACGGCCAGTGCCCCGTCATGCAGGCCGAGGCCCAAGCAGGAAGGGGCCCCGCTGCGAAAGGTCGGACCTGCGTTGCACCAGTTTCCAGCCAAGTGCTTTGGGCAAGTTTCTTAACCGCTTTGGCCTCCACTTTCCCCTTCTGTGAAATGGGATGGTGCCCACGTGACAGGGTTATCATGTTCCCTAGGGCAGGGCCTGGCAGGCTGAGCCAACGTTAGTGTTTGCATGGCTAGTATAGTTTTATTTTTTATGTATTGTTTTGGAGACAAGGGCTCAGTCTGTCACCCAGGCTGCAGTGCAGTGGTGCGATCAGCGCTCACTGCAGCTTCGAACTCCCAAGCTCAAGCGATCCTCCCACCTCAGCCTCCCAAGTAGCTGGGATTACAGGCGGGCACCACCACACCCAGCAAAAATTTTTTTTTTTTTTTGTACCAATGAGGTCTCCTGCTTTGCCCAGGCTGGTCTCGAACCCCTAGCCGCCAGCGATCCTCCTGCCTTAGCCTGCCACAGCGCTGGCCTATTAAGGTTTTAACAGAATGAACTGAGGCTCAGCTGGACCAACGCGGACCCCGGCCTGCGCCCACGCCTCACCGTCTCCCCAGGGCCTGGGACCTGCAGAACCTGGGCTCCAGAGCTGGGACAGCCATACAGCCCTAGCGCTCAGGCTGCGCTCCACGTGCGCTGTGTTTACACACGTGATGCGCTGCCCCGCCCCGCCCCGCCCCGCGTCTCCCAGGCCGCGCGGCTGCAGCCTGGCCAAGGCGGATGCTCGGGGCTGGGGGCCCGAGCGCGGCCTCACGTCGCCCCGACGCCTCCCCCGGCAGACTGGAGCGGTCCACAGCCTCCCTGGGCGGGCTTGGCCCGGCCACTCCGCTGTGTCCACGCTGCTAGGGCGCTGGAGCTTGCTCCGACGGGCGCGGAAGCACATCCGGGCGCGCGCCGCAAGAGGGGCGGGGCCGGAGAGGTAGGGGCGGGGCCGGGCCTTGCTTGGGGCTGTGAGGGGCCCGCACCGCAAAGGGCGGTGCCAGGGCGGTGAGGGGCGGGGCCTGGCTGTACGAAGGGGCTGAGGGCCCCCGGCGGGAGGGGCGGGGCCAGGGCAACGGTGGGCGGGGCCAGGCCGTGCTTCCGAGCTCCTCGGGGCCTGCGGCGGGGTAGGTGGGGCCAGGGCGGCGATGGGCGGGCCATGCTATGCGTAGGGGCCCTGAGAGACCCGTACAGTGAGAGGGGCGGGACCGGAACTGTGGTGGACCGGGTCTGGCGTTCAGCTGTGCAGTGGCCTCTTTTCAGCGGCCAGACCTGAGTACCTCGCAGCAGCCGAAGGCGGGCTCGCAAGTTGAGCTGCGCTGGCCCTGCCCTCGGCAGGCAGAACCGGATAGAGCTCGGATGGGCGCCATCACTCCTAGATTTCTCTGCGTCCTTGGCAGAGCCACTCCTCCTTGGTATTCCTTCCTTCACCCACCGGGGCCCCCTTCCTGCTCTGTCTGCCCCTCTAGCTGCTGCCTCCAGGGGCTGAGGTCTGGGCCTCTTTTTGAGACGGAGTCTCACTCTGTTGCCCAGGTTGGAGTGCAGTGGTGTGATCTGTGCAGTGGGCTGCCCCTGGCAGATCTCGTCCATCCCAGGTTTTAACGCCTACTTGCTTGCGGATGATCCTGATAGTTGTAACAGTAGCTAAACTATTTTCCACTTGCTTTCTGAACATTGATGCCGTTTGGACTCCTGACAGCCCCATTTTTACCCTCCGGCGCAGCCCTCTGCTCTGAGCTCCGTATTCCCCGCCGGCCGGGTGTTCCACGGCCCTTATGAGCCAGCGTGTGTGCAGTGAAGCCCTTCTTCCTTCCCGTTTCACCCTGGGTCTCCTCCTCAGGGAGTGGCATCACGGCCCGCTCAGTGGCAGCCAAGCCCCAGATAGGGCTTCCGTCTTGACTCCTCACTCTCCTCCCTCTGATCTGTTCGAGAATCCCATCAATTCTTCCTCCACCCCACCCGACCCACAATTCTCTGCTACACTTGTCTCCACGGCCCTGGTCTGAAACACATCATGCTTCACCTGGACTGTAGGAGACCCGTCTTTCTGCCTCTTGTCTTACTAGCCTCAAGTCCTGCCTTCATGGGCAGTCGCAGGGATCTTTCTCAAGAGCAAATTTCTAATGATTGCATTTTTCTTCTCTAAGCAGTAGGCTGAAAGCCAAAGCTTTTCATCTTTTTACAACTCAGAAAAAAAGATAAGGATGCCCTCTGTCTGGCCTTGCCACTGTTCAACCTGGTACTTGCAAGTCTTGTCCAGTGCAATGGGGTGAGAAAAGTGAGTAATAGAAGGATTGGAAGCAAAATGACAACATCGTTATTGTCAAGTAATGATCATCAATATAGAAAACAAGAATCAACAGAAAAATTAACCTAATGAGAGAGTTGCACAAAGGTAGTTTAAGGTCAGAATAGGGCCAGGTGTGGGGGCTCACCCCTGTAATCCCAACACTTTGGGAGGCTGAGGCAGGAGGATTCCTTGAGGCCAGGAGTTCAAGACCAGCCTGGGCAGCATAGTGAGACCCTCTTCTATTAAAAATAAAGATCAGAGGCTGAGTGCAGTGGCTCACACCTGTAATCCCAGCACTTTGGGAGGCCAAGGAAGGCAGACCACTTGAGGTCAGGAGTTCGAAGCCAACTTGGCCAACATGGTGAAACCCTGTCTACTAAAAATACAAAAGTTATTCGGGCATGGTGGCACGTGCCTGTAATCCCAGCTACTGGGGAGGCTGAGGCAAGAGAATCGCTTGAACATGGGAGGCAGAGTTGCAGTGAGCCAAGATCACGCCACTGCACTCCAGCCTGGGCAACAGAGTGAGACTCCGTCTCAAAATAATAATAATAATAATAATAATAATAATAGTCAGAATATAAAGTCAGTAATGGGTTCCTCCACAAAAATAATACGTGTATTATGAATGTGATAAAAAATAAAGTATTCTGCATGATACTGAAATATTTATGCATTAACCTAACAAAAAATGCACAGGATCTTTAGGGAGCAAAACCTGAAATTATAATATATAGATTTTGTTTTAAAAGGCTTGAATACATAGTGAGATAATGTCAACCTTGAAAGAATGTAAATTTTCCGTTAGGTGATCTAACTATGCATTGCAATTTCAGTAAAACTTCCAGCCCAATTGTTTTGGAACTTGAGAAACTTGATTCTTCAACGTTTATGGAAGAATAAAAATCCATGATCTGCTAAGACAATCTGGAAGAAGGACAAAGGAAACTCTTATTCAACAGGCATTAAAATGAATTACAAAGGCATAGTAATTAAAATAATGGAATATTGGTACAGAAAAACAAATAGGTAAGAGGAATAGTTTGGAGAGTCTAGCATAAACTCAATTATATATGGTAACATAGTATTTCTGTGCTAGGAAAGGATTTCTCATGACCTCCAAATCATAAGCTGAAAGGTGAGACGTGATGGATTTTGACTACACCAAAATGAAAAATGTTGCTTTGCTACAAAATTAACATATGAGTGATAAGCTAGAAGGTATTCTCCATGTTTTAAATGAACAAAAGGCTATAACTAGAATGCACAAGGAGCTTCTGAAAATCAGCACAAAAGAAAAAGAGAGAGGAAACCGAATTTAAAAAATAATGGAGCCGGGCGCGGTGGCTCAAGCCTGTAATCCCAGCACTTTGGGAGGCTGAGACGGGCGGATCACAAGGTCAGGAGATCGAGACCATCCTGGCTAACACGGTGAAACCCCGTCTCTACTAAAAAATACAAAAAACTAGCCGGGCGAGGTGGCGGGCGTCTGTGGTCCCAGCTACTCCGGAGGCTGAGGCAGGAGAATGGCGTAAACCCGGGAGGCGGAGCTTGCAGTGAGCTGAGATCCGGCCACTGCACTCCAGCCTGGGCGACAGAGCCAGACTCAGTCTCAAAAAAAAAAAAAAAAAAAAAAAAAAAAAAAAAAAAATGGGCAGGCCGGGCGCGGTGGGTCATGCCTATAATCCCAGCACTTTGGGAGGCTGAGACGGGCAGATCATTTGAGGTCAGGAGTTCGAGACCAGCCTGGCCAACATGATGAAACCCTGTCACTACTAAAAATACAAAAAAACAAAAACAAAAACAAAAAAACTCGGGGGTGTGGTGGCGTGCGTCTGTAACCCCCAGCTACTCTAGAGGCTGAGGCACAAGAATCGCTTGAACCCAGGAGATGGAGGTTGCAGTGAGCTGAGATCGCGCCAATGCACTCCAGCCTGGGTGACATGGTGAGATCCTGTCACAAAATAATAATAATAACAGTAATGATAATGGGCAAGATACATATATGCCGTTCACAGAAAGAAAAATCAGAATGACTGAGGTATGCAGAGAGGCTCATTTTCACTGGCGGTCAGAAGAAGGCAAGGGGAAGGAATGAGATGTTACATTGCCCCACAGAGCTGACGCAACTCAACAAGCCAGATGATGAGAAGTGCTGGCATGGATGGATGAGAGAGGCAGTCCCACGCACTTGTGAGTGAGTGTGTGGCCAGGTACAGTGAAATTAAATACATGTATACTTTTGTAGGACTAGGACCAGGGATAGAAAGGGAGGTGCTTGGGCACACACATAAGGAAGCGCTTACTTTACTGTCAGGATTGACCCCACCCCTTGTAAAGCACTGAAAGTGAGGGCTTTGTTTGTTCGTTTGTTTTTGTTTTGTTTTGTTTTGTTTTGAGACAGAGTCTTGCTCTGTCG
Organism: Macaca mulatta; assembly: GCF_049350105.2. Taxonomy (NCBI): domain Eukaryota; kingdom Metazoa; phylum Chordata; class Mammalia; order Primates; family Cercopithecidae; genus Macaca; species Macaca mulatta. The sequence goes on from NC_133424.1 coordinate 41,127,042, forward strand.
CCCAGCCTGGAGTGCAGCATGATCTCAGCTCACTGCAACCTCTGCCTCCAGGGTTCAAGTGATTCTCATGCTTTAGTCTCTGGAGTAGCTGGGATTACAGGCGTGCATCACACTGAGCTAATTTTTGTATTTTTAGTAGAGACGGAGTTTCACCATGTTGGCCAGGCTGGTCTAGAAATCCTGACCTCAGGTGATCCTCCTGCCTCAGCCTCCAAAAGTGCTGGGATAACAGGCTTGAGTCACCGCACCGGTTCTGTTCTTAAATTTTATACCTTAGGTGCCTCAGTGCCTCATTTGCCTCACCCTAAACCCAGCCCTGTACCTTCAGCACATCAGTTTCACTCTTGGTTATGTACCTAAAGAAACTTCCTCAGGAGTCCACAGTGTTGCTTTATGACAGCCAAGTTGTAGGTATCCCCCACGAGGGACCTGGACAGGTAGAACTTGGTACATGAAGACAATGCCAAGTATTTTTACAGAGGGCAGGGATTCCCTAGCGCTTGGCCTCTGGGAAGGAGTTTGGGGAACTTGGTGAAAGACAGCTGAGAGCAAAATACAAAATGACTTTGTTCCACCTTCTCAGGAGTGAGACCAAAGATGACATTTGCATCTGCCTTGGAGCGTTTTGTAGATTTCTGAGCCTTTGTCGCTGATCCTCCTGCCTTGCCCCCAAGAAGTGCCTTTGAATTTAGCTAGAAAGAAAGTTGGAAGGTACCCTCAGGGCATCTAAGAAGGGCTAGGCATATTTTCACTATGCCTATAAGGAAGCAGAGGTCAGATAAGGAGGCAGAAACTGGAGAATTCCAGATCCTGCTCCTCTGTCAAGGCAGAAAGGATTTAGACGGCACAGCTTGGACTTTGGAGTTTACATATATTCCAGTCGCTTTTCTGCTCTCTAGAGATGAGAACTTGGACAGGAAACCCAGCCACAGTGAACTTTGGTGTTCTTCTCAGTGAGATGGGAATAAAAATAAAGCCTAATTCAGAATTGGTGTTAGGAATCAAAGGAGAAAGGGTATCTGAAACCACTTATCTCTCTCCCTCCTCTTCTGTCAAACAGCACAGACAAATGGAGATTCCCTGACTTTTTTTTTTTTTTTTTTTTTTGAAACAAAGCAAAACATTTTTTCAATCATGGGACAGCAGTCTAGGGGCCTTTCAGAAGAAAATGAGGACCACAGGATGCAACTGAGTGCTGTCAGCTCAAGTGGCAAATGAAGTCATCAGCTCTAGGTGGTTCAAGTCCCAGCCCCACCTGGCTTTGAGGTGAGGTGGTGCTTTGAGTTGGTACCATTTTGGATGTTGCTCAGCTCTGGAATGAGAGGTGGGGTAGGAAGGGAGGGTGTGATGGTTAATTTTAGGTGTCAACCCGACTAGTAGGAGAAGCCCAGAAAGCTGGGAAAACACTGTTCCTGGGTGTGTCTGTGAGACTGTTTCTGGAAGAGACTAGCATTAGAATCAAGAGACTGAGTAAAGGAAGTGTGCCCTCACCAATGTGAGCAAGCATCATCCAATCCATTGAGGACCCAGATAGAAGAAAAAGGCAGAGGAAGGGTGAATTCTCTCTCCTTGAGCTGGGACATCCATCTCCAGGACATCCATCTCCAGTTCCTGGACATCAGACATTGGAGCTCCTGGTTAACAGGCCTTCACACTCTTTGTTGAAATGTTGTTGTGTGTGTGTTTTTTTTTTTTTTTTTTTTTGAGATGGAGTCTCACTCTGTTGCCCAGGTTAGAGTGCAGTGGCATGATTTTTGCTCACTGCAACCTCCTCCCTCTGGGTTAACGCAATTCTCCTGCCTCACCCTTCTGAGTAGCTGGGATTACAGGCATGTGCCACCATGCCTGACTAATTTTTGTATTTTTAGTAGAGACGAGGTTTCACCATATTGGCCAGGCTGGTCTCGAACTCCTGACCTCAGGTGATCCGCCCGCCTCAGTCTCCCAAAGTGCTGGGATTAGCGGCGTGAGCCACTGCACCTGACCCTTAATTTCTTTAAATGATGTTTCATATGTTTTGGCATACCAATCATAAACATATTTTGTTAGATTCATCCCTAAGAATTTCACTATTGATTTATTTACTTGTTTGTTTTTAGAGTTGGGGTCTTGCTGTGTCACCCAGAGTGGAGTGCAGTGGTGTGACCATGGCTCCTGCAACCTGGAGCTCCTGGGATTTAGTGATCCTCCCACCTTAGCCTCCCCAGTAGCTAAGACTACAGGCACACACCATCATGCCTGGCTGATATTTCATTTTTAAAATGTCATTTTACATGGTATTGATTTTAAAATTTCAGTTTGCAATCACTTCTATTTATTTTATTTTTGATACATTCTTTTGGATTTTCCACACAGATTTGGCCCTAGGGTTTGGTTATCAGTCACATTTTCCTGCGCCTAAGAAATGGGGAGGATGTTTCTCAAGACAGGACTTGCACACTTGATGGGGCCTCTTACTCCGCGAGAGCAGGATGAACGGGGGCTAGTGTGGTCTGGTAACTGTGACTCAGGTGGAAGCATGGCTCTCTCAGCTGATGCCCGCAAGTGTAGATGTCTCAACTGTAACCAGTGGATTTCCACATCAGAGAGCAACAAGTCCTGTTTCTCATAGTTTCTATTTCTCTGCTGAGAATAGTTATCTTTTTATACATTTTGATCAGCGTTTCCTTTGTATTCATCTGTGTAGTTATAAGAGCTGCCTTAAAGTTATCATCTGCTAGTTTCATCACCACAGGTCACTTTTTGTTTAGTATCCATTGGTTTTCTTTTCTCTGGAGTTTGGGTCATGTTTTCCTGTCTTCACATGTCCGGTAATTTTGGATTCTATCGGCCGGGCGCGGTGGCTCAAGCCTGTAATCCCAGCACTTTGGGAGGCCGAGACGGGCGGATCACGAGGTCAGGAGATCGAGACCATCCGGGTTAATACGGTGAAACCCCGTCTCTACTGAAAAGTACAAAAAACTAGCCGGGCGAGGTGGCGGGCGCCTGTAGTCCCAGCTACTTGGGAGGCTGAGGCAGGAGAATGGCGTGAACCCGGGAGGCGGAGATGCAGTGAGCTGAGATCTGGCCACTGCACTCCGGCCTGGGCGATAGAGCGAGACTCCGTCTCAAAAAAAAAAAAAAAAAAAAAAAAAAAAAAAAATTTTGGATTCTATCCTGGATGTTGCCATGACATGTTGCAGAGACTCTGGACTCTTTATACTTTAAAGAATGTTGGTTCTTCCCCCACCCCAGCTTTATTAAGGTATAGTTGATATATAAAAATCGTAGATATTAACAACACAATGGGTTTTAAAACATTTTTTAATTTTAGGTTTGGGGGTACATGTGAAGGTTTGTTACATAGCTAAACAGGTGTCACGGGGGTTTGTTGAACATATTATTACATCACCCAGATGTTAAGCCCAGTACCCAATAGTTATCTTTTTTGCTCCTCTCGCATCTCCTATTCTCCCCCTCAAATAGGCCCCAGTGTCTGTTGTTTCCTTCTTTGTGTTCATAAGTTCCCATCATTTAGCTCCCAACATGATGTTTTGATATCTGTATACATTGGAAAATGATTACACCAGGTTAATCAACATATCTACCACCTCATATGCTTATCATTTTTTTGTGGTGAGAATGTTTATGATCTACTCTCGTAGCAATTTTCAAATATGAAGAGTATTTTTTTTAGAAGTAGGCAATTCACTTGGCTAAACTTGTAAACTCTCTCTCCCCTCTAGAGGATGGCAGTTGAAATCTCAAGTTCACGTAGCCTTAACTACTGCTTGCTGACTTCCTCACTCATGCCTGATTCTGGAGTCGGCAAGAGATTTGTGCATTTTTTTATTTTTTATTTTTATTTATTTATTTATTTTTGAGACTGAGTCTGGCTCTGTCGCTCAGGCTGGAGTGCAGTGGTGCGATCTCGGCTCACTGCAACCTCCGCCTCCCAGGTTCACGCGATTCTCCTGTCTCAGCCTCCCGAGTAGCTGGGACTACAGGCGCTGGCCACCACGCCTGGCTAATTTTTTGTATTTTTAGTAGAGATGAGGTTTCACCATGTTAGCCAGGATGGTCTTGATCTCCTGACCTTGTGATCCGCCTGCCTCAGCCTCCCAAAGTGCTGTGCTGGGATTAGAGGCGTGAGCCACCGCGCGCGGCCGAGATTTGTGCATTTTATACTTGGATTTGGGGACTCCCCTTCTGTGGCTCTTTTTTTTTTTTTTTTGAGATGGAGTCTAGCTCTGTTGCCCAGGCTGGAGTGCAGTGGCATGATCTCGCCTCACTGCAACCTCTGCCTCCTGGGTTCAAGTGATTCTCCTGCCTTGATCTCCTGAGTAGCTGGGATTATAGGTGCTCTCCACCAGCTCCAGCTAATGTTCGTAATTTTAGTAGAGACAGAGTTTCACTGTGCTGGCCAGGCTGGTCTTTTTTTTTTTTTTTTTTGAGACGGAGTCTCACTCTGTCGCCCAGGCTGGAGTGCAGTGGCCGGATCTCAGCTCACTGCAAGCTCCGCCTCCCGGGTTCACACCATTCTCCTGCCTCAGCCTCCGGAGTAGCTGGGACTATAGGCGCCCCCCACCTCGCCCGGCTAGTTTTTTGTATTTTTTAGTAGAGATGGGGTTTCACCGGATTAGCCAGGATGGTCTCGATCTCCTGACCTCGTGATCCGCCCGTCTCGGCCTCCCAAAGTGCTGGGATTACAGGCTTGAGCCACCGCGCCTGGCTGGCTAGGCTGGTCTTGAACTCCTGACCTCGTGATCCACCTGCCTTGGCCTCTCAAAGTGCTGGGATTACAATTGTAAGCCACTGCACATGGCCTTTCTCTGTTTCTCTGTCTCTCAAGAAATTTCGCCAGTCGTTTTTGTTTTTTGTTTTTTGTTTTTTTAGTTTCCGTAATTACAGTGACCTTTAGTTTTTCAAGCCAGTAAGTTGTGTTTTTTTTGTTGTTTTTTTTTTTGTTTCTTTTTTTCTTTTTTGAGATACAGTCTCACTCTGTCATCCAGGCTGGAGTGCAGTGGTGTGATTTCAGCTCACTGTAACCTCCACCTCCCGGGTTCAAGAGATTCTCCTGCCTCAGCCTCGATGGTAGCTGGGATTGCAAGCGCACACCATCATGTCCGGCTAATTTTTGTATTTTTAGTAGAGATGGGGATTCACCATGTTGGCCAGGCTAGTCTCGAACTCCTGAGCTCAAGTGATCCACGCGCCTTGGCGTCCCAAAGTGCTGGCATTACAGGCTGGAGTGCAATGAACGATCTCGGCTCACCGCAACCTCCGCCTACCGGGTTCTAGCGATTCTCCTGCCTCAGCCTCCTGAGTAGCTGGGATTACAGGCATGTGCCACCACGCCCAGCTAATTTTTGTATTTTTAGTAGAGACGGGGATTCACCATGTCGGTCAGGCTGGTCTTGAACTCCTGAGCTTAGATGATCCGCCCGCCTCGGCCTCCCAAAGTGCTGGGATTACAGGTGTGAGCCACCACACCCGGCCGATCTACCCAAGGATTTCTATCTGAGTCCTGCATGGAGCAGTCCCGAATGGCTCAGATCCATCAAAAGGGAAACTTGCCCAGTGCTGTTCTCTTCTACTAAGTATTGATTCTCCTGCAGTATCTGCCTTTTTGTTGCTGTTTGGGGCCTTCAGTTACTGTTCGGGTTTGTGGCTGTTAGCTACGGGAGGGTCGATCAGATATTAGGTACTTGACCATGACAAGAGCAATGACGCTGCAATGACGCTGTCAACAATGCCAGGACTCTGTTGGTCCTTGAAACTCAGAAGGAGGAAGGGGGTGGGGAGGAAAATCTAAAGTGGCTGCATTTAAATCTGAAATGACTGAACAAAGCTCAAAGTTTCTGGGAGAACCACCATCTGACTAGATTGACTTTTTGGCCATCATGTAAAATTTTCGGTTATACAATAGTAGAGAAAAGTGCATTTTCCCGTCTACATCTTGTGGCCTGAAAGTATCTTCCCTCCTACATACAGGAAGGGAAAACCTTGAAGACGGTGGATGTGGGATCGGGGAGAGGCTGGGTGAAAAGTAGTTATATCTTCCAGGTACTGAGTTTTGTCATGCATAGAATGATGGGGTTGGGGGAGGTCTAGAAGATTTCAAAGTCTGTTCACGCTCTCACACTTACACTAGGTGCTTTTTATGAACTTCTGAGGCCACAAACTTCTTCCCGGACAAGAGTCTCTTCCTGTGAAAAAGGGGTGGAAGTCCAGGGCTGGAGATGGCTTCCAAGGCTGTAGGCGCTCCTCCACCGCTTCTGAGGCCCCGCCTCTCTCAGGTCCCAGGTCTCTGTCAGAGGAATTTTGGGGCACAGCCTGAGCTGTTGAAGGGTGGGGCGGCCTGACATTCCCCAGAGCTCTTTCCTATCCAGATTAGATCAGACCTGTGGCTTTTTCAGGAGAGGACAGTCAGGCCCTTGGGCAGCTGAACCTGATCAGCTTCCCTTTACCTTATTTCTTCCTTTAACATTTTTATTTATTTTTAGAACTTCAGTTCCTGTCCCTGCTTAGGAGAGGGGAGTTGTCCATTAGACAGAATCCACATCTACCCTAGATTTTCCTATCACTAGGTTTTTTCCCCCGAGGCTAGCTTAGCAGTAAGCTCTAAGCCCTCAACCTTGCAAGGCTGCTGGGAAAAAGAGAGCCTCTTTCCCAGGAATTCCGGCAAAAGTCTGAGGGCTGAGCCTCATTGGTCTGTCTTGGGTCATGTGACCATCCCTGAGCCAGTCCAGGAGGCTGGGGAGATGCAGGCCCCTGATTGGCCAGCCCTGGTCATGGCCAACCCTAAAGTCAGGGCCAGAGGTAACTCCATCCCAATCACCTGGACAGAAGGGGGCTTCCCCAAGGACAAGGGCGGGACTGTTACCAGGAGACGAGACATGCATGCTGGGAGGGTGAAATCAACAGACTTCCACAACGTAAGTTTTCCTCCAGGTACCGGATCCAGGATTCACCAGTGCTGCCTGCCCTGTGCCAGGCACTGTCCTTTACCTTTTGTATCTAGTTCTCATTTAATGCCAAGAGATCATGTTGTTCCAGACAGGGAACTGAGCTTAGAGAGAGGAAGGGCCTTTCCCAAGCCAGTGGCGCAGGGTCTGCACTTCCTGCTTGGGAAGCAGGCCTGGGGTTTCCCACGTGGCCTGACCCCTCTCGTCTGACACCTGCCCCCTACTCGCTCCTCTCCACCTGCAAAACTGACATGAGGAGACTGCTCGTGTTTCCAGAAAGAGGGGACTTGGCAATAGCCATGAGTTGAGACGACTTGATAAAATATTTCTTGTTTTCTCGAGTTTACATAGACCAAGTTTTCACTGTTGCTATGGGGTAGGTTGGCAGAGAGATGAAAATAAATCTGTGTAATTTATTTTTTCTCCGAGTGGAGTATATTTCTGCTGGCTTCACACACATGCGCGCACACACACGCGCTCACACACATGCCTGCACATACAGGCTTTCATAAAATACTTAAACCCCTCTAATGCTCTCTGTGGAAGGAATAAATATGTACTGCACTTTCAACTTCTGTTCTTTGAAATACCATATGGTCTGCGCTGTGAGCTTAAAATACTGTGGTGAGCGGACGCTTTCATGCAGCAGATAGCCAGGTGGAGCTCTCCCCGCCAATCTTACAAGGTTAATTAATCCTTTAAAATAGAGCGTGGAGGGGTCCCTGCGTCAGGAACGGGCGCTGTGCGAGGGAGGTAGCCCGGTGGCCTGCACTGGGGCTGAGCAGAGAGTACAAAGGCGGTGGGAAGGTGGGCTGGGCCGGGAGCACCCCTGCTGCCTGACGGCGCCTTTGATGAGCCAGCTCAGTCACTCAGATACTCACAGTTTGCATTCTGCATAATCAGTGTAACAGGCTGATGGTTTGCATGAATATCTAAGTTTGTCATTGTGGTTAATTTTTCCTCAAAAAGAGGCCCCCTATCTCTCTGGCCCAATGCATATTTATAAAGGGCAGGGAAGTCAGGCGGAGGATGCTGAATGGAGGGGTGGCCCACGGAGGAGGGTCGGTGGCCTGTCCCTGATGCCTGGGAGGCCAGGCTCCTGCCAGAGCTGGCGGCTCAGAGGAGGGTGCACAGCTCCACAGAGCCCGGAGGGAAGGAACTGCAGGGAGAGGGGACAGCTTACTTTGCCAGGACCCATTTGGGCTAGCCTCTTTCCTGCTCCAGTACTTAGTTTCCTCATCCGTACAAGCAGCATGTGGGCCACTTGACCCAGGCCTCAGGGTCCCAAAGGAACTATCCTCTCCAAATGAGATTACACAGAGTCAGAGAGGTGAGGGAGAGACGCTTACATCCATTCAACAACTTTATTATTTATTTATCTATCTATTTACTTCTCTCTGAAATGGAGTTTTGCTTTTGTCACCTAGGCTGGCGTGCAGTGGCCCAATCTTGGCTCACTGCAACCTCTGCCTCCCGTGTTCAAGTGATTCCTGCCTCAGCCTCCTGAATAGCTGGAATTACAGGCACCCACCACCACGCCCAGCTAATTTTTTGTATTTTTAGTAGAGATGGGATTTCACCATGTTGGCCAGGCTGGTCCCAAACTCCTGACCTCAAGTGATACACCCACCTCAGTCTCCCAAAGTGCTGAGATTACAGGCATGAGCCACTGTGCCCAGCTTACTCAACTACTTTAGAGGTGTGACTCCTTCCCAGAGCGTCTGTGGTGCTCCACGACCAAGTATTTTTGTAGGTTAAAAACTCCAGTTATCTTGTAAAAAACCTAATTGCATGATGTTGTATATATTTTGGTGTAAAAAGTGTTAACTTGCTCGTTTTAAATAGGCTACGGTTATTTTTGTTTTCTTTTGTATATTGTTTTCGTGTTTGACACGGGGTCTTGCTCTGTCATCCAGGTTAGAGTGCAGTAGTGCAATCATAGCTCACTGCAGCCTCAACCTCCTGAGCCCAAGCGATCCTCCCACCTCTGCCTCCTGAGTGGTCACGACCACAGGTGTGCACTACAACACCTGGCTGATTTTTTTTTTTTTTTTGAGACGGAGTCTCGCTCTGTCGCCCAGGCTGGAGTGCAGTGGCACTATCTCGGCTCACTGCAAGCTCCGCCTCCTGGGTTCACGCCATTCTCCTGCCTCAGCCTCCCGAGTAGCTGGGACTACAGGCGCCCGCCACCACGCCCGGCTAATTTTTTTTTTTTTTTGTATTTTTAGTAGAGATGGAGTTTCACCGTGTTAGCCAGGATGGTCTCGATCTCCTGACCTAGTGATCCACCCATCTCGGCCTCCCAAAGTGCTGGGATTACAGGCTTGAGCCACCGCGCCGGGCCTTTTTTTTTTTTTTTTTTTTTTTTTTTTTTAATTGAGACAGAATGTTGCTCTGTTGCCCAGGCTAGAGTGCAGTGGCATGATCTCAGCTTGCTGCAACCTATGACTCCCTGGTTCAAGCAATTAACGTGCCTGAGTTTCCTGAGTAGCTGGGGTTATAGGCGTGCACCACACCCGGCTAATTTTTGTATTTTTGGTAGAGACAGGGTTTCGCCATGTTGGCCAGGCTGGTGTCAAACTCCTGGCCTCAAGTGATCTGCCTGCCTCGGCCTCCCAAAGTGCTGGGATTACAGGTGTGAGCCACTGTCCCGGCCTGAGCCACTGTGCCCGGCCCTGGCTAATTTTTAAATTATTTGTAGAGACAGGGATCCCTCTATGTTGCTCAGGATGGTTTTGAACTCCAGTGCTCAAGTGATTCTCCTGCCTCAACCTCCCAAAGTGCCCGATTTACAGGTGTTAGCTACCACGCCCAGCCAGCTATGGTTTTTGTAACCTTGTTTTGGCATTTTTTGTCTGACTCTTCAAAGAACATTTTGGCAACTTCAGAGTGTCCAGGCTCCCCTTTCCCATGAGTGGCAGGAAGTCCAGGGGGGAATGGGGCAGGGCTAGGAGATCCCTCAGGTCAGCCGCTTCCAGAGCCCTCCAGGCCACCCCTCTCAGCGGCCAGCAGGTGGCAGTTCTGAGCCTCCCACCTGGCCACCCACCTTCCTCCACCCTGGGGTCCCTGTCCCCCCAGTTCACATACCACAGGGTCCCAGGTGGCTGGAGAGAGCTCCTGGCTTCCAGACCCTAGGCCATTCTGAGAAGCTGGATGAGGCAGCCTAGCAGCCATCCCGCTGCCCCTGCCCGGGACTGCCTGCCCACCCCTTCCCATCCCTGGCTCCATGCTAAAGGAAGGTGGGCTTCCTGGAGGAGCTGACATCTTCAGTGAGACCTGCAGGACAATAACGGATTTCAGGCAGAGGGAACGGAATAGGCCCAAATCCAGAGAACCCACACCCCGTGTTTCAGGAACTGGCAGGAGGCTGATGTGGCTGGAATGCAGACTGTTGGGCTTGGGGGAGGGACTAAGGAGGCCAGGTAATGCTTGGCACTGTGGGAGCAGCAGGACCAGGGCAGCCCGAGTCTAGACGTTATCTTGAGGGCAGTAAGGAGCCCTCAGCCCATTCTAACCCATCAGAGTTGGCCTCCGGAAGGATCGCCGTGGCTGCAAACTGCCTGGCCTCTCATCGCCTCTCACTCCCTGTCACTCACACACCTGGGCCTCCTATCGTGCTGGCCAGGAAAGAGCTGCAAGTCCTCCGGCCCGGAGGCTCAGTAGGCAGCCGACCTACCTCGCAGTCCTCAGGAGAAGCAGTCCAGGAACCCCACCCTCCCGAGCTCCCAGGGCTTTGGTGGGGAAGGGAGCCTCCAAGGGTCCCGGAGCACTAAACAAAGGGGAGCTGAAGGTCATCACATTTTAGCCATTTGCAGGGAGCCCTTCCCCACACAGGGGCGGAATGTTCCCTTGTGGCTGCCAGGGAGCCCCCAACAGCCCTGGGAAGATGGCAGGTGGAGGGGAGGGGACGTGGCCTGAAACCAAGGAAGCAGTCTGCAATGGGGACATGTGGGGCATGGGGCTGTGTTAGACAGAGGAGGTGGCAGGGGTGTGTGTGTGCGTAAGTTTGAGGTAGATTTTGCTACGCAGGAAATGGGTTCTTGCCTCTTCCACCTCCCTGTGAGCTGGCCCTGGGACCCAGCAGGAGAGGCTCCCCTGAGTGACGGGTGACATTCTTTTTTTTTTTTTGAGATAAATCTCATTCTGTTGCCCAGGCTGGAGCGCAGTGGCACGATCTCAGCTCACTGCAACCTGCACCTCCTGGGTTCAAGCCATTCTCCTGCTTCAGCCTCCCGAGTAGCTAGGATTACAGATGTGTGCCACCATGCCTGGCTAAGTTTTGTATTTTTAGTAGAGATAGGGTTTCACCATGTTGGCCAGGCTAGTCTCGAACTTCTGACCTCAGGTGATCCGCCCACCTTGGCTTCCCAAAGTGCTGGGATTACAGGGGTAAGCCACCTTGCCCGGCCAATACATGGTGTTCTGAAACAGCATAGCTCAGTGTAACCTCAATCGATAATTAATTAATTACACTCCCCGAGTGTCTCCTGGAGTCCTTCTTCCTGTAGGGGAGGGGAGGCTGAGGCTGCAGAGGTCCCATTCAGAGGCCTGTTGAATGACTCATGGCTGTTGAGAAGTAGTGTCCACTAAGTAACATCTGATTCTGTATTTAACATTTAAATATTGAATTAATGAAATGGGCCAAATATTTAATTAAGTACCATCAAAGCCACCATGAACCTCCACTCTGCATAATTCCAAAGCAGGCCAGCTTCCCTCCAAGTCCCCATCCTCCTCCTGACAGTGCTATCAGTGCCCCTGCCCGGTGGGAACCATACCCACTCTGGTACCCAATTCTTTTTTTTTCAGAAACAAAACCTCACTATAATGGCCAGGCTGGTTTCAAACTCCTGCACTCAAGCGGTGCTCCTGCCTCGGTCTCCCAAAGCACTGGGATTACAGGTGTGAGTCACTGTACTGATGCCACATTCTGAGACTCAGGGTATCCCATGTCCTAGGCAAAGTTGCTTGTTTGCTTTTGTTTTGTTTTGTTTGTTTTTGAGTGAGGGTCTCCCTTTGCTGTTTAGGCTGGAGTGCAGCGGTGCGATCTCGGTCCACTGCAACCTCTGCTTCCTGGGCTCAAGCGATTATCATTCTTCGGCCTCCTGAGTAGCTGGGATTACAGGTGCATGCCACCATGCCCGGCTAATTTTCGTATTTTTAGTAGAGACAGGGTTTCACCATGTTGCCCAGGCTAGTCTGCAACTTCTGGCCTCGAGTGATCCGCCTGCCTTGGCCTCCCAAAGTGCTGGGATTACAGGTGTGACCAACCTCACCCCACCACGATTGTTTGATTAAACTCCAGGCTTGCTGTGCTGGAGACAGAGTCTCCCATGGCCACCCTTTCCTCCTCTCTTTCTCTCTCCTCCCCAAGTAGACACAATTGAGACTGGCTGCTGGGTTCCCCTGGAGGCAGTGTGGTACCAGTTTTCCTGCCTCTGATGACAGATTCAGGCCTTGACAACAGGGATGAACATGTGACCCAGTCTGGACCAATCAGAATTCTTCTCCAGGATTTTTGTAACTGGAGTTAAAGGGGGTAAGCCTTTTTTGAGCTGGCCTTTCTCTGTTACCCAGGCTGGAGTGCAGTGGCACAATCATGGCTCACTGCAGCGTCAACCTCCTGGGCTCCAGTGATCCTCTTCCCTCAGCCTCCTGAGTAGCTGGGACTATAGGCAATCACCACTGCACCCCGCTAATTTTATTTATTTATTTATATATTTTTTTGAGACGGAGTCTCGCTCTGTTGCCCAGGCTGGAGTGCAGTGGCTGGATCTCAGCTCACTGCAAGCTCCACCTCCCGGGTTCACGCCATTCTCCTGCCTCAGCCTCCCGAGTAGCTGGGACTACAGGCGCCCGCCACCTCGCCCGGCTAGTTTTTTGTATTTTTTAGTAGAGACGGGGGTTTCACCATGTTAGCCAGGATGGTCTCGATCTCCTGACCTCGTGATCCGCCTGTCTCAGCCTCCCAAAGTGCTGGGATTACAGGCTTGAGCCACCGCGCCCGGCCCCTAATTTTTTTTATACAGATAGGATCTTACTATGTTCCCCGAGATGGTCCCATGGTGTCCTCACCTTTGCATCCAGCTGTTCCTGAAGACGGGCCTACGCTGATCTTTCTGTGGGAAGACAGGTGAGTCAATAAGTGCCCTATGTGTTGAAGCCAATGGAAATCAGTTTTCTGTCACTTGCATCCAAAAGTGCCCTGACCAATACATACTCCACCGTTATAATCATGTAGCTTATATGCAAATAAAATGACTTCTAATTATTTAACTGTAAATAATACTTGTGTTACATTAGTGCAAAATCTTCTTGCATTTACTTTTAAGCAAAAACCACACTTACTTTTGCACCAATCTAATAGCTCATAGCTCATATTCCTACCAGTAAGTATTTTTTTTTTTTTTTGAGACAGATTCTTGCTCTGTCGTCCAGTCTGGAGTGCAGTGGCGCCATCTCAGCTCACTGCAACCTCCGCCTCCCAGGTTCAAGCAATTCTCCTGCCTCAGCCTCCTGAGTAGCTGGGACTACAGGAGTGTGCCACCACACCCTGATAATTTTTGTATTTTTAGTAGAGACGGGATTTCACCATATTGGCCAGGCTCTCTAGAACTGACCTTGTGATCTTCCCGCCTCAGCCTCCCAAAGTGCTGAGATTACTGGTGTGAGCCACCACGCCTGGCAGCAAGGTTTGTTTAGGTTTCCTTGAATACATCCTCAGCTCTTCAGAGGGAAGGGAGGGTCTGAGCCTGGAAGGATGGGTCCCTCTGACACCTGCTACCCTGCTGATGAGGTCAGCGTGCTTCTGGAACTGCTGGATCCAGGGGCTCTGGTGACATCACCATGTCTCTCTCCCTCTTCCTCTCCCCACCATGCCTCACCACATCCCATCTCTTCCTTGGCTTTACTTTCCATTATATTGTCTTCATTATCCTGCAAGTGTTCTTCCGGTCATAGCTGCCCAGGGAATTCCCTGCATTTTGGACATTACCACCCAATGCTTCACGAATCAATTTTCTTGCTGGTGGGAGCATAAATTGTTACAACCAGCCTTCATGGGGGGCAACGTGGCAACATCGATCACATTTGAAAATGCACAGACTCCCAGCACTTTGGGAGGCCGAGACAGGCAGATCACTTGAGGTCAGGAGTTCGAGACCAGCCTCGTCAACATGGTGAAACCCCATCTTTACTAAAAATACAAAAATTAGCCAAGCGTGGTGGTGCACACCTGTAATCCCAGCTACTCAGGAGGCTGAAGCAGGAGAATCACTTTAACTTCGGAGGTGGAGGTTGCAGTGAGCCGAGATTGCGCCACTGCACTCCAGCCTGGGCAACAAAGTGAAATTCTTGCTCAAAAAAATAGTAATAATAAAAATTAAAAAATAAATTGAAAAAAGAAGCTCCCTGGCAATTCTAGTGTGACTCAGAACCTCTGGTCCAGATTTCTAGTCCTTGCGGAATTCCTGGTCTCCTCTTGGCTCTACTCCAGCACACACCCAAACTTGGGGTTCAGGGTGCAGCCCTTTCTCCTTGATTTCCCCTCGAAAGTGTCCTTCCCCTCCTGCTGGGCGCTGGGTGAGGCCAGCTCGCGGTGGAGCACTGGGGAAGGAGCAGCTCACCCTCACAACCGCCCACACAGGAGTCCCTCTCTGTCCTCCCTGTCCCCTTTCCCTCACTCCCTGGGAAAGGGAACTTGGCATTCTGTATAGCACTGCTGGCCTCAGGAAACCTGGTGGGCTTGCATGCCCGTGTGGCCTGAGAGGACACCGCCAGCACTCAGCAGAAGGGTCACGTTGGCCAGCTTGCTCACTGCCAGCCCCTGAGGTCGAAAATGCCTGAAACTGCTGTGCTGGTTTGCCACTGCCAGGAGATGCCAGCAGCCTGTCCTGGCTTTCCAGGGTACCCCCAGCCATGTGACAGCCAGGAAAACTGCACCCCATCTTAGAAAATTCAGGAACCTGAAGGAGGAAGGCCAAACTGAAATACCTCAATTAGCCAGGTGTGGTGGCTCGTGCCTATAATCGTAGCTACTCAGAGGCTGAGGCAGGAGAATTGCTTGAACCCAGGAGATGGAGTTTGCAGTGAGCTGAGATCCTGTCACTGCACTCCAGCCTGGGCAACAGAGGGAGACTCCATGAAGAAGAAGAAGAAAGGAGGAGGAAGAGGAGGAGGAAGAAGAAGAAGAAGAAGAAGAAGAAGAAGAAGAAGAAGAAGAAGAAGAAGAAGAAGAGGAGGAGGAAGAAAAGAAGAAGAAGAAGAAGAAGAAGAAGAAGAAGAAGAAGAAGAAGAAGAAGAAGAAGAAGAAGAAGAAGAAGAAGAAGAAGAAGAAGAAGAAGAAGAAGAAGAAGCAGCAGCAGCAGCAGCAGCAGCAGCGGAAGAGGAGGAGGAAGAAGAAGAAGAAGAAGAAGAAGAAGAAGAAGAAGAAGAAGAAGAAGAAGAAGAAGAAGAAGAAGAAGAAAAGAAGAAGAAGAAGAAGCAGCAGCAGCAGCGGAAGAGGAGGAAGAAAAGAAGAGGAAGAAGAAGAAGAGGAAGAAGAAGAAGAAGGAAGAAGAAGAAAGAAGAAGGATGAAGAAGAAGAGGAAGAGGAGGAAGAGGAGGAAGAAAAGAAGAGAAGAAGAAGAAGACGAAGAATTAGTAGTAGCAGTAGTAGTAGTACTAGTAGTACTAGTAGTAGTAGCAGTAGCAGCAGCAGCAGTAGCAGTAGCAGTAGTAGTAGTAGTAGTAGTAGTAGTAGTAGTAGTAGTAGTAGTGGAGGAGGAAGAAGAGGAGGAAACAAAGCAAAGAAAACCTGTTCTGAACAGTAGGCACTGCTGAGGAAGGAAAAGAACTTTTACAAAAAAGTAAGACAGAGATGAACTGGTAGTTGCATGGTGAGGGAGGACGATCAGGAACCAAAAGAATCAAACGACTTCTCTGTTTAAAAATTCAACTGATAGCCGGGCGCGGTGGCTCACGCCTGTAATCCCAGCACTTTGGGAGGCCGAGGCGGGCGGATCACAAGGTCAGGAGATCGAGACCACGGTGAAACCCCGTCTCTACTAAAAATACAAAAAATTAGCCGGGCGCGGTTGTGGGCGCCTGTAGTCCCAGCTACTCGGGAGGCTGAGGCAGGAGAATGGCGTGAACCCAGGAGGCGGAGCTTGCAGTGAGCCGAGATCGCGCCACTGCACTCCAGCCTGGGCGACAGAGCGAGACTCCGTCTCAAAAAAAAAAAAAAAAAAATTCAACTGATAAACTCAGGAAGGGAATGATCACTGCTGAGAAATAAGTTGATACTATGAGAGTTCAAGTGGAAGGAAATCTCACCGCAGTGCAAAACCAGAAAAAGATTGAGAGGACAAACCCTGATAATCTAACATTCAAAAAAGCGAAAGATAAGAAAAAATATATATACAGGGAAAACAATAATCAAACAATTAAAGAGCATTTTCTTCCTTTTTTTTTTTTTTCCCCCTCAGAGATGGGGTCTTGCTTTGTTGTTCAGGCTTGAGTTCCGTGACTACTAACATGTGTGATTATAGCATACTACAGCATTGAAACTCCTGGGCTCAAGCAATCCTCCTGCCTCAGCTTCCCGAGTAGCTGGGTCCGTAGGCACACACCACTGTACCCAGCTCCTAATTAAAGAACATTTTCTAAGCTGATGAAAGCCTTGATTAAAAGGGCAGATAGAGTTCCGGGAAGGATTAAGTAAAAAGACATATACTTAAACAGACCCTGGTGTAATTCCTGAATTATGAACTTCCAGACAAAAAAGAGGGTTACTTACAAAGAAAAGAAAAATCACGTTGATATTGGCTTTCTCATCTGCCACCCTGGAAGTCAGGAGACAAACGGAACAGTGACTTCAGGGACAAGGACAGTGACCCAGGAATCCTATGTCCACAAAAGGTATCATGCACATATCAGGGCAATGGCAAGAGATTTTTCTTTTTCTTTTTCTTTGTTTTGAGACAGTGTCTCGCTCTGTCACCTAGGCTGGAGTGCCTGGTGTGATCATGGCTCACTGCAGCTTAGACTGGCTGGGCTTGAGCAATCCTCCCACCTTAACCTCCCAAGTGGCTGGGACCACAGGTATGTGCTACTGTGCCCCACTAATTATTTTAAATTTTTTGTAGAGACGGGTCTCACTGTGTTGCCCAAGCTGGAAGAGATTTTAAAGTATGCAAAGACTTATACCCTGTCTGAGGAAAATGCTAAATAAATACTGCAGCCAAAAACAGATACACTGGGCCAGGCATGGTGGCTCACATCTGTAGTCTCAGCACTTTGGGAGGCTGAGGCGGGTGGATCACGTGAGGTTAGGAGTTAGAGACCAGCCTGGCCAACATGGTGAAACCCCATGTCTACTAAAAATAGAAAAATTGGCATGGTGGCAGGCGCCTTTAATCCCAGCTACTCGGGAGGCTGAGACAGGAGAATCGCTTGAACCCTGGAGGTGGAGGTTGCAGTGAGACGAGATCTCACCATTGCACTCCAGCCTGGGCAACAGATCCAGACTCCATCTCAAAAAAAAAAAAAAAAAAAAAAGAAAGTCCTCAAACCCTTTGATGATCGTCCCTTCAAGATGTGGACCATGGACCTTAATTTGCCTCCCTGGTAGCGTGGGATGGACCTAGTGACCCACTTCTCACCAAGAGAATCTGAGAGTGACAGGATGTGACTGAGGTTAAAACATAAGTGGTACCAGGAGTTCCTCTCTCTTTCATTACTTGATCTGAGGGAAGCTGTGTTGTGAACAGCCCCATGTATGCCCTTGGGACAAGGAACGGAAGGCTCCTGCCAACAGCCACATGAATGAGCTTCAAAGAGGATCCTGCAGCCTCAGCCCGGCTTCAGAGGACTGCAGCCTTGGCTGACACCGGTTACAGCCTCCTGAGAAACCTTGAGCTGGGACCATTTAGCAGAGCTGCCCCGGACCTGACCTGCAAAAACTGTGAGATAACAAACGTCTCATGTTGTAAACTGCTAAGTTTTGGGGTAACTTGTTACCCTGCTATAGATAAATAACACAGTCTGTAAAGAAATACAAATTTCTATGTTAACAATGGAAAGGTACCTATTAAAGGAAATGAAAAGTATTGTGGAGTTTCTGAATCAATACGGGTAAAGAATGATGAAAAACCTGAGCCAACCATCAAAGAAAAGTAAATGGGAGAGGAAAAATAACAATAATTTAGCAAGCATAAACCAGAAAAATGTAATAAAATCAGTAAACATACAATAAGATGGAAGATGTTAAACCCAATATATATCATCTATCGTTATAAATTATGAATTTTCCTATCAAATTGGAAAAAAAGAAAATTCAAGTAGATGCTGTTTATATGAGACACATCTAAAATAAAGACACAATGAAAGGTTGAAAATTAATTGTTGAGCAAGGAGTTAATGGAAAAATGCAGACAAAAAAAGAAACATAGTGGCAGTATGAAGATGAGTCAACATGGAATCCAAGGGGTGAGGTCCTGAGCAGAGAAAGAGATTATGAAACATGCAAGTGCAATTCACAGAGAAACTAAAGTCTTCATAAACATGTATGTACCAAATAATGTGGTAGCCAAACACATAAAGCAAAACTCCCAGGCATACACAGAGAACATGATAAAAATATAATTATAATAGAAGATATTTTAATACAAAGGACCACTTATCTGAGTATCTATTCAAGTCCCTGTAATTATAAGACTGCTTTGAAAAACAAAAGTATTCCTGGCACAATAACAGCAGCAACAATAATTATAATAAGAAATAACAAACATTAAGCTCTTACGATGCGCCAGCTGAGGTTCTAAGTACTTTACATATACTAACTCTTTTGATCCTTACCACAAATTATGTGTCATGATTTATTACAATCTGTTAGCCAAGATGACTACAATAATTTCTTCCATCCTTGTATATGCAAACTTTTGCAATTTGACTTTATCAGTTCCTCTTTTAAGAGGTAGAATCTATTTAATTTTTATTTTTATTTATTTTTTTTTGTGAGATGTAGTCTCACTCTGTCACCCAGGCTTGAGTGCAGTGATGTGATCTTGGCTCACTGCAACCTCTGCCTCCCAGGTTCAAGTAATTCTTCTGCCTCAGCCTCCCAAGTAGCTGTGACTACAGGTGCACGCCACCATGCCTGGCTAATTTTTTTGTATTTTTAGTAGAGATGGGGTTTTGCCATGTTGATCAGGCTGGTCTCCAACTCCTGATCTCAGGTGATCCACTTGCCTCAGCCTCCCAAAGTGCTATTGCGTGAGCCACTGCATCCGGCCTATTTTTAATTTTTTTGAGATGGGGTCTCATTCTGTCACCCAGGTTGAAGTGCAGTGGCTCAATCTTAACTCACTGCAACTTCCTCCTCCCAGGCTCAAGTAGTCCTCCCGCTTCAGCCTCTCCAGTAGCTGGGACTACAGGTGCGAGCCACCAAGCCTGGCTAATTTTTCGTATTTTTGGAAGAGACAGGGTTTTGCCATGTTACCCAAGCTGGTCTCAAACTCCTGAACTCAGGCAATCCAGCCCCCTCAGCCTCCCAAAGAGAATCTATTTTTACATCCATGAATCTGGTCTGGTTTTGCAACTTGCTTTGATGATGGGATGCTGTGGAAATTACTTTTTTTTTACTTTGGAGTTAGGCCTCAAGGGACTGCACAGCTTCCACTCTTGGTCTCTTGGAATACTTCCACCATAGTTTGAAGAAGCCTGGGCTGGGCTGCTAAAGACCTGTGTCCAAACACCCATCACCAGATATGTGGGTGAGGCATCTTAGAACATCTAGACCCAGCTGAGTTGCTGGATAACTATAGCTGCATTAGTAATCCAGGGCAAGATCAGCAAAAGAGCCATCCAGCTGAGCCCACACCAAACTGCCAACCCACAGAATAGTGAGGAAACAAAATGGTTTTTGTTTAAAAATTTTGAACTAGTTTATTTTGCAGAACTAGACAACTGAGCAACCATTCCCATTTTGCAAATGAGGAAATAGAGGCGCAGGAAGGTTGAGTAATTTGCCCAAATTTTCACAGCTATGATTATGATTTGTGGTTAAGTCATGGCTTGAATTCAGTTACTAACAAATTTGAAATTTATAAAAGTATTATTCACTCAAACATTCCTCCCAGTTCACTGTTAGCATTTATCCTGGACAAATGCATCAACATTTTTGAGGGTCAACCTCTCAATAATTGTAGAAATAGCCCATAATGCAATATAATCCAAGTCAAATACAAAGTGAAGCTACACATTTTGAAAAAGAAAAAAAAGTAGGATTTTATGAAAGAGTAATATTGGGTGAGGTGCTGGTGGCTCATACTTGTAATCCCAACACTTTGAAAGGCCAAGGTGGGAGGATTGCTTGAGGCCAGGAGTTCAAGACCAGTGTTGGCAACATAGCGAGAGCTTGTCTCAGTACATAAATAAAAATACATCGTTTGATTATTGTGACAGAAGTTGTTAACTGTTACCCAATATTTGTTATCTTTTCACTGACATGAACCCAATTTTGCCTAGGGTGGTAATGTACTCAGTTACAAATTCTCTCCTCCCAGACTCCTCTGTAGCTAGGGATAGACATGTGATGGTGTTTCGGCCAATGCAACACGAAAACTTCTACTTGTGGGTCTTCTGTGAAAGTTATTGCTTTCCCGATAAATAAGGGGCAGACTAAGTTGACTCAAACCTTTTTGCCTTGAGTCATGCCCCCTATGAATTGGAATGTGGATGAGACTCCTAGAGATGCAGCCGCTACCTTGAGAAAGCAAACAGGAAACCTTCAGGAGGGTGAAGCGGGGGCCAGGGGAGCCGCATCCATGATGCTTTTCGTGAGCAATGGCACCAGCCCATCTGTTTGTCCTTGGATTTTTTGTCATATAAGAAAAATAAGCTCCTAGTTTGTTAAAGCTGCTAAATTGGGTTTCTGTCAAATGCAACCCTGACTGATACAAATAGCAGAGGATTAAGAGACGCCCTTAGGACGATAGTTGAAGCCATCAATTACCTTTTGCAAAACATAGTAGTATTGCAGAAGTCAGCTGTGAAGTGAAGGGTGTCTTGTCATGATATCACACAATTTTATCAGAAAAATTATACTTTCAAAAAGTCAACATTAGATTTATTATTTTTAAGCAAACTTTTTATTCAAGTACAACATACCTGTGAGAGAGTACACTGGATTTATATTTGTTTGTCTAAAAATGACTTTGTCTTATAATTGCCTTTTTGTTGCAATTATAACCTAAATTTCCGTCAATATTGGATAAAGTAAATGTCTTTTTTGTACTACTTGGTTTCGTGTCTCCGTATAACATTATGCATGACATTTTGCCCTCCCCCAAGTGGATTCACGCTAAAGCGTTTTTTCTTTTTCCTCTGATACAATTAATTTTGGATAAGGATGATGACTTGTATCTCTTTCAAAAAGTGGTAGATTTCTGTAGATTAAGATGTAGAAGGCCAGGCGCGGTGGCTCACACCTATAATGCTAGCACTTTGGGTGACCAAGGCAGAAGGATCTCAGGGGCTCAAGACCAAACAAACAAACAAACAAACAAAAAAATTCTACCTGTTACCTGTTATCTTCTCTGATCATATCGTAGTGAAAACAGAAAGCAACAATTAAAAAAAAAAATCCCTAACATGGTGAAACCCCGTCTCTACTAAAAATACAAAAAAATTAGCCAGACATGGTGGCGGGCACCTGTAGTCCCAGCTACTCAGGAGGCTGAGGAGAATGGCGTGAACCCAGGAGGCGGAGCTTGCAGTGAGCTGAGATCTCGCTATTGTTGCTCTCTAGCCTGGGTGACAGAGCGAGACTCCGTATCAAAAAAAAAAAAAAAATCCAACCCCACCACCCTCGCCTGCTCCCCTCAAGAATCATTGAGGAAAACAGACCTGTAATACTTACTTAGAAATTCAATCGGCCGGGCGCGGTGGCTCAAGCCTGTAATCCCAGCACTTTGGGAGGCCGAGACGGGCAGATCATGAGGTCAGGAGATCGAGACCATCCTGGTTAACATGGTGAAACCCCGTCTCTACTAAAAAAAAAAAAAAACAAAAAACTAGCCGGGGGAGGTGGGGGACGCCTGTAGTCCCAGCTACTCGGGAGGCTGAGGCAGGAGAATGGCGTGAACCTGGGAGGCGGAGCTTGCAGTGAGCTGAGATCCGGCCACTGCACTCCAGCCTGGGTGACAGCGCGAGACTCCGTCTCAAAAAAAAAAAAAAAAAAAAATTCAATCGTTTCTTTTTCTTTTTCTTTCTTTTTTTTTTTTTTTGAGACAGTCTCACTCTGTCACCCAGGTTGGAGTGCAGTAGCGCAGTCTTGACTCACTGCAACCTCCACCTCCATGGTTCAAGCAATTCCCCTGCCTCAGCCTCCCGAGTAGCTGGGACTACAGGCGCCGCCACTATGCCCAGCTAATTTTTTGTATTTTTAGTAGAGACACGGGCTTTCACTGTGTTAGCCAGGATGGTCTCGTCCTGACCTCGTGATCCACCTGTCTCAGCCTCCCAAAGTGCTGGGATTACAAGCTTGAGCCACTGTGCCCAGCCTCAACTGTTTCTTAACATGTGGATCAAAAAAGGAATTAAGGGTAATTTTTTTTTTTTTTTTTTTTTTTTTTTGAGACAGAGTCTCCCTCTCGCTCAGTCTGGAGTGCAGTGGCGCCATCTCTGCTCACTGCAACCTCCGCCTCCCGGGGTCAAGCCATTCTCCTGCCTCAGCCTCCCCAGTAGCTGGGATTACAGGCACCCGCCACCACGCCCAGCTAATTTTTGTATTTTTAGTAGAGATGGAGTTTCACCATGTTGGCCAGGCTGGTCTTGAACTCCTGACCTCAGGGGATCCACCCACCTGGGCCTCCCAAAAGTGCTGGAATTACAGATGTGAGCCACCGTGCTTGGCCTCACAGACATTTTTAATTGTAATAAAAATTATAATTACTTTGCAACACATGTAACAATTTGTCCTCCCACCAGCAGTGACCAGGAGAGGTGTCCGCTTCCCCACAGCCTCATGCACCTTAAACGTTAGTGCTCTTTGGAATTGTTGTCATAGTCACAGGTGTGTTCTGGCAGGCATGTTCCTGACACTTCGAGAGGCCCAGGGTCTTTGCACATGCTTGTAGGACGTCTGGAGCTCCTCTTCTGTGAATTGCCTGGTCCTATCTCGGCCCATTTTTTCCGTGGGATTGTTTGCCTTTTTGTTATCAGCTTGGAGGAGGCCTTTGTTTATTAAGGTCATGGAGGCCCAGGAAGTGGAGTCAGCCTTGTGAGCAGCGAGGGTTCTTTCTGGGGCAAGGGGCAGATGGGAAGATCTGATAGAGAGCCCCCCTCCACCCCCAACTACTTGCTCACAGTGTGTTCAAGGCTTACAGATCAGAGAGCAGGAATGTGCAGGGCTCAGGTCAGCATTAGGGTCAGGTTCTTAGGAAAAGAAAGAGCAAACACAATGAAACACAATACAAAGTAAAGAACAAAGTGAGAAAATATAAGATAAAATAAAATAAAGGCAATGAGGCCCTGGGCCTGAGACCCTGAGAAAAAGCTAGTAGGTCTTAGTCCACATCCTGCCCCTTGTTTCCTTCCTT
This sequence comes from Macaca mulatta, assembly GCF_049350105.2. Classification (NCBI taxonomy): domain Eukaryota; kingdom Metazoa; phylum Chordata; class Mammalia; order Primates; family Cercopithecidae; genus Macaca; species Macaca mulatta. Next base: position 41,150,569 of record NC_133424.1, read on the forward strand.
ATAAATGTCTGCAGCAACCCTTTGAGTGCGCTTTCCTATTCCCGTTTAATGAAGGATCCGGCCAGGCACGGTAGCTCATGCCTGTAATCCCAGCACTTTGAGCGGCGGAGGCGGGCGCATTGCATGTGGCCAGAAGTTCGAGACCAGCCTGGCCAACATGGCAAAATCCCGTCTGTACTAAAAATATAAAAATTAAGCTTGAACCTGGGAGGCGGAGGTTGCAGTGAGCGGAGATCGCGCCACTGCACTCCAGCCTGGGCTACAGAGTGACTGTCTAAAAAAAAAAAAAAAAAAAAAAAAAAATTAGCCAGGCATGATATAAAAATTCGCTGGGCATAGTGGCGCAGGCCTGTAATCCCATCTACTACTCAGGAAGCTGAGGCATGAGAATCGCTTGAACCCGGGAGGTGGAGGTTGCAGGGAGCGGAGATCACACCACTGCACTCCTGCCTGGGTGGCAGAGCCAGACCTTGTCTTAAAAAAAAAAAAAAAAAAAAAAAATCCCCGTGACCCAGCCCAGAGAGGAATGACAGCCACGAATGGAACTTGAGGTTTCATTCCACACCACAACACTGTCTTTTAATTTTTTATTGTTTTACTTCCCTTCATTGTAAGTTGTTTTATTTCATTGTTTTTACCCTAAGGACTTGTGAATAAATGCGTGGAACTGCAATGTGCATACAGTAGGCGCCCAAGCGTAGGCAGTGCAGCCCCAGCTCCCCGCCCACGGGTGGCTTCGCTCATGAGCCTGAGGCGGCAGCTCGGCCCTCCCGCCCGCCCGCAGGCAGCCTGGCTCCAGGCCAAGGGGCAGCGGAGAGCGTCGGGGCTGCGGGCGGGAGTGCACGGCCAGGTGAGCTTTTTATGGCGTGGCCCAAGGAGGTCATTCTTTTTAGTGGGCTGTACAGTGTCCACCGCAAGGCACTTTATTTTTAGCTCCTTGAAGGCTATGATGGAGCCGCCTCCCTCGCTTTTCCCAGTGCTTGCCTCCACCTCCGCCTTGACGCCCGGGTGCCCGCGGCTGCTCCCGTTTGTAGTATCCCGATCTGTGGAGTGCAGGGTCCCGCTAGAGGTCCCTAGGCACCCTCAACTCTCGGCACCCGTCCCCTGGCACAGAAGATTCCAGCTCCCGGGTCATGGCCCCCCACCCCCACTCGAACCTCCATCCCGTTCTGCCCCCCACCTGAATTGCTCTTTAAAGTAGTAATAATATTTTCCACTTTGATTTTGGATTCGGGGAGGTACACGTGCAGGTTTGTTACATAGGGGTACTGTGAGGTTTGGGGTACGAATGATCCCGTCACCTAGGTAGTGAGCATGGAACCCAGTGGGTGGTTTTTCAGCCCTTGCTTCGCCCACACCACGTGGTAGTCCCCAGTGTCCGCTGGTCCATCTTTGTGCCCCTGTGCAATGCATTGCCCTTGACCGGACAGGCGATCTCCCCTAGGTGGGAGGCTGGCAACCCTCACCCGTTCTGCAGCCTCTACCCCCAACACTCCAGCCAGGGCCAGCTCAGAGGCGCCCTGACTTGCCCACAGGGCGTGCACCCATGCTTGCCCAAACCCCTCGCATCCAGCGCTGCAGGCCGGGTTCTGAGCGCCGTCGGGCGTGGTGGAACTCGGCGGGGCCCAGCGCGGACCTTGCCACGGGGACACCGAGCAGGGTCGCGCTCTGCCCTCTTGCCGCCCCTCCAGGCCAGCATCCTCGGGGATCGCGTGAGTGACGGCCCCACCCATAGCGGGGGTGAACTGGGCTGGCCCGAGGGGTCTCCGCAGCCTCCCCAGCCGCGGTCCCCGCCCGCTCCGCGGCCTCCCCGCTGGGGTCGATGGCTAGGGGACCCGGCTCCGGCCCACGCCAATCAGCGCGTCCGCAGCAGCGCGAGGTGGCGGCCCGAGGGCTGGCGGGGTGCGGGTGGGGCGGGTTCCTGGAGGCCTGGGTGGCGCAGGCCGGGGGAGAGGAGGGAGGAGGCGGCCCTGAGCCCCAGCCGCGCGGCGGGTGGGCTCCCCTGACCCGACTCCGACCTGGCCCCGTGCCCTCCCGGCCGTTCGATCGCAAGGCGTCTGCTGCCATCTGGTGGCGGCGCCCGGGCAGCTGCGGAGCGGGGAGGCCTGGCCGGGCGGGTGCTCAGACCCCAACACAGCGCCCCGGCGCCCGCGCTGTGCTCCAGGGAAGTCTCCAGCAGCCTCCGGCGTTGCTCGGCGTCTCCCAGAAGAAACTGAGCCCCACGTCTTCTGGGAGCCAGCGCGCGATGGCCGGCTTCGCGCCCAGCGGGTGACGTGCGTCCCTCTGTAACCTGGTTTTCTCATTTCTAAAGTGGGATTCGTGGAAGTGAGTGCCTTGTGGAGGCTTCGCAAGGCTCCCACGTTCCCTTAGCTCAGAAATCAGGCCTTGCCCCTGAGGCGCGAGGCTGCGGGCACGAGGCTGCGATTTGGCGGTAGCCGTATTTGCACACTGGCAGAGAATTAACCTCGGAGCTGGCTCGGTGCGGGTGTTGGAGCGGGTGTGGAAAGGGGGAGGGTGGGCCAGGATCCCACCAGCAGCACCTGCAGATCGCCCTCATCGTCAAAAGCAAGGCATAGGCAGGGCACGGTGGCTCACGCCTGTAATCCCAGCACTTTGGGAGGCCGAGGTGGGCGGATCACAAGGTCAGGAGATGGAGACCACGGTGAAGCCCCGTCTCTACTAAAAATACAAAAAATTAGCCAGGCGCAGTGGCGGGTGCCTGTAGTCCCAGCTACTCGGGAGGCTGAGGCAGCAGAATGGCGTGAACCTAGGAGGCGGAGCTTACTGTGAGCCGAGACTGCACCACTGCACTCCAACCTGGGTGACAGAGGGAGACTCCGTCTCAAAAACGAAAAAAAAAAAAAAAAGAGCAAGGCATGACCCCTGCAGAACGGGCTGTAGGCTCAGGGCGAGGGGGGAGGGGGAAGGGGCAATCACCGGGGGCCAGAATCCTCTGAGCCTGGGGACAGGGGCCTGAGCGAGGCAGGTAGAGCCCCAGGCCCAGGCAAGAGCTGGAAGAGTATTAGCTTTTGCTGTTGTAAACTCCATGGGGTCCTCTGCAAACCGCTTCCCAGACTCGCTCCCTCATGTCCTGGCTCGGCTCCGACATCACTGGTGTTGGCCACATCGCAGATTTTCTGCTTCCGCCTCTGTAAACTGGGGATGCCAATGCCAGCCCCCACTCCCAGATGAGGTACCTGGTATACAGATGGCTCGGCCACCCTGCTGACCGTGCCCCCTGGCATCATTGTTCCCCCGGGGTTTCCCTCTAAGCTCCCAGAGATTAGTTAATTCTCTTCCAGTGTGCAGAGACTCCCATAGCTGCCCCCAAACCTTGAGGTCCTCCCCCATCTCCTACTGCCTTATAGGCCAAGGGAAGGTGCGCGGCTTTCCTGGGAACCCCTTCCCCACGGAGAGTCCACATCACAGATCATGTTTTCTTTCCAAAAAACGGAGTCCCACTGAGGCAGAAACTCCATTCTTTTAATAAGATGATGGCATATTTAAGGAAAATAAATATTTCTTTTTTTTTTCTTTTTTTTTTTAATTGAGACGGAGTCTTGCGCTGTCGCCCAGGCTGGAGTGCACTGGCCGGATCTCAGCTCACTGCAAGCTCCGCCTCCCGGGTTTGCGCCATTCTCCTGCCTGAGCCTCCCGAGTAGCTGGGACTACAGGCGCCCGCCACCTTGCCCGGCTATTTTTTTTGTATTTTTTAGTAGAGACGGGGTTTCACTGTGTTAGCCAGGATGGTCTCGATCTCCTGACCTCGTGATCCACCCGTCTCGGCCTCCCAAAGTGCTGGGATTACAGGCTTGAGCCACCGCGCCCGGCCATAAATATTCCTTTAAAAAATAAAAAGTGATTCGGATCCACTCACATGCCAAGCACTGTCCTGGAGACCCAGGCTGGGTGCATGGCTGAGTGGGATTCCAGCAGGCATGCAGCTTTAATTACTTCTCAGTGTGCCACAGAGGTGGCCTGCAGCACGGGGTGTGACAGCCAGGTATGCCACCAGTAAGGGGGATGTCTCGGCAGCTGCCAGCACTCTGCCTGTGAAAACGTGGGCTCCAATTCAAAGGTATCAAATATTTGCCTAGCTGTTCAACATTTCTTCAAATAATATACTCGCGACTAATTCATATCCGGACTCGACGTCTTCATCTTTCCAGGCCTCCCTCCTGGATTAGCGTGTCTTGTCTATTCTGGGAGAAAGTTGTCCTACATTCTAAAAATAGGGTTCAGAGCCTGGACATGGGCATGCACAGTCAGGGGAGGCTTTATTTATTTATCTTAAGGGTTGTCCTCTGAAGACAGCTGCAACTGAGCCTGGGACTCACTCATCAAACAGCCATTCGCAGCTGGGCGCAGCGGCTCACGCTTATAATCCCAACACTTTGGGAGACCGAGGTGGGTGGATCACCTGAGGTCAGGAGTTCCAGACGAGTCTGGGCAACATGATGGAACCCCGTCTTTACTAAAAATATAACAATTAGCTGGGAGTGGTGGTGGGCGCCTGTGATCCCAGATACTCAGGAGACTGAGGCAGGGGAATCGCTTGAACCCAGTAGACAGAGGTTGCAGTGAGCCGAGATCGTGCCACGGCACTCCAGCCTGGGCGAAAGAGTGAGACTCCATCTCAAAAACAACAACAAAACAAAACAAAACAACAAAACAAAACAAAACAACAAAACAGAAAACAAACAGCCACTCATGGGTACTCAGCAGAGGGCAGGGTCTTCTAAGAACTCTGTGCTGGCTGCTGCCTTCCAAAAGAGGCCGTGCTCTATTCCAGGGGATGCTCCATGACCTCCGAAGTGAGGACAGCCTCTCAGATCAGAGGCACAGGCCTCCCTCCTCCATACATGGGTTCTTCTCCTTCTGGGGGTTACAAGCTCCAAATGCCCCTGTTTCATCCAGGACCCAGTGGGAAGTGGGAGGCTTGCTCATTCTGGCCACCCAGGTGAAGTGTAATAAATAACTGTTTGCATGGGGGACCTCAGGAGGAGGAGTGGTACCCTGGGTCTAGTAGCAGTTGGCTATTCCTATCCCTGGGGCCGCAGGGCTGCGGGAGGAGGCATTCTCTGACGCAGGCCAAGGTGGCTGTGTAGGCAGCACTCCCTGATAGCAGTGGTGACCGAAGAAGGAGGAGGAACCCAGGGAACCCCTACCCCAGGTGCTCTCCTCTATCCCCATTCGCCTGCTAGGGCCTCCCAGGTCCACCTGCCTCGAAGGCAGAGCAAGGCATCCACAGATGGAATCTGTGGAGGGGTACACAGAGTCGGTGGAGGAGGGTGAAGGGGGGTGTGCAGGGCAGAGGGGAGACCGCCAGCTCCTTTCTCTTTCTTGGACCCGCTCCACCTCTCCAGCCTCCTTCTGTGTCTCCTGTGCTAAGAACCATCTCTCTTTCTTTCTCATGTTTCATCATCGCTGTCTCTCACTGACTCTCCTCTCTGTTTTCCTCTTGATATATCCTCCCCACTTCTCTGCTGCAGAAGAGGCGAGGTGAGTACCATTCACCTCTCCCAGGTGATCCAGTGGCAGTGGGGCCCCCAAGCACTCTACACCGTCGTCGCGTTGCTAGAGGAAGGAGAGCAGCTGAGCCCTGGGGACCAGGGGACGGGCTTCCTTTGATTCTCTACTCTTCCTCCTCTGAACTACTCTAAGTGAAGCCAATCAGGATTATTTTCATTTCATTACTTCAAGGACTTCCTCCTCCAAGTCTTTTCATCCTTCTCCTGCCGTGGCCTAGAATTAGGGAGGGGGAGTTAGTCCCCTCCTCTCTGCAGCTCCTCTGGCCAGCATCAAGCCCTTATTGAGAGCTCCTACTGTGCTACCAGCCTCAGAAATGATTTGGGGTGCCTGTGCCCGGAGCACTCAGTCCACACATGGGTGGGGACCCATGACCCATTCATTCAGTCACTGGACAGAATGCATCCAGGGCCACCCTGCTTGGGCTCTGGGCTAGGCTCTTTTTCTGAGAAGAAGTCTTGCTCTGTCACCCAGGCTGGAGTGCAGTGGTGCAATTTCACTGCAACCTCCACCTCCCGGGTTCAAGCAACTGATCCTCCTACCTCAGGCTCCAGAGTAGTAGTTGGGACTACAGGCACGGGCTACGTGCACCATGCCTGGCTAATTTTTTTTTTTTTTTTTTTTAGTAGAGATGGGGTTTTACCATGTTGGCCAGGGTAGTGTCAAACTCCTGACCTCAAGTGATCCAGCCTCCTCCGTCTCTCAAAGCGTTGGGATTGCAGGTGTGAGCCACTGGGCCTGGCTTTTTTTTTTTTTTTTTTTTTTTTTTTTTTGAGACAGCCTTGCTCTGTCACCCAGGTTGGAGTGAGAACTATCATGGCTCACTGCAGTCTCTAACTTCTGGGCTCAAGTGATCCTCCGACCTCAGCCTCCTAAATAGCTAGGATTACAGGCATGCACCACCACACCCACTAATTGTTTTTTTCTTTTTAATTTTTGTTGTTGTTTTGTTTTGTTTTTTGTTTTTAGGCAGAGTCTTGCTCTGTCGCCCAGGCTGAAGTGCAGTGGCATGATTTTGGGTCACTGCAGCCTCCACCTCCTGGGTTCAAGTGATTCTTGTGTCTCAGCCTCTCAAGTAGCTGGGATTAGAGTTTGCGACACCACGCCTGGCTAATTTTTGTATTTTTAGTAGAGATGGGGTTTTCCCATGTTGGCCAGGCTAGTCTCAAACTTCTGGCTTCAAACGATCTATTGGTCTCAGCCTTCCAAAGGGCTGGGATTACAGGTGTGAGCCACCGTGCCCAGCCAATCTCTGGCCCTGATAGAGCACATAGGGAGGGTGTGTAGCACGGGGGATCAGCGCATAAGCCCATCCAAGGCTCAGTCTCCTCTTCTGTTCAATGGGGATGAGAATCCCTCCCCACAGGTTCGTGTGAGGGTAATACGAGTTCACAGACGGTTGCTTTATTATTAAGTGGCAGGGACTTCTGCCCTGCCCATGAAGCCCCCAAATACACATAAAAGGTGTAACGTCAAATGCGGGTAAGGTAAGGAGGTACCACCATAAGGGTGGAGGATACAGACCTGAAACACCAGGAGGAGGTTGGCACCTCAGCTAGAACAGATGGGCTTGAGCCTCCAACTTCTGCTTGGGTTTTAAATTGAATAAAATAATCCCCAGAATGAATATCCCCTCTACGAAGCACGTCCACTGTGAGGAAAGCCCCAGTAACAGATCTCACCATGGCACAAAGAAAATCCTGCTGTCATAGTCTTGGATGATATATACAGCCAACTAATGCAAAATAAATTTTCATGGTTTTTTTTGCTTATTTTTAAGTCCACTGGGTGCATCGTGGCTGATCGCCGTTCTGACATTTTTCTTCCCTCATTAAGAAAGATGCCCCTGGTGAGATACCTGTGCTGGGCTCAGAGCAGAAAATAAATATCGCTGGCATCCACTTTCTTATACTCTCTGGGTGTAATTAAGGAAAAGGCACCTGCAGGGGAGAGAAAGTGCAGGGTAGAAAATTGCCCAGTGGTTACTGCTCATGAGAACTCCCCAGTCTTCACAACCATCCAAATGTCACTCCTTCCATGATACTCTACTTTTCTTCTTCTTCTTTTTTTTTTTTTTTTTTTTTTTGCTTTTTTTGTTTTGTTTGTTTGTTTTTTCCTGAGACAGGGTCTCGCTCTGTCACCCAGGCTGCAGTGTAGTGGTGCGATCATAGTGAGCTATGATCAGCCTCGAGTGAGCCCGAGTGAACAGCCTCGACCTCCTGGGCTCAAATGATCCTCCCGCCTCAGCCTCCAGAGTAGCAGGCACCACAGGCATATGCCACCACGCCAGGCTACATATATATGTATATTTATTTTATTTTTTGTAGAGATACCATCTCACTGTTGCCCAGGCTGGTCTCGAACTCCTGGGCTCAAGTGATCCTTCCGCCTCAACCTCCCAAAGCCCTGGGATTACAGGCGGGAGCTGCTATGCCGGGCCCATTACATCCTCCTGGATCTGCTGGGGTCCCCCTCCATCTCTGAGCCCTAACACTTCCTTTTGGGGACTTCTCCTTTCCATTGCAGTTTTGCTTTTCCCCTTTCACACGTCTCTCATCCCAGCTGTAGGTGGATGTCTTGTTGTTTGTTTTGTCCAAGGCACCCTGCTTTTCTTTGGGAGACCCATCCATTACTCACAGCCCATGTGATTCAGGGGTGGGCAGTGAGCTAAGTTGAACCAATCAGAATGAATCTGAAGATATGGCGGGGAACTGCTTAACAAGCCCCTCTCCTTGAGCTGAGGCTGGGACTGAAGCTGTGGTCACATTTCGCGCCATTGGGGAGAGCCTGCCTGAGAAAGAATCCCACTCTGAGGACAGCTGAGCCTCTCATGACAATCTGGGTCCTGATGCCACTGTTTGAGCCCCTGGGGGCAGGGCTGCCAGAACCTTCCGGAAGGAGATTGCTCTTTTTCTCTCCAGGAGATGTCCCTGGGAAAGCTTCAGAGCCTGCCATCTCACCCATCCCCACCATGCCCACCACCTCTCTGGCTGAGGCAGCTCTCTGCAGAGTCCTGCTCTGGGCTCAGTCTCCCAGAGAGGCAGAGTCGGGCACCATGGGCATAGGAGACCTGCAGCCTGCCTGGTTCCCAGCTCTCAGGGGCTGGCCAGGGTCACAGTTACTGTAGCCCAAGGGGATTCTGTGAGAGACAGATGGGCTAATTTGGCTCGTTCGTCATTTTTAATGCCCTAATTTCCTGTTTTACACGCAGAAATGGCCCATAAATGGCACAGCAGGCTTCAGGGAGCTGAACTTGTACTTCCTGCTGGGACTGACTTGCTCCTACCTTTTGGAATCAGATGCACCTGCTTGTTCAGGAGCTGGCTGGCCAACTGTCCCAGGACCTCCTTGGTCACCTTCATACGGAGCTTTGGTACTTCAACTTTGGAAAGGATTTTGATTATCGAATGTCAGGCTCTCTTTCAGTCGGATTTTCCTTTGCCCCACTTTATTCCATTTTGCTTTTTTAAAAATTATTTTCTGGGCTAGGAGCCGTGGCTCATGCCTGTAATGCTAGCACTTTGGGATGCTAAGGCGGGTAGATCATGAGGTCAGGAGTTTGAGACTAGCCTGGCCAACATGGCGAAACCTCATCTCTACTAAAAATACAAAAATATTAGCTGGGTTTGGTAGTACACCCCTGTAGTCCCAGCTACTCAGGAGGCTGAGGCATGAGAATCACTTGAACCTGGGAGGTGGAGGTTGTAGTGAGCCAAGATCACGACCCTGCACTCCAGCCTGGGTGACAGAGTGAGACTCCATCTCAAAAAAAAAAAAAAAAAATTATTTTCCGTAGAGATGGATATATCACGTGTCCCTGTGAAGAGACAACCAAACAGGCTTTCTGTGAGCAACGTGGCTGTTTATTTCACCATGTGCAGGCAGGCTGAGTCCGAAAAAGGTGTCAGCAAAGGGTGATGGGATTATCATTAGTTCTTATAGGTTTTGGGATAGGTGGTGGATCTCACAAAGTACATTCTCAAGGGTGGGGAGAATTACAAAGAAACTTCTTAAGGGTGGGGGAGATTACAAAGAACATTGATCAGTTAGGGTGGGGCAGAAACAAACCACAATGGTGGAATGTCATCAGTTAAGCTATTTTCACTTCTGTGGATCTTCAGTTGCTTCAGGCCATCTGGATGTATACGTGCGGTCACTAGGGATATGATGGCTTAGCTTGGGCTCAGAGGCCTGACAATGGGGTCTTTCTATGTTGTCCAGGCTGGTCTTGAACTGTTAGGCTCAAGCAGTCCTCCCACCTCGGCCTCCCAAAGCACTGAGATGACCGGCATGAGCCACTGTGCCCAGCCCATTTGCCCCACTTTGGACCTTTTCTCCTCTCTTGTCACCTTTCCTTCCATTATCTTCAAACGTGTTCATCCAACTGCGAGCCCCTATGAGGCCCTGGGCGTGCACACCCTGAGCAGAGACCTCCCTGATGCCCCACGCCCATGTAGCTTTAGTTTCCGCCGTTCCTCTCTCCTAGGGTGTCCCATTCCTTCCCTGCAGGACCCTTATCAGGATCTGCCATTGCTGAGCATTTTGTTGTGTCCGTTTATTGCATTCACTGCTGTTACACTGTCAGCTCTCAGATGACAGAAACTGATTTCTTTTACTCCTTAAGTATGTTTGCACCCAGCTCAGAGACCGGCCCACGGAGGGCCCTAGAGAAACACCCAGGGCGTGACCGAGTGGGTGGGTGTGAGTGTGCCACGCCCTGGCCCCAGTGCTGGAGGAGAACCAAACAGAACCTGCCCTAACACTGCTCCCAGGAGGCTCAGCCTCTAGAGGGGTAGTAGTGGGAGATGGGTGGGTGGGGTGCGGTGAGCTGTCCTAACTGCAAGTACAGATCAGAGTCAGAGCTGGAGCTGGGAAAGGGAAGCGGGAAGCCTGCCCAGCAGCGGGGAACCTGGGGTGGACTCTTTTTTTTTTTTTTTTCCTGTCAAAGACAAGGTCTTACACTGTCACCCAGGGTGGAGTGCAGTGGCGTGATCTGAACTCACTGCAGCCTCAACCTCTCGAGCTCAAGCGACCCGCCCATCTCAGCCTCCCAAGTACCTGGGAATACAAGTGCATGCCAGCACACTCAGCTGATTGTTGTTGTTGTTGTTGTTGTTGTTGTTGTTATTTTTTGTAGAGACAGGGTCTCACTATGTTGCACAAGCTTGTCTTGAACTCCCGGGCTCATCAATGAATCCTCCTGCCTTGACCTTCCAAAACGCTGAGATTACCGCGTGAGTCACCTTGCCCCACCTTGGGTGAACTCTTCTGACTGAAACACAGAGCTTTAAGAGAAATACAGAAATGAGAGAAAGGGAGCCTCCATCCAATGCTTGATCATATTTATCTCCTGCTTTGCTTTCTGGTCCTGACTTCCCATGGAGGAATTCAGCCTCAGGGGCAGAAATGGGCTGTGGTTTCTCATCTGCCCCGCATCATTCCGCACAGGACTGGGCTGCATGGCCTGTGACTAATCAGCGCTCATCACCCATAAGAAATGGCGTGACCAGGCGCGGTGGTTCACGCCTGTAATCCCAGCACTTTGGCAGGCCGAGGTGGGCGGATCACGAGGTCAGGAGATCGAGACCATCCTGGCTAACATGGTGAAACCCCGTGTCTATTAAAAATACAAAAAAATTAGCCAGGCGTGGTGGCGGGCACCTGTGATCCCAGCTACTCGGGAGGCTGAGGCAGGAGAATGGCGTGCACCCGGGGGGCGGAGCTTGCAGTGAGCTGAGATCATGCCGCTGCACTCCAGCCTAGGCTACAGAGCAAGACTCCATCTCAAAAAAAAAAAAAAAAAAAAAAGATGTGCATCTGCAGAATGTCGAGGTGTCCCTGTGCAATGCCCTATCTCAGGTCTGCGGTGGGTGAGGGATGGGCAGGGAAGCACAGTGAATTACGTGACACCAGCCTGGCATGGCTTCATCCAACAAAGGGCTGACATTTTCTCTTGGTTTATTTTGAGATGGAGTCTCAAAAATCTGATTACAGATCACGCCTGTAATTTCAGCACTTTGGGAAGTCAAGGCAGGAGGATTCCTTGATGAACCCAGGAGTTCCAGACCAGCCTGTGCAACATAGTGAGACCCTGTCTTCACAGTTGCCCAGGCTGGAGTGCAGTGGCACGATCTCAGCTCACTGCAACCTCCGCCTCTCGGATTCAAACGATTCTCCTGCCTCAGCCTCCCCAGTAGCTGGGATTACAGGCATGCACCGCCATACCTGGCTAATTTTTGTATTTTTAGTAGAGACAGAGTTTCACCATATCTAGTCTCGAACTCCTGACCTCAAGTGATCCCCTCGCCTTGGCCTCTCAAAATGCTGGGATTACAGATATGAGCCACCAGCCCGGCCAGGAGTGACATGTTAATTCCAAGAGCCCATCTCTGTTATTCCTGTATTATTCACAACTGACAGCTGACCTTTCGGACCCCCAAACATGTAACTGGTTCTAGCTCGAGGCGAGGTGTGAGGCATGGGCTATGGGTTCAAATCCCAGCTCTACCACTGAGTAGCGAAAGCCCTGGGGAAGCCCCTTAACCTCTCACAGCCTCACTTCCTGCACCTGAGAAGTGGGGGCAGTGGGTAGCCCCAGGCAAGGGTGGAGGTTGGGGCAATACCTGGCCCGTAATGAAGCACCCTCTGCCGAGCCTCGGTGTGGCTGCCCCGAAGCCTGGGTGCGAGGCCCCTCTGTCACCTCTGGAGTACTTGCCTCTGTCAAAGAAGGGAGCGACTGCCTCCTGCCAGTGTTATCCAGGCCTGGGCTCCCTGCCCTCCCTGCCTGGGCTTTGTGTATTCTTGGCGTTCAAAAGATACCTCTTGAATGATGCGTGAACAACTAGTAGAAACTCATCAGCATTTATGGAAATAGCACACCACATTGTCAACTGCCTCTAAACCCTTTGCCACCCCTCTGGTGGCAGCATGTTTCCCGCTGGTGGGGAGAAAGGGCCTTGCTTGGTCTCATGGACCAGCCAGGCAGGAAAGGAGGCCACAGACGCAGGACTAATAACACCCTCAGATGCTCACACATGGCCTGCTCCCAGCCCTCGCTTCACAACATGGCTCTTCCTGAAGCCACTTTTGCTGGCTGGGGGAGGGGTGGCGTTGGAGGGGTGGAGAGGGTAGGGGGCTCTCCACCTTCCCTCTGCCCTGCTGTGCCGCCCAGTAGATAGGGAGTTAGCACTTCACAGGCGCAGCTCCACTTTGGTCACCTGCAGACTCTGCTTGCAAATGTGGGGCTGGTGCTCGGAATTCAAGATGCCCAGTAAAGGCTCCATCCATGGCGGCTGCCTACGGGAGCCATCTCTCTGTGACTCCCAGGAGCCAGGAGGGCCTGCAGCTGGGGGCAGGGGGAGGTTCTGATTTTAAATTGGGAAATTCTGACATCAGCCCAGTCTCGTTTCCCAGAAAGAAGCTGATCCTGTCTGCCATCTTTCCAGATAGTTCCTTCTGGAGCAGAAGTAGTCCAAATTCCAAACCTCTGATCACTGACATTTGGGGTTAGTTTTTTGGTGTTATTTTTATACAGGAAAACTTGTTCTGAAAAATGCAACTTCACACAGACACTCTCCCCACTGGGCCTCACTAAGTCCTGATTTTCAAAACACTCAGAGACCTTCCTGAGCTCACTTGAGAGATGCTGTCTTTGGTGTTTGTTCCTGATGAGTTTTAGAGAGCTTTTCTTTTTGTTTGTTTGTTTGTTTTTTTGAGATGGGGTCTTGCTCTGTCACCCAGGCTGCAGTGCAGTGGTGTGATCTCTGTTTTCTGCAACCTCCATCTCCTGGCTTCTAGTGATTCTCCTGCCTGAGTCTCCCAAGTAGATGGAATTACAGGTGTGCACTACCATGCCCAGCTAATTCTTGTATTTTTTAGTAGAGATGGGTTTTCACCATGTTGGCCAGGCTGGTCTTGAACTCCTGACCTCAAGTGATCCACCTGCCTTGGCCTCCCAAAGTGCTGGGATAACAGGTGTGAGCCACTGCACCCTTCTTTTCTTCCTTTTCTTTCTTTCCTTCCTTCCCTCCCTCCCTTTCCTCCTTCCCTCCCTCTCAACTTTCCTTCTCTCCTTCTCCTTCTCCTTCTCCTTCTCCTTCCCTTTCCCTTTCCCTTTCCCATTCCCATTCCCTTCCTTCTCTCTCTTTCTTTCCTTTTCTTCTTTCCCAAAGCAGGAGGACACAAATTAAGGTGAACCTAATGTTTGGGTGAGGGAAAAGGGACAAGATGGAGGAAGGTGAACAAGATGGAGCAGTCCCTATTGTTTCCGGGTTCTTCATCACAGATTTTCCCGCGCCCGGGAAAAGAACCAAATCAACTGAGCATGCGCAGAATGACGTCAAGCCAGGGACACCGAAATTCAAGAAGCCACTCCTACACACACGCCCCAAACTCCTCCCCTTCCAGCTCCCAGGCATAAAAGTCCACCGCCGGCAGGAGCCGGTGTGACTTCTTTGGCCCCCGCATTTGTGGACCGGAGAACATCACCCGAGAGCGCTGGCGCGACTTCCCTGGCCCCCCACACCCAAGGACCAGAGAACTTTGCCCGAGAGTGTGTGCATATTTGCAAATAAAAGGGCTGCCACTTTCTTCGCTCGTTTTGGCCTTTATTGATATTTAGTCTTTGCGTCTATTAATATTAGTAATAGAGAACCAAAAACGAAACAAAACAGCTGGTGCCGAAACCTAACCTGGGAGGACACCCTTCCTCAACATCCCCTAGGGGTCTGAGGAACCTCCTCCCCAGCGAACCGGCTCCCAACCCAACCAGCCACCAACACCAAACAAGTGTTCCAGCTTTCCACTGGTGCCGCTCTGAGAATTTCTTCTTTGGTGAGTACTCCCCTTTGTTAACCATCTCCGTCCGTTTCCGTGTCCTTGGCCTAGAGTCGTGCGCACGCCCAAGGATGTAGCCACCCTGTGGCGCAGTGAGGCCTTCAACCCGGAGACGTCCGTCTTGAAGTCCCTCAATTCTCCATTAGTGGCTCCAGGAGCCCCCGGTCTCTAGCAGCGGCAAAGGACGCTTTACCACTGCGTGAGGTCGGTTTCCATTTCTGGTGGTTAAACAATGGGAACCTCACAATCTAAAATCCCTAGGAACACCCCCTTAGGGTGTCTCCTCCAAAACTTGGAAGCCTTACATTTAGCCCAAGATTTAAAACGAAAGCGGCTAATTTTCCTTTCCACTGTGGCATGGCCACAGTATAAATTAGACAACCAATCTCAATGGCCACCACATGGCACACTTGACTATAACATTCTATTAGATCTCTCTAATTTCTGCCAAAGGCTTGGAAAGTGGTCAGAGATTATCTATGTCCAAGGCTTTTGGGACTTGCGCTCTTGCCCAGACCTGTGCGCCTAGTGTTCAATGGCCCAGGTCTTGTTAGTTAAAACCCAGCCCTCAGCCTCCACATCACAAGCAGAGGAAGATTCTACTTCCATCTCAGACGAGGCCGACGGCGGGGCACCTCCCTCCCAACCTACCAAACCCCTTCCCTATGCTCCTCCTACCACCCCTCCCTCAGCCACTCCTCTTACCTCTCCCATTTCCTCCCACACTCGCTCCAAGACCGCAGTAGCGGCCCCCACTAGTCAGCCCTCTACCAGTCAGCCTGCCCCAACCCCCTCTACCGGTCAGCCTGCCTCAACCTACCCGACTGGTCAGTCTGTTTCAACCTCCCCTGTTAGTTTGTTGGCCCCCCTCCGAGAGGTCGCCGGAGCCGAAGGACTAGTTAGAGTCCATGTCCCTTTTTCCTTGACAGACCTTTCCAAGATTGAAAAACGGCTGGGCGATTTCTCTGCTAACCCCACCCTATATTCCAAGGAGTTTCGATACCTATGTCAGGCATATGATCTAACCTGGCATGACTTACAGGTCATTTTGTCCTCCTCCCTTAACCCAGAGGAAAGAGAGCATATTCTTGCAGCCGCCAGGCAACATGCAGATCAATGGCATTTAACTGATGCCACTGTCCCGTTAGGAGAGATGGCTGTCCCGTCCATAGAACCAGATTGGGATTACCAACCACAGCAGCCCGGCCACCATAGGAGAGACATTATGGTTCAATGTCTCTTGGCCGGTATGCAGGCAGCCTCTAACAAAGTGGTCAATTTTGATAAACTAAAGGAAATCATCCAGCACCCAGATGAGAATCCGGCTTCCTTCCTAAATTGCCTTACAGAGGCACTAGCCCAATTTACTCGGCTAGACCTCACCTCCCCAGCTGGAGCAGCTGTCCTAGCTTCCTATTTTATCTCCCAGTCAGCCTCAGATATTCGAAAAAAGCTAAAAAAGGTTGAAGATGGGCCTCAAACCCCCATACAGGACTTAGTAAAATTGGCCTTTAAAGTTTTTAGCTCCAGAGAAGAAGCAGCTGAGGCTGCAGAGCTAGACAAGGAGAAAAGAAGGGCTGTGCTTCAGGCGCAAGCTCTAGTGGCTGCCCTCCAACCAGCATTGCCCATTTTGCCAGCAGGGAAGACACAGGGCAAGTCTCCTAAGGGCGCTTGCTTCAGATGCGGAGACTCCAAGCACTGGGCTAATAAGTGCCCTCAGGCAAAGGGGAGTCTACCGTCCAATCCTTGTTTCAAGTGTGGCACAACTGGGCATTGGGCCAGTAAGTGCCCAAATCCTCACTCGCCTACCACGCCATGTCCGGTATGCCATCAGGAAGGGCATTGGAAGTCTGATTGCCTCGCTGTCAGGACGGGCCCTGCGCCTCAACGTGGTGCCTCTCCTCAAAGGTCGGAAGGCTCCTTCCAGCTCCTACACCTCGACGACGATTGACGGTGCCCTCACTAGGAGACCCCAGTCACCCTCGCCGAGCCCAGGGTAACGCTACAGGTAGCGGGTAAGCCAATTTCTTTTCTCATCGATACGGGGGCTACCTACTCAGTTTTGCCATCCTATGGTGGACCTAGCCAACCCTCCACTATTTCAGTAGTGGGGGTAGACGGTAAGCCATCTAACCCTCACCAGACCCCAATGTTAAACTGTTGCCTGGATTATGCATATTTTGCCCACTCTTTCCTCATCATGCCCTCCTGTCCCACCCTCCTCTTAGGACGAGACATCTTAACCAAGCTCAAGGCTTCCATTAACCTGCCCTCTCATCCCCTCCCCAGCTCCAACATTACCCTAATAATGCCTTTGTGTACCCATAATCAGGGCCCCAATCCACCTTCCCCGGTGTTCCCGGTGCCGGTTGACCTTCAGGTGTGGGATACATCTACCCCAGTTGTTGCTCGACATCACTTACCAATCCTTATCCACCTGAAGGACTCCACCCACTTCCCGTCTCGCCCTCAGTTCTCTCTCCCACTGCGTCACCGGCAAGGAATCAAACCCATCATCGACCGTTTACTTCAACAGCAGATTTTAATCCCCACCCATTCTCCATGCAACACCCCCATCCTCCCTGTTAAGAAACCCTCAGGAGCTTACAGACTAGTTCAAGACTTACGTATCATTAATGAGGCAGTAATCCCAACACACCCAGTAGTCCCTAACCCCTATACCCTTCTCTCACGCATACCTCCTGAGACCTCCCACTTCACTGTCCTTGATCTAAAAGATGCATTCTTTTCTATTCCTTTACATCCCGATTGCTACTTTATCTTTGCTTTCACTTGGGAAGATCCCGAAACCCATGTCTCTACTCAACTCACTTGGACGGTTCTTCCCCAAGGTTTCTGAGACAGCCCCCACTTCTTTGGGTAGGCATTGGCCAAAGACCTAGCCCAGTGCCCATTCCACTCCAGCACCATTATCCAGTACGTTGATGATTTACTTCCATGTAGCCCCTCACATGACATTTCCTTACAGGATACTGCCACCCTACTTAACTTCTTAGGTAGGCTGGGCTATAGGATTACCAAACAAAAGGCCCAACTTGGCCGGGCGCGGTGGCTCAAGCCTGTAATCCCAGCACTTTGGGAGGCCGAGACGGGCGGATCACGAGGTCAGGAGATCGAGACCATCCTGGGTAATATGGTGAAACCCCGTCTCTACTAAAAATACAAAAAACTAGCCGGGCGAGGTGGTGGGCGCCTGTAGTCCCAGCTACTTGGGAGGCTGAGGCAGGAGAATGGCATAAACCCGGGAGGCAGAGCTTGCGGTGAGCTGAGATCCGGCCACTGCACTCCAGCCTGGGCGACAAAGCGAGACTCCGTCTCAAAAAAAAAAAAAAAAAAAAAAAGGCCCAACTTTGCCTTCCCAAGGTTATATACCTAGGCATAGAACTTACCCCAGTGTCCAAATCGCTGACTACAGATAGATTAAGTCTCATTCAGAGTCTCACCCCCCCATCTAACGGAGACGAAATCCTATCTTTCTTAGGTCTTGTAGGATTCTTCAGACATTGGATCCCAAATTTTGGGGTCTTGGCCAAACCCCTCTACCAAGCTGCCAAGGAATCCCCAACAGGACCCCTATCAGACCCAAAATTAATAGCTACACACTTCACACGCCTTAAATCATGTCTCCTGTCTGCCCCCACTCTCTCCTTACCCAACCCCCTGTACCCATTCTACCTCTTCACTGATGAACGTCATAAGATAGCTACAGGTCTCCTGGCCCAGCCAATAGGCACAACCTTCAGACCAGTCGCTTATCTCTCCAAACAACTAGACACCACAGTACAGGGATGGCAGCCCTGCCTACGCGCTTTTGCCGCAGCGGCAGAACTAACCAAAGAAGCTTTAAAACTTACCTTAGGAGGCCCACTTACAGTCCATTCCACACATCGTCTTCAAGACTTAATCACCCACAAATGCATCAGTCATCTCACTCCTTCCCGCATACAGTTATTCCATGTCCTATTTTTAGAAAATCCTGACATTAAAATAGCCACCTGTTCTTCTCTCAATCCTGCTACTCTTCTGCCTACTCCAAATACCTCACACACCCCAGAACATTCATGCCCAGAGATTATCCAGTTAGCTCTCCCAACCCATCTCCACTTACGGGATCAACCCCTCCCAGACCCACAACTGACATTCTTTGTGGACGGGAGTTCATTCGTTGACCCCCATGGAAACAGACACGTGGGATATGCAGTAGTCACCAACACACAGGTGATAGAAGCTAAGCCTCTCCCATTAGGCACCACCTCACAAAAGGCAGAACTCACTGCCTTAACCCGAGCACTCCATCTCTCTGAGGAAAAACAGTTAATATATATACTGATTCCAAGTATGCATACATGATAGCACACACACACTCCGTCCTCTGGCAAGAACGTGGGTTTTTTACCACAAAAGGAACCCCTATCATAAATGGGAAACATATCCAACGGTTGCTAGAAGCTCTAACCTCCCCTAAAGAGGTAGCTATAGTTCATTGTAGAGGACATAAAAAACCTACCAATCCCATTGCCCAAGGCAACAACTTGGCCGATACCACTGCAAAATCCATAGCACTATCTACAGAAAAACCTCAATCCCTATGTTTCTTAACTCCTCAATACACCTCTTCTTATTCCTCAGAAGAAAAAAACAAGCTTTTACAGCACCTCAAGAGAATTAGCCAACAGTGTTTAATCTGCCTAAAAGCAAATGCTCAAGGGGGAATACGCAACGCCCATCCAAGTCATCAGCTTAGAGGACATCAACCCGGAGAGGACTGGCAGATTGATTTCACCCACATGCCTAGGCACAAAAAGCTTCGTTACCTACTCACCCTGGTAGATACCTTTTCAGGATGGATAGAAGCCTACCCCACCACAGGAGAAAGTGCATCCATTGTAGCCTCCATTCTCATAGAACAAATCATTCCTCGTTTTGGGCTTCCCCGGTCAATCCAATCTGATAACGGCCCGGCTTTTATTTCCAGAGTGATCCAGCTAGTGACAGATTCTCTCAACATTACTTGGAAGCTACATATTCCATACCATCCCATCATCCGGAAAGGTTGAACGGGCAAATGGACTCATCAAGCAACAACTAACCAAACTTTCCATAGAGACACGTCAATCGTGGGTAACCTTGCTTCCCCTTGCACTTACCCGTCTACGAGCTACACCTAGAGGCCCCACAGGCCTCAGTCCTTTTGAACTAGTATATGGGCGCCCCCTCGAACCACAAGAACTCCCTAGCCTCCCCACACCATTAGCACCCTACCTTCCATACCTTTCTCTCTTAAGACAATTACTTAGAGAACACGCTGAGAGGTCACTTCCCCACCCTACACAAGGAAATTCGGAAGCCCCCTCAGCCCTTTCACCAGGCGACCAGGTTTTACTCAAGGACCTGCACGCAAAAGGCCTTACTCCTAAGTGGAAAGGTCCATACACAGTAATCCTTACCACTTCCACAGCAGCCAAACTCTTAGGCCACAGTTCTTGGGTCCACCTTACTCAACTAAAAAGAGCCCTGCCCCCTCAGACTCAGTGGCAGTCCACTGAACTGTCACCCACCCGTCTGAGAATAACCAGACTTAATACAAGCTAAATGAGCTACGCCCTTCTGAAATTCTCCCACTTTCTCACTATTCACCATCTCAACTTAACTGAATTTCCCCTCATAGACCCTCTAGAAACCTTCCTTCCCTACCCTTCCCCCGACCAGTAGGTTTCCCAACTTTTTACTCTCATAGAAGACCTAGCTTGGTAAGGTGCCCTTTATGATTTCAGCAATGTTGAACCAGCCCTCTACACCTTTGTTACCACTATTATGGTTCACTGTAATTATTCTTGCTAGCCTTACTAATCCTAAATTTGTATTTTCTATAACTGAAACCTGGTCTACTGGCAACCAGGCTCACTCACAAACGCAAGGCACTGCAGATTGCTCCCCCCAGGGCTGTCAAGCTGCCCTCCTCCTTAACTTTCACCTGAGTTCTGTCGGCAACTACGACCACCCAGTCATATGTTTCTTGTACGACCAAACAGAGTATAATTGTAAGAACTACTGGCAAGAAACCAACCTGGGGTGTCCATACAACTATTGCAACATGCATGAGATAGGTTTAATGTGTGCAAATGGCATTTGCACCCCCAATGATCGACCTTTTGTAAGAAATAGAACATCAGGAGGATATATTCTTACTATTAAGGATCCCTGGGACCCCCGGTGGGCTCAGGGAGTTAAAGGTGGACTATATGCAACATCTTGGTCCTCATATCCCACTGCAACCCTCCAAATAAAGAGAGTATACGTGCAACAAGTACCCGCCCCCAAGAGTAAACAAGTAGATCCTCCTAAGAGTGTACAGGCCCTACAAAATTTAACCTCAGTTGTAAAATCTCATGAACAGAAAATACAGAAGCTGTTAAGCCCCCCAAACTCCCCTAACAATGAGGACCCATTCTCATGGCTAATACTTATTCGCCAGGGACTTAACCTAACCCAGGCTGCTGGAGTAAGGAACCTCTCCCACTGCTTCCTTTGTGCTGCACTCGGAAAAGCTCCCTTAGTGGCAGTCCCACTACCAACCGCTTTCAATATCACCACTGACTCTACCAGCTCTTCTCAAGCAACATCCTTGCCTCAAGTCCCATTATACCGTAATCCACAGAGTCAAACCCTTCCTTTTTGCTATTCTACTCCAAACTCTTCGTGGTGTGATCGCACACAAGCTCCCAGCAGGACCCAGACGGCCCCCGTTGGTGGCTACTTTTGGTGTAACCAAACTCTATCTAAAACTCTTAACCATGCCTCCATCACCCAGTCCCTTTGTGTTCCGGTATCTTTAGTGCCTAGCTTAACCCTATATAGCGAAGGAGAATTATCTGAACTAGCTTCCCAGCTCAGCTCCAGCAATAACATCCAAAAGCGGGCTGTTTTTCTTCCCTTAATTATTGGGGTTTCCCTAGCATCGTCCCTAGTAGCTTGAGGACTTGGAACAGGGGCCCTCACCCACTCGATTCAATCCACACAGACCTTCTCCACTCAGGTTCAGGCAGCCATAGAGGCTTCAGCTGAAAGCCTAGCCTCTTTACAATGTCAAATCACCTCAGTGGCCCAGGTAGCAGCACAAAATAGATGGGCATTAGATCTTCTTACTGCTGAAAAAGGAGGAACGTGCCTTTTCCTAGGAGAGGAGTGTTGCTACTATGTAAATGAATCAGGCCTGGTTGACACCAATGTCAAAACATTAAACAAAATCAAAAAGGAGCTTCAACAATTTAACGGCCCCTTAACCCCCGGACCACCGGTATGGCTGCTGCCTGTAGTACAGCAGATGCTTCCATTCCTAATTCCCATACTAATCCTCTGTCTTATGTTATGTCTTGCTCCCATTCTAATAAAATTTCTCCGAGCCAGGGTCCAAGAGATCACCCGAGTCACCTTCAACCAAATGCTCCTGCATCCCTACACCCAACTGCCAACCTCAGACCCTAACTACGCCCCTTAACAGCAGGAAGCAGCCAGACAGACCACGGTGCCCTAAATTCTTATAATCAATAAGAGGTTGGACTGTTTGGGTGAGGGAAAAGGGACAAGATAGAGGAAGGTGAACAAGATGGAGCAGTCCCTATTGTTTCCGGGTTCTTCATCACAGATTTTCCCGCGCCCAGGAAAAGAACCAAATCAACTGAGCATGCGCAGAATGACGTCAAGCCGGGGACACCGAAATTCAAGAAGCCACTCCTACACACACGCCCCAAACTCCTCCCCTTCTAGCTCCCAGGCATAAAAGTCCGCTGCCGGCAGGAGCCGGTGTGACTTCTTCGGCCCCCGCATTTGTGGACCGGAGAACATCACCCGAGAGCGCTGGCGCGACTTCCCTGGCCCCCCACACCCGAGGACCAGAGAACTTCGCCCGAGAGTGTGTGCATATTTGCAAATAAAAGGGCTGCCACTTTCTTTGCTCGTTTTGGCCTTTATTGATATTTAGTCTTTGCGTCTATTAATATTAGTAATAGAGAACCAAAAACGAAACAAAATACCTAATACATCTAAATTTACCAAGCGAATGCTTTAACTTCGACACACTTCCTAGAAACACTTCCATACTTCCTAGAAACCCTCCCTAACACAGCGACAACAGGCTGCACTGGGGGTTCATCAGGAATGAATGGCCTGGGCAGAATGGCCCTCCAACCCCTCGCCCTGTCCTGCCCATAACAGGCCCAGCCCTTGAGGGCTTTTGGGAAAAGGTAGGAGGGGCAGAAATAACCTTGACTTTCAGCCAAGGCAGAGGCAAAGGACTGGGAGACCCAGGGTATGGCTGCTGCCCCTGGCCTGGGCATCTGCAACTCCTGGAAGCCAAGACAGGCTGGCCTGGGTGGCTGCAGTGAGGAAGGAGGGCAACCATCCTATGCAGATATGTGGGAGGGGCGGGGAGGCAGCCAGGAGTAGCTGCGTCAGGCAGGCCGGGCTGAGGTCCTGGACTTGGCCTCCTTAAGAAGCAGCCCCTCGTCCCTGATAGCTCAGGGTTGCCATTGAGGGATGGTGTGAGATGACTCCATGCAGGAGTTTGGTTACTACAAATCTAGTCACTTCTCAGCTCCTATGGTGACAAGAAGCTCCAGCTGTTTTATTTTATTTTATTTTATTTTACTTACTTTAAAGATAAGATTTTGCTGTGTTGCCCAGGCTGGAGTGCAGCGGCACCATCTCAGCTCACTGTAGCCTCAAATTCCTAGGCTCAAGTGATCTTCCCACCTCAGCCTCCAAAGTATCTGGGACTACAGGCATGTGCCACAATGCCTGGCTAATATTTTAATTTTTTAAAATTTATTTTTATGTTTTTTTTTGTGTGTGTGGAAATGGGGGTATCCCTAGGTTGTCTGGAACTCCTGGGCTCACACGATCCTCCTTCCTTGGCCTCCCAAAGCACTGGGATTTCAGGCATGAGCCCCACAATCCGGCCAGCTCCAGTTTTTATTTACTTTTTTTTTTTTTTGAGACAGAGTCTTGCTCTTTCACCCAGGTTGGAGTGCAGTGGTGTGATCTTGGCTCACACAACCTGGGTTCAAGCAATTCTCGTGCCTCAGCCTCCAGAGTATCTGGGACTACAGGTGTGTACCACTACACGTGACTAATTTTTGTATTTTTTGTAGAGAGAGGGTTTCGCCAGGTTGGCCGGGCTGGTCTCAAACTCCTGGTCCCAAGTGATCCACCCACTTTGGCCTCCCAAAGTGCTGTGATTACAGGCGTGAGCCACCGCACCTGGCCCAGCTCTAACTTTGAAACCTGCTTCCTGGCTGGCTCTCTTCTCGACTTCTTGGGACCTCAGTTGTCCTTCTCTGTGACCTACCTGGCAGGTGTTTCTGGGACCCGACCTGAATCACCTGGCTGGTGAGATCACAGTCCCATTCTCGCCTTCTTCCCAGGACCCCCACCCAGCTCCTGAGCCTGTCAACCCTGGCTGTGCATGGCCCTCGCCTGGGATGTGTCTTCAAAATTCTAGTGCCTGCTCCTCCCTTCTTTTCCAGGATAATGGCACAGTTGAGCCCTGGTCTGTGTTGCAGGCACACCTCCAATACACTTTGACCTGCATGCCAACTGCAGAACCTAAACCCAGGCAGGAGTCACCCCCAGCAGGGTGCTGAGGTTCAAAGAACTCGAAGGAAATACTTGCCTGAGTTGTAGAGGTGACTGAGTTCCTCTCCAGAACTTTCCAGACAATAATCAGGTTGTGTGTCAAATCCACCAAGATTTAGCTCCAGACCCAGCTGATCTGCAGCCAGGCCGCTGTTGGGAGCATCACGGCTTCTGTCCTTGACCCATCTTTATACGTGGCCCCCCAGACAGAGAGCACTTCCAACCTAAGCATAAAAATACAGAGGGAAGGCCAGGTGCAGTGGCTCATGCCTGTAATCCTGGTACTTTGGGAGGCCAAGGTGGTTGGATCACTTGAGGTCAGGAGTTTGAGACCAGCCTGGCCAACATGGCGAAACCCCGTCTCTACTAAAAATATAAAAGTTAGCTGGGTGTGGTGGTGGGCACCCGTAATCCCAACTACTCAGGAGGCCAAGGCAGGAGAATCACTTGAACCCAGGAGGCGGAGGCTGCAGTGAGCCAAGATCATGCCAATTATACTTCAACCTGGGTGACAGAGCAAGACTCCATCTCAAAAAAAAGGGGGGGGGGCGGTGGAAGAAAAAAACCCAGAGAGCACAGTTACTGACCCTGATGCCTCACTTTCCAGCATGCATTGTGAATAGAGCTGACCACCTTAGCACAGGGCCCACCGTAGGCCTCCAGGAACACCCTGCAACCTCAGTCTGCCCCTCCCCATTCATTTCCAGGAAACCGGAGTTGACCGTTAATTCTCAGACATCCTTTAGCGCAGACTGGAGGATCTCAATGAACATGAACACATGTGAGAGTTCCTGTATGGAGCTGTGGACCCTAAACCACGCGTGCTGTCCCGGTGGCAAGTCAGGGGGCTCTCCGAGTAGTTCTGCTTTCTCTCCGTGTGTGGAGAGCTCCACAGCGACTCTGGGGCAGGCACGGTTGAGGGCCCCTTATCAGTCACCTGGCCCCTCCTCTCCTTCCTGATGTCACCCCCATTCCGCTAACCTCAATCCCTGAGCTCCAGCCCCAGAGACATTTCCTTGATCTTCACCTTGAAGACTGGGCCCTTACTCTTCTCTATTTCTGGCACATCCTCCTCATAGATCTTTACATAGCAGGTTGATTCTCACCCTTTAAGTCTTGCTCAAGGTCACCTCCTCCGAGAAACCCTCCCTGACCACCCAGGCTAAAGGAATCCCCGCCACCCCTCCCCTCCCACCCACCCACCCCACCCCGCCCCGCCCCTCACCGCACAAAATGCTTCCCACACCTGCCACATCTGTGTTAGTCTCCTGCCCGTAGAGTGCAAGTTCACAGCTCTAGTTGGAGCAGCTACAACTGTGTCTGGAGCTGGGTTGCTCCCCCATTTAACCATCTGTTGATGAATGCACTTGATTAACATCGAAGGACAGTAAGGTCCTCGTAAAGCTAAGAAAGAATTTAGGAGAATGACTAGGGCTGGTCACCTTAGCAATGGACCCACAGTAGGAGGCTTCAGGGACACCCTGCCCGTGTCCCTCCAGTATTCACTGCTCCCTTGTATGAGACCCACAAAGGGCCTGGCACTCTCTGTTTGGGGACAGGCTCTGCCCCCAGGAACCTGCTCTGTTGTGTGCAGAACAAGCGCCAGAAATTAATGGCCCAGGGAACAGCCTTCAGAATGATGAAGAGAAGTTAGATAAGTAGCCCAGCTCCCACGTCTATAGGATGGGTCAAGGCTGGGTCTGCACTGCCTCCCAGAGGCGCCAGTAGAGGAGCTGCCTGCAGCACCATCTGCTCAGTCATACACTACATGGCGCTGGCTTCCTTCCCTTTCCTGTCGCACAGAACACTCCCCAAAACATGCCTGCAAGAACCATCCCTTGGCTTAGCAGCTTTGCAGTGATGAATCCAGCCTCTGCGGAGAAGGCACCCTGGTGTTCTAATTCCTGGGCGTGGACAACCTGCCCTGAGGAGGATGAGAGTTCGCTGGGGGTCTCCTTCAGCTCTGATGTCGGGTCTCAGGTTCCTGGGTAAAGGGACTCCTTCGGGTTCCTGGCTTCTGCCCCACAGACAAATTAAACTGGACAAGGTGATAAAAGGTGACATTTGGAAAAGTCTTAGGGCAGGGCTTGGTGGCTCATGACTGTAATCCCAGCACTTTGGGAAGTTGAAGCCAGGAGTTTGAGACCACCTTGGGCAACATAGTGAGACTCCATCTCCACAAAAAAATTTTAAAACTTAGCAGAGTGAGGTGGCATTTTCCTGTAGTCCCAGCTTCTTGAGAGGCTGAGTCAGGAGGATCACTTGAGCCTGAATTCAAGGCTGCAGTAAGCTATGATCGCATCATTGCACTTTAGCCTGGGCAACAGAGCAAGACCCTGTCTCTAAAAAAAAAAAAAAAAAAAAGGCCAGGCGCGGTGGCTCACGCCTGTAATCCCAGTACTTTGGGAGGCCAATGCAGGTGGATCACCTGAGGTCAGGAGTTTGAGATCAGCCTGGCCAACATGGCAAAATCCGATCTCTACTAAAAAATACAAAAATCAGCTGGGCGTGGTAGTGGGCACCTGTAATCC
Source organism: Macaca mulatta (assembly GCF_049350105.2). Lineage (NCBI taxonomy): Eukaryota > Metazoa > Chordata > Mammalia > Primates > Cercopithecidae > Macaca > Macaca mulatta. The sequence continues at coordinate 41,177,118 of NC_133424.1, forward strand.
CAGCTACTCGGGAGGCTGAGGCAGGAGAATCGCTTGAACCTGGGAGGCGGAGGTTGCAGTGAGCCAAGATCGCACCATTGCACTCCAGCCTGGGTGACAAGAGTGAAACCCTGTTTCAAAAAAAAAGGAAAGCCAAATTCTTGTGGCTAAAGACTGCAGGTGGAATGAGGAGTGGGAGAGAAGGGCAGGGAAAGGAGGTGAGATGCCTGGAGAAGTTGAGGTCCAGGGAACCAACTCCACCCAGAGCAAGCTCTTTGCAGGCAGGACTCAAGCAACAGCCGCAGATGGGAGCAAATAAAGTTTTGCTACTCCTCCCTCCCCGAGATATTTCTAAGAGCTCTATTTTCTTGCCAGTTGGCTAAGAAGCAAAAAAGAAACAATAGATTCAAGCTGAAATAATTTGCATTTATGATGAACACAAGGAATATCTACCTTGCATTTTCCTAAAAAAGAAAAATTAAACCTCGTTTTTAATTAACTGATAAACTATTAATCAAATTTTTGCAATGTTAGGTGACACATTATTCATTTAGATAGAATGACTGTGAACTTAAACTAATCAAATCTGATTTGCCCACATAGGCTTGATTGAAATACATTTTAACTAGCATATACAAAGAGAAAATCTTGGATTTCTTACCTAATCTTCAGAGTATACTGCTGAGTTAATAAGGGCAGTTTTTTTTTAAATGAGACCACCATTTCTTCATCTGCATATCAAAATCAAGAGGAACTTAATTGCAAAACACATATTCCTGAAATCTAATCATTACACTGCTTTAGGGTATTTTATTGAAGCATGTTAAATTATGGACAGAATATTAATGATGAAACTAATCAAACCCAATTAGTCACTTCTAACAATAGTCACATAAATATACAAGTCAGGTACTAAAGTACTGTAGATATGATGTAAAAATTTTTAAAATCTTAAATGTATGGAATATTTCTGAAATATTCATGTAGAATTTAAAGTCAAAAATTATTGGGGTAAGTCACTTTAAAGAAAATAAGTTAGGCAGTGTCCTATACTGTATGACCAGAATTCACAAGTTCACATTTTCTTCAGGTACCTTCGAATGCAGGAGATTAGTGAGTCTATAATCAATCAATCAGCAACATTTTAATAAGATGACTTACCATATTCATGACCTAGTATTTCATTCTTGCATCCAGATACTTTTTATGGATTTTTGTTTTCTGACTTTTTCAAGGCCTTTTGGAAAGGGGGGTTTCCAGGCCTCAGAAAAGCAGATGGAGTGGTAGATGAAGATTTCTGGGGCTGGGGATTTGCCATCCACACTGTCTCCTTCCCTGCCTCCAGCCCCAGGTGCAGAACTGGCTCTAGGGGCAAAAGCAGTGAGGACAGAACAGAGGAGTGACTGCCCGGGGGGCCTCCTCCTCCTCCTCCCATACCTGAGGCTGCAGAGGAAGCTGAAGGGCCCAGGTGAGCTCCTGGCCTTGGCCTTCGAGGAGTCTTGGTGGAAGATGCCAGGCTGAGGAGCCAGGCCAAAGCAGACAGGCAGCACTGGGTCTGGGGTTCCCCTGGCAGAGACCTCCCTCTGCTTCAGTTCAAGCCAGTCCCTTCTGGCTACCTGGGCCCAGACCCCAGCAACCACACATGTACAGCCAGCAGCTTCATCACGTGGTAGCTACAGCTGCCTTCTTAATTAAGGAGGTTGTCAAGCCTCACCATTCACTTTTCTGGCCCTTACCCTATTCTGGTGTCCACTCCTGATTCCCCGTATCCTCCCTCCAGACTTCTTTCTAGGATGCCGCATTCCTACCACGTGTGCTGGGAATCTCAGCTCCTGGAGAAAGCAGGTCAGCAGCACTGGTAGCTGCTCTGGCCAGACATCTCAAGTGGAGCACCACAGGAAATAGGAAACATTGTTCATTAATTCATCCTTCCATCCATCTATCCCATCCACTCACCCTTCTACCCATCCGTGCATCCATTCACCCGTGTACCCATTCATGCACCCATCTATCCATCCATCCACCCACGAATCTATCCCATCCATCCACCCACACATCCATCTACCCATTCATCCACCCATCTATCCATCCATCTACTCATGAATCTATCCCATCCATCCACCCATGCATCCATGTACCCATTCATCCACCCATCTATCCATCCATCTACTCATGAATCTATCCCATCCATCCACCCATGCATCCACGTACCCTTTCATCCACCCATCTATCCATCCATCTACCCATGCAACTGTCCCATCCACCCACCCATCCATGCATCTAGTCATGCATCCATCCATCCACATACCCATTCATCCACTCATCTATCCATCCATCTACCCATGCATCTATCCCATCCATCCACCCATGCATCCATCTACCCACCCATCCACCCGTCTATTCATCCATCTATCCCACCCACCCATGCATGCATCCATTCACCCATTCATCCATTGATGTACCCATTCATCTACCCATCTATCCATCCATCTACCCATGCATCTATCCTGTCCACCCAGTCATCTATGAATCCATCCATCCATCCACCCATTCATCCACCCATCTGTCCACTCATCTACCCATGCATCTATCCCTCTCCCCAACCCATCCATGCATACATGCATCCATCTATCCATGCATCCACCCACCCATCCATCTATCCATCCATCCATCCATCCATCCATCCATCCATCCATCCATCCATCCATCCATGCATCCCTCCATGCATCCCATAAACATTTACCAAGAACAATTATGCCCAGTGCTAGATTCTCCCCAAGCCTGGGGAGCATATTAAAGCAGCAGCCTTTGTGTTGCTTTTTCCTGCACAGTATGCATGCTCCTGCTTCAGATAAAGACATCTGTATTGTCCTTTTAAGGACCCCTCTAACCCACTTTTATTTCCTAAGGTCTAGGGGGCTGCTCTATCCCCTCAATCCACAGTGGCCATGTGATCCAGGCCTGCCCTAGTCCCTGAGATGGGCTCACAGGTGGGTACATGACCAGGGTGTCATCCTGGGGCTTTTGCTGGAACTAAAGGAGGACATAAGCCCTTTGTTGCTTGGGGTCTCTTGGGGGAGAGGTTGGGACCATGACATGAAGATGGACTGCCTGAGACTGAAGCCAACAGAGGAGAGGAGGCCAAGTCCTTATGACATCAATTGGGTTCCCGGATCCCACTGCGCCTGGAAGTTTCCACTTACCTGAGCCAATAATATTGTGTCCTTTAGCCAGGTTGAATTGTATTTTCTGTCACTTGCAACCAAAGGAGTCTTGGCTCGTAGAGAAGATAAACAGGAAAGACACCATCTAGACCCTCAGAGCTGCAGCAATCTGAGGATAGGGCAGCGTGCGATGTCAAAGGCAGGACACAGCCTTTTGGCTTCTGCAGCTTGAACTACGGAAACAGGAGATCGGAGAGAAATCTGCATTGTTCTCAAAGGACTAACAGGGCTGCGTCTTCACCCTTTTGAGATCAGTGAGGGGTGGCAAGTGAAGCGACTGTGGTCACCTCACAGGTGAGGAAGTCCCATGGCCCAGACATGACTGGATGCGGTCACAGATGTGCAGGGGTGGATACATTCTAGCGGGTTTACATGCCAGACCAGTACTGAAAACACAGTATTGCTCTGAAAGTCCTTCTGGTAAGAATTTCTTTCTCACCTGGCATTTGAGGCTCCCCATGGGCTAGTCCCAGCCTATCTCTGCACTGCTCCAGCTGCACCTCTCACTTTGCTAATGCCCAATAACCTTTCTTGCTTTCTGGAATTCTCCATCTTTTTGTCATTTCATTCTGCACAGCCCAGCTCCAATGCCACTTCCTCCATGAAGTCTTCCCTGATTCTTGCCAGCTCCATTGGATATTTTCCTGCTTAGAAGCCTGGCGGGGGAGGAGGGATTGTTCTTACGGATCTCTCATGACCTTAGCTTTCTACACTTTGGAGCATGAAGGGGAAATCTGGGTGCAAAGCCTGTATCTGTGTTTGGGTGGGGACAAAGCAGCAGAAATAAAGATACAGAGTTAAGCACAAGATCTCAGCAGAAGATGAAAATGTCAGCCAAGTATAAGCGGGGGAGTCTGTAGCAAGGCCAGTGAATGCCTCAGAGAACATGGGAGCGAGAGTGGTGTTGAAATCACCCACTTCTGAGCTCCAGGGAGAGGGTAGTGCTCTTGGCCTTGGTGCTTATCTGTGACCCAGGTCCCCTATCCAACCATGAGCCTCCAATGCAGGCAAGAAGCCAGCCTCTTCCTTCCAGCCTCCTGGCACCATCAGGAAGGGTTGCTTGGCAGGCCAACTCCGGACTTTGATGCAGAATGTCTCCAGATTCTATAAGCTTCCACCCTCGAATTCCCAAGGGCTCTACTTGAGATGTAGCCTTGGGTCAATGTGTGGCCAAGGTTCCTGGTCCATTGGTGCATTTCCATAGCAGGCTAAGCTAGACCTTGGTAAAGTACCACATGTACTTTTTTTTTTTTTTTTTTTTTTTTTTTTTTGAGACAGAGTCTTGCTCTCTGTCCCAGGCTGGAGTACAGTGGCATGATCTTAGCTTACTGCAGCCACCACCTCCCAGGTTCAAGCAATTCTCCTGCCTCAGTCTCCCGAGTACCTGGGTTTACAGGCACTCACCACCACACTGGCTAATTTTTGTGTTTTTAATAGAGATGGGGTTTCACCATGTTGTCCAGATTGGTTTCGAGCTCCTGCTCTCCGGTGATCCACCGGCCTCAGCCTGCCAAAATCCTGGGATTAAAGGCATGAGCTGCCATGCCCAGCCTTCAGGCCGTTTTAAATTCATCCTATCACATTATTCTGATCTTCCTGCCTCCCAAGACTAGGTTTCCTGTAGGAGGCGTGGCTGCTGCGGGTTTCAGGTAAGCAACTTAGCCTCAGTGTCTTTATCTGTGAAATGGACATCATAACGGCTAACCCATGGCACTTAGACAATGCAAGCCAGCTGTTTTTTAGCCTTATAGGGTCCAGACCTGATGCATGAACCATAGTCTGTCTCTTTGCAAGCAATCAGGCCTGGACCTGTGCTCTCATTTTTGTCAAGAAGAGAGTCTATACTGGTGAAACCAGAATCTATTTCAGGTCGAGCAGAACTTCTCTGGAAGCTGGGGTAGCATCCCATGTCCCCACAATTTGCTGCAAGGGGAGCTGGGGCACCCCCAGGAAGCCCACTTTTCCCTGCCAGGAAGCTGAGGAGGCAGTGGGGGCATAAGGGCTTCCTTCATCTCTCCATTTTGTGTGGCTGCAGAATTTGTGCACAGTCCTGGTGTCGTAGTTATTCCTGCCACCAACCTGGCAGGCCTCCATTCCTTCTAAATGCAGTCCAGACCTCTTTCTGCCCTCTCCCACCCAGGGCCTGGGCAGACCCATGGAGGGGAGGCAGGTCCCAGGGTCAGGGCAGGCTGATACCTTGGAAAGAAAGCACTGTGTCATCAGAGGCACATCTGGGAGGAGGATTTATTTCTGCTCTGGGCTGCCACAGCGGTCTGGCCTTATCTCTGGTTTGCAAGACCCCCGGGCTCACGTGCTCAACCACTCTGCTTCACGCTAGAAAGAAGAGAACCATTTCGATGCCTGACTGAATTTTCCTGGAAATTTGGGCCTCCACAGATCTTCCTGGAAACATCTGGAAGCTTATTTGTAAGCTGTTGAGGCACCATCAAGTCCCCCATCACAAAGAGATGCACCCATTTTAAATGAACTTAGAGAAGATTTGGCAAATACGTACTCCAGTCTAATTAGGCTTTAAACGATCTTCTTTCTTTTTTTTTTTTTTCTCACTCTGTCACCCAGGCTGAAGTGCAGTGGCACGATCTAGGCTCACTGCCAGCTCCACCTCCTGGGTTCAAGCCATTGAGTGCCTCAGCCTCCCCGAGCAACTAGGACTACAGGTGTGCACCACCACACCAGGCTAATTTTTGTATTTTTAGTAGAGATGGGGTTTCACCATGTTCGCCAGGTTGGTCTCAAACTCCTGACCTCAAGAGATCTGCCTGCCTCAGCCTCCCAGAGTGCTGGGATTGCAGGTACAAGCTGCCGTACCCAGCCCGAAACAGGTTTTAAACCTTCTGAACTACTTAATTTTGGAAGATTTTGATTCTATTGATTGAAAACATAAAAAATGCAACTCTTCTCATTCAATGAGCACAAACCCCGACTGCCATCAGGGAAGATTGGCGTCTGCTGGCCGGATTGTCACAGAACTCTTGGTTCGATTGTATGGCTGGTGGGAGGCGTGGTCACTGGGAGGGGAGCACCACGACCGAGTGGTGCCCGGGCTCCTTGGGAGCCACACGTCTCCCTGAAGTGCCTGTTTAGTTATCAAGCCATTAAACCAAGTATCAAAATAAAATGAACTCGGAACCAGGCTTTCAAATTGCTGCATCACAAAGTGTTAATCAAGATTTTCAAAAATAATGAAGCACACTTAATCACATTGCCATTCACTAAGAGTATCATAATTAATATTTGGATGAGAGTAAAAAGATTGTGTTGTTAATAAATAAGTTATTTTAAATATTGTTTATCTTTAGCTTATCCTTAGAACATCTAGTCAGTGTATGCTTTATTATAAACATAGTGAAATAGTACCATAGTACATGTGTATTGGTGGCACATCTTTGTTTGGGATCCCCTAAAAGCACACCTGAGATAAGGAATGGGTCCAGGTAGTTTATTTGGGAGTCGATTTCAAGAAGCATGAGGGAGGGAGTAGGGAATGAGACAGGGGGCCAGGCACGGTGGCTCATGCCTGTAAGCCCAGCACTTTGGGAGGCCGAGGTGGGCAGATTGCTTGAGGCCAGGAGTTCGAGACCAGCCTGGCCAACATGGCAAAACCCCATCGCTACCAAAAATATAAAAATTAGCTGGGCGTGATGGCATGCACCTGTAATCCCAGCTACTCTGGAGACTGAGGCAGAAGAATCGCTGTAACCCAGGAGGCAGAGGCTGTAGTGAACCAAGATCATACCACTGCAAAAAAAAAGAGACAGGGAACGTGCATTCAGGACAGGCTCGCCCCACTCCACAGGGCCTTCTGAGAGATGAGGTAGAATGCATTCAGATTGTTCCGTTGAGGAAAGGGGAAGCTGGGACATTTTCCCACCTTTTCTGTTTTTTTTTTTTTTTTTTTTTGGTGGAGAGTTGCCCTTAGGATAACTCCCCAGTACTTTCAGGCTGCCCTCCATGCTGACTAAGCAAGCAAAAATCATTTCGCTTAAAAATCAGAGGGGAGGCTGGGCACGGTGGCTCACACCCGTAATCCTAGCACTTTGGGAGGCCAAGTCAGGCAGATCACTGGAGGTCAGGAGTTCGAGACCAGCCTGGCCAACATAGCAAAACCTTGTCTCTACTGAAAAAAAAAAAAAAAAAGCCAGGAGTAGTGGTCCACACCTGTAGTCTCAGCTACTTGGGAGGCTGAGGTGAGGTGAGAGAATCACTTGAACACAGTAGGCAGAGGTGGAAGTGAGCCAAGATCATGCCACTGCACTCCAGCCTGGGTGAGAGTGAGACTCTGCCCCTCCCCCATCTCCTGCCCCCCACCAAAAAAAAAGTCAGAGAAAAGCAGAGAGGAGAAAAGTTGGTGGTGGGAGCCTTGCATGGGCAGTGTCTGCCACAGCTACGAGTGAACCCAGAGGTGGGCTGAGGAGCCGCAGGGTGGGCCAGCAACACATCTGCTGAAAGATCTATGCTTGTGGCCAGGTGCGGTGGCTCATGCCTGTAATCACAGCACTTTGGGAGGCTGAGGCGGGTGGATCACCTGAGGTCAGGAGTTCAAGACCAGCCTGCCAACGTGGTGAAACCCCGTCTCTACAAAAATACAGAAGTTAGGCAGGCATGATGGGGGGATGCTTATATTCCCAGCTACTCGGGAGGATGAGGTAGGAGAATTGCTTGAACCTGGGAGGCGCATGTTGCAGTGGCGGATGTCGCCATTGCACTCTAGCCTGGCGACGGAGAGAGACTTCGTCTCAAAAAAAAAAAAGAGAGAGAAAGATCTGTGCTTGTAAACATTTGGCTGAAAAGGGTGAATAACCAAAAACTAGGTAAGGTTGGCACAGTGGCTCACACCTGTAATCCCAGCACTTTGGGAAGCTGAGGTGGGAAGGGTGCTTTAGAACAGGAGTTCAGGATCAGCCTGGGCAATGTAGCAAGACTCTGTTTCTACAAAAATTTTGTTTTAAATAAAATAAAAATTAGCAGGGCATGTGATGCACACCTGTATTCCCAGGTAATTTGGGAAGCTCAGAGGTAGGATTCCTTGAGCCCAGGAGTTCAAGGCAGCAGTGAGCTATGATTGTGCCACTGCACTCCAGCCTCGGTGAGTCAGCGAAATCTTATCTCTAAAACGAAACAAAACAACAAAACAAAACTGAACGGAGACTACTCATCTTGAGATTTTTACGAAGTGGCAATGAACTGGTGATGGGGAGTAACTGCTATTTGAATCCAATCTCCACCCTTGTTATTAACAATGAAAGCCCACCGGCGTGCCCTCACCCCCCACCATCTACCCCTTGTCCCTTGGCACCCAGCCCAGGTTATTTCATGGGTAAAATCTATCAAATCCTAAAGGACAAGAAAATAATTGTGCTGCTTTGACTGTCCCAGATCATAGAAAAAGACCTGCTATGTCCCTAAATGAAGACTTACTGTTAGAATGACGGGCATTCCCCTTGGATTAGTCTACACATTTAGTGTAATTCCAATCAAAGCAAAGGGAAACTCATTCTGTCAAAATTTTTATGCCTTTCTTTTAAGAGCTCCTGAAAGGCACCCCTCGATGCCTTTGAATTTTATTTTTTTAATCAAGTTAATTGAGGTATAATTTCCATACAAAATAAAGTGCATCCATTTGTAGTGTGCACTTTGATGAGTTTGGCAGACGTGTGCACCCACCAAAAGCAATGCTATGACTGAGACAGAGAACATTTTCAACATCCCCCAAAGTTTCCTTATGCCCTCTTGAGTCCCCTCCCCAACACCTGGCCACAGGGACCACTGACCTCCTTCCTGTTACTAGAGATTAGTTTGCATTTTCCAGATTTTATGTAAGTGGAATGATGCCGTGTGCATTTCTTTGTGTCTGGTATTTTTCACTCTGCATGGTTACCTTGGTATTTAGCCACGTGGTCCGTTCACATATATTACCAAGTAGTTTCCCATTGTACAGATATATCATATTTTGTTTGTCAATTCACCTGTTGTTTTGTCATTTATGTTTTTTCCAGTCTTTCTTTGGCTCTTCTGAATAAACAATAAACATTTTTATTTTTATTTATTTATTTTTTTGGGGGGAGAGTCTCACTCTGTCGCCCAGGATGGAGTGCCGTGGTCTGATCTCAGCTCACTGCAACCTCCGCCTCTCAGTTTCAAGCAATTCTCCTGCCTCAGCCCCCCGAGTAGCTGGGATTACAGGCATGCACCACCACACCTGGCTAATTTCTGTACTTTTAGTAGTGATGGGGTTTCGCCATGTTGGCCAGACTCATCTCAAACCCCTGACATCACGTGATCCACCCACCTTGGCCTCCCAAAATGCTAGGATTACAGGCATGAGCCACTGCACCCGGCGGAACATTTTTTGTTTGTTTGTTCAAAGCAGAAGAAACCTCAGAAACTGCACGATTTTAGGCTTTAGCCCTACCACGCTTGTGAGCTTCCTGTCCAGGAGGACCATGAGTGCCCCCGTTCTACTCAGTGCGGAACCCAAGGTCCTTCCCACCCCCGAGCCACCTGCTAAATTCCCTTACTAGTCCTAGCAATTGTTCTCTAGAGTCCTTAGAATTCTTTATGTGAACAATCATAATTTCCAGGGGATTCTTCTTTTCCAATATTTACGTATTATGTTTCATTTCATATGCTATTTTTATTGTATTTTATTTCATTTTACTTTATTTTTATTTATTTAATGTCTCATTGCAATGGCTAAAACTTCCAAGACAATATTGAATAAAAGTGTTAGGAGTGAGCATTCTTACCTTGTCTCCAGTCTTGGGGGAAAGCATTTACTATTTCGCCTTTAAGGATGATTTTATTATTTATTTTTATTTTATTATTATTATTTTTTAAACGGAGTATCACTGTATCGCCCAGGCTGCAGTGCAGTGTCACGATCTTGGCTCGCTGCAACTTCTGCCTCCCGGGTTCAAGCAATTCTCCTGCCTCAGCCTCCCTAGTAGCTGGGATTACGGGCTTGTGCCACCATGCCCGGCTAATTTGTGTATTTTTAGTAGAGATGAGGTTTCACCGTGTTGGCCAGGCTGGTCTTGAACTCTTGACCTCAAGTGATCCACCTGCCTTGGCCTCCCGAAGTGCTGGGATTACAGGCGTGAGTCACCATGCTCGGCGAAGGATGATTTTAACTGTAGGCTCTTCAAAGGTGTCCTTGATCAGATTGAGGAAATCCCCTCTATTCCTATTTGCTTCTATTTCAGTTTGCTAAAAAAGTTCTTTAAATCATAATAGATGTTAAAATATGTCAAGTATTTTTCTACATTTATTGAAATGATCATTTGGTTTTTCTGTTATATTCCATTAACATGGTAAATTGTATTGACTTTTTTTTTTTTTTTTTTTTTTTTTTTTGGAGACAGGGTTTTGCTCTGCTGCCCAGGCTGGAGTGCAGTGGTGCGATCTCTGCTCACTGCAGCCTCTGCCTCCCAGGTTCAAGCAATTCTCCTGTCTCAGCCTCCCAAGTAGCTGGGATCACAGGTGTGCACCACCACATCGGCTAATTTTTTGTATTTTTGGTAGAGATGGGGTTTCATCATGTTAGCCAGGCTTGTCTCGAACTCCTGGCCTCAAGTGATCCACTCACCTCGGCCTCCCGAAGTGCTGGAAGTACAGGATGAACACTGTGCTTAGCCTTACATTGATTTTTAATTCTTAAATTAAATGTCTTTGTCAGATTTTGGTGTTAGGTGTTGCTGGTTTCAAAGCAGGGGTTGAGAAGTGTCCCCTCTTCTTCTGTCTGTTTTGTAAAAGGGTGTGTGAGATTGGGGCTATTTCCTCCTTGAAATTATAATAGGCTTCACCAGTGAAGCCATTTGGATCTGGAGTTTTCTGTCTTGGAGGATGTTTAACTACAAATTCAAATTCATTAGTAGATATATAGGACTTTTTAGATTTTGTTGCATCTTGTATTAATTTTGGCAAGTCGTAGTTTTCAAGGAATTTGTCCATTTTTTCTGTTTGTCTTGATCAGCCTGGCTGGATGTTTACCTGTTTTGCTGCTCTTTCCAAAGAGTGAAAATGAACATCTGTGGAGCAGCCATGAGCCAGTGCAGAGCGAGGAGCCCAGCCCACTGGACCTGCAGCTTGCAGCACCGCCACCCTGCAGAGCACAGCCTTGGTCAGCCAGTTCCCAGCCAACCCACGGAGCCAGGAGCCAGGAGAGATGGCTGAGTTTTGGCTGAGTTTTGTTAAGCAGCAATAGCTGACTGATACAGTTCATGGGTATACACTTTATTTAACCAGTTCCCTACAGATAGACATTTAGCGAAGTGAACTATTTCAAGAGAAGCTTAGCTCCATTTAAAAAAAAAAAACATTTCTGGGTGGGGCACAGTGGCTCATACCTGTAATCCCAGCACTTTGGGAGGCCGAGGGGTGGATCACTTGAGGTCAGAAGTTCAAGATCAGCCTGGGCAACATGGTGAAACTATGTTGTATTTTTAGTCTCTACTAAAAATACAAAAATTAGCTGGGAGCGGTGGTGAGTGACTGTAATCCCAGCTACTTGGGGGATTATGGCAGGAGATTTGCTTGAAACCAGGAGGTGGAAGTTGCAGTGAGCTGAGATTGTACCACTGCACTCCAGTGTGGGCGATGGAGCAGGACTCCTTCTAACTAACTAACTAAATAAATAAATATTAAAAAAAAATTTCTGACCAGGCACAGTCACTCATGCCTGTAATCCCAGCACTTTGGGAGGCTTGAGGCAAGAGGATTACTTGAGCTCAGGAGTTCAAAACCAGCCTGGGCAACATAGCACGACCCTGTCTCTCTCTCTCTCTCTCTCTATATATATATATATACGTGTGTGTGTATATATATATATATAAATTCCTTAAGATCTAGTTCTAGAAGAATTGCAGTCATGTTTACACATTTATAATTTTAAAGCATATTCCTAAATTATGCTTACCAAAGCTATGCTGTTTACATTCAGCAGTTTATAAGCATCAATTTTCCTCATATTTTCCAACACTGAGTGTTGAAATATTTAATTTTCTGCAATCTAATAATGAAGTATAATATCAATTTAAATTTGCATTCCCCGAGCATTAGAGGAGTTGAATAAACTTTTCATATACGCATTGCCCGTTTATTTTTCCCCTTCTCTGAATTGCCCTTCATCTTCTTTGTTCTCTTTTGTAGTGTTTTGTCTTTTCCTATTTGTAGGAGATGTTTATGTAATCTGGATAGTAATCTTTTGTCTGCTAAAAGAATTGTAAATATTTTCTTGAATTATAAGGGTTTCTAAAAAAACTTTGTAGTATCTTTTATTGGAGAAAAGTTTATTATATTTACACAGTTAAATCTGATATATTTTTTTAATGCTACTATATTTGCCTAAGAATATTTTTCCTGTTCTGGCTTGGCACTGTGGCTCACTCCTGTAGTCCCAGCACTTTGGGAGGCCAAGGCAGGCAGATTACCTCAGGCTAGGAGTTTGAGACCAGCCTGGCCAACATGGTGAATTTCTGCCTCTACTAAAAATAATACGAAAAATTAGCCAGGTATGGTGGTGTGCACCTGTTGTTCCAGCTACTTGGGAGGCTGAAGCAGGAGAGAATTGCTTGATCTCGGGAGGCGCGGAGGCTGCAGTGAGCCATGGTTGTGCCACTGAACTCCAGCTGGGCAACAGGGCGAGACTCTGTATCAAAAAAAAAAAAAAAAAAAAAAAAAAAAAATATATATATATATATATATATATATATCTCCTATTCAAAAACTAAAAACATTAATCATATTTTCTTCTATTATAATACTTTTTATTGCTTTGGGTCTATAAATTATCTGACACTTATTTTGGGGTATTATTTTTAGTATAAGATTCTTTTCCCAAGCAATAGGCAATTCTTCCAACAGTGTTTAAAATTGCATTATTTCCTCTTTAATTTGAAATGCCAAATTTAAACTAGTTTTTAAATAAGGGTTGTTTCTGGAATTTCTCTTCTACTGATCTCTCATGGCATTATATCAATATAATACTGTTTTACTGCTGATTTTTTTTTTTTTTTCTTTTTGAGATGGAGTCTCGCTCTGTCACCCAGGCTATAGTGCAATAGTGCAATCTCAGCTCACTGCAACCTCTGCCTCCCAGGTTCAAGCGATTCTCTTGCCTCAGCCTCCCTAGTAGCTGGGACTACAGGTGCACACCACCACGCCTGGTTAATTTTTGTATTTTTAGTAGTGACAGGGTTTCATCATGTTGGCCAGTCTGATCTTGAACTCCTGACCTCAAGTGATCCGCCTGCCTTGGCCTCCCAAAATGCTGGGATTACAGGCGTGAGCCACCACGCTCGGCCTGTATGGGTGTTTTATCCTGATATTTACTTTTCCAAATGAGCTTGAGAATATTAACAAATTCATAATAAAATGTGTGTGGATTTTGTCTGGGACTCCATCAAATATGTAGATTATTTGTAGAGAATCATAGTTTGACAGCATTGAGTCATTGCATTTGATTTATATCTTGATGTTTAGGAGTTCTTATTTTAATGATCTTCAGTAAAAATTATTTGGTTTTCTTACCAAACACTGCATATTCTCACTCATAAGTGGGAGTTGAACAGTGAGAACACATGGACACAGGGAGGGGAACATCATACACCGGAGCCTGTCAGGTGGTGGGGCGCTAGGGGAGGGATAGCATTAGGAGAAATACCTAATGTAGATGATGGGTTGATGGGTGTAGCAAACCATCTTGGCACGTGTATACCTATGTAACAAACCTGCATGTTCTGCACATGTATCCCAGAACTTAACGTATAATTTAAAAAAATTATTTGGTTTTCTTCAGGTAGGTTTTACACAATTCTTTTTTTTTTTTCCCCTCTCTTTTTCAAGAGATAGGATTTTGCTCTGTCGCCCAGGCTGGAGTGCAGTGGCATGATCATAGCTCACTGTTACCTCCAACTCCTGGGCTCACTTGATCCTCCCACCTCAGCCTCTCGATCAGCTGGGACTAAAAGTGCATGCCACCATGCTTGTGTAATTTTTTATTTGAATTTTCTTAGACATGAGATATCTTGCTATGTTGGTCTGGCTGGTCTGGAACTCCTGATCTCAAGTGATCCTCCTGCCTCAGCCTCCCAAAGTGCCGGGATTACAGGTATAAGCCACCACACCTGGCCACAATTCTTGTTAGGTTTAGTTCTAGAGATTGTTTTTGTTGTTCTGAAATGAATCTATTGACGTGAAAATCTTTTTCTGATATATTAGGTCAAAAATTAGGTTAATCGCATTCATGATATATTCTAATTTTTGCAAAGACTGTACCTACATATATGGGTAGCTGTATATGTAGGAAATCTTTAGGTATATATACATATATATATATATATATATATTTTTTTTTTTTTTTTCTTTTTTGAGACAGTGTCTCGCTCTTATTGCCCAGGCTGGAGTGCAATGGTGCGATCTCAGCTCACCACAACCGCTGCCTCCTGGGTTCAAGTGATCTCCTGCCTCAAGCCTCTAGAGTAGCTGGGATTACAGGCCTGCGCCACCACACCTAGCTAATTTTGTATTTTTAGTAGAAACGGGGTTTCATCATGTTGGTCAGGCTGGTTTCGAACTCCCAACCTCAGGTGATCCTCCCACCTCGGCCTTCCAAAGTGCTGGGATTACAGGATAATTGTTTATTTACTTCTCTGTCTCCACTTAGTTGATCTGTTTTAGGGAAGGAACTATATTTTGATTACTTCATGTCTGACACCTGCATAGCACCCGGCACATTGGTAGCTCAAAAATCCTTTTTACATGCGTGAATGAATGGAATAAAGGGATAGTGAAGGACCTACATTGAGAGATGACAATGTCTTTTCCTTCAGTGCACCGCATTTGTTGATTTCTTTAAGTTATTTCTGCTTCCTTGTATTTTCTGATTTTTCTCTTGTGATCATGTATTACATTGTGATTTAAAGAACAGAAAGCAAAAGATATTCACTTGGAAAAAGTAGAACTATAATGAAAGAGCACCACAAGGTGTACCTCATATACTACTAGTAATTTTTTGGGTTTTTTTCTTCTTTTTTTTTTTTTTTTTTTTTTTTTGAGACGGAGTCTCACGCTGTTGCCCAGGCTGGAGTGCAGTGGTGCGATCTCGGCTCACTGCAAGCTCCGCCTCCCGGGTTCACGCCATTCTCCTGCCTCAGCCTCCTGAGTAGCTGGGACTACAGGCGCCCGCCACCGCGCCCGGCTAATTTTTTGTATTTTTAGTAGAGACGGGGTTTCACTGTGGTCTCGATCTCCTGACCTTGTGATCCGCCCGCCTCGGCCTCCCAAAGTGCTGGGATTACAGGCTTGAGCCACCGCGCCCGGCCAAGGTTTTTTTCTTCTTAAGACAGTGTCTCACTCTGTCGCCCAGGCTAGAGTACAGTGGTGAGATCTTAGCTCACTGCAAACTCTGCCTCCAGGGCTCAAGTGATCCTCCTTTCTCAGTCTCCTGAGTAGCTGGGACCACAGACACGCACCATCACACCGCGCTAATTTTTTGTAGTTTTGGTGGAGACGGGGTTTCACCATGTTGCCCAGACTGGTCGTGAACTCCTGAGCTCAAGTGTAAATTTTTAAAATGAGAAAAACAGGCTGGGTGTGGTGGCTCATGCTTGTAATCCCAGCACTTTGGGAGGCCAAGGCGGGTAGATCACCTGAGGTCAAGAGTTCGAGAGCAGCCTGGTCAACATGGTGAAACCCCGTCTTTACTAAAGATACCAAAAAATTAGCCGGGGGTGGTGGTGCATGCCTGTGATCCCAGCTACTCAGGAGGCTGAGGCAGGAGAGTTGCTTGAACCCGGAAGGTGGAGGTTGTAGTGAACTGAGATTGTGCCACTGCATTCCACTGCCTGGGTGACAGAGCGAGACTCCATCTAAAAAAATTCAAAATAAAATGAGAAAAACATACGCAGTTCCTAAAATGGCTTAGGGGGAAGGCTGTCACCGCTTGGGTGATTCCCATTTCAGTGGCATGGCTTTGCGGTCTGTAAATGGGCTTCGTCCTGCCTTGCTGGTGTCCCTCACCACTTCTGCTCCTCAGTGCAAGGGTCGGCTTGCCTGCTGCTCCTGACTCTAGGCCCTCAGCAAAGGCCCAGCACAGTTCAAAGGGACTAGAGGGAAGCCAGGGAAAGTAATTCTTTAGTCCCCGAGGTTGTTTTTACATGATGATGATATATGGCATATGTTGCTACAATGACTGGGCGCATTTACAGGGAGGGCAGACCGGGAGGCCCTTAGGGCTGGGAGGGCCACCAGGTCAATAATATATGCAACCAGCAAAAGAAAACATCGACCTCATTTCCGCCAGAGAGCAGACGACTGTAACCCTGGAGTCCTGGTTTGCATGTAAATAATGAGCAAGATACCGCGTGGCCACTTGTATCATTGAGGGGAGAGTGAAACAAGAACAAGAAAGATAAATGAGAAAAATATGAGGGCAGCACTTATGGATCTGTGCGAGGAAGTGTCATTCATCAGGTTAATTTTGCTTCCTCTAGAAAGCAGTTCTGTGTTGGAATGCTTCTATGTCTGAGATTTTAAAACGGTTTTGGTATGATTATTATCAATGAAATAATCACTGTCAGTAACAAAAAATCCGTTTCTTGAGAGGATGACTGATGTGCAGTTGCAGCGTTTGACCCGGGGGCCCGTTATCTCCTGACTGCAGTGCTGAGGACTTGCCCCACAAATGATTTGGGTACACTGGGAATCACCTGGAAGGAGGCCAAGGGTGTGTCATTCTGGGGAAGTTTGGCAGCAGCCTAGCACCTCCTTGATCTGAAAGCTCTTGTTTTGCTTTTGCTCCTCCTTTCTCCCTTTCTTTCTTTCTTTCTTTCTTTCTTTCTTTCTTTCTTTCTTTCTTTCTTTCTTTCTTTCTTTCTTTCTTTCTTTCTTTCTTTCCCTTTCTTTCTTTCTTTCTTTCTTTCTTTCTTTCTTTCTTTCTTTCTTTCTTTCTTTCTTTCTTTCTTTCTTTTCTTTCTTTCTTTCCTTTCTTTCTTCTTTCTCTCTTTTTCTCTCTTTCTTTCTTTCTTTCTCTCTTTCTTTCTTTCTTTTCTTTCTTTCTTTCTTCTTTTTCCTTCCTTCCTTCCTTCCTTCTTTCCTTCCTTCCTTCCTTCCTCCCTGCCTCCCTCCCTCTCTCCCTCCTTCTCTCCCTCTCCCCTGCATCTCTCCCTCTCCCCTGCCTCTCTCCCTCTCTCCCCCCTTTCTCTCCCCTTCCTCCCTCCCTCCCTCTCTCTCTCTCTCTCTTTCTTTCTCTCTTTCTTTCTTTCTTTCTTTCTTCTTTTTCCTTCCTTCCTTCCTCCCTCCCTCCCTCCCTGCCTCTCTCCTTCCTTCTCTCCCTCTCCCCTGCCTCTCTCCCTCTCTCCCCCTTTCTCTTTTCTTCTTTCTTTCTCTCTTTCTTTCTTTCTTTCTTTCTTTCTTTCTTTCTTTCTTTCTTTCTTTCTTTCTTTCTTTCTTTTTCTTCTTTTTCTTTCTCTCTTTCTTTCTTTTCTCTGTCTCTCTCTCTCCCCCATCTTTTCTTTTTTTTGAAACAGGGTCTTGCTAAGTTGCCCAGGCTGGTCTCAAACTCCTAGCGTCAAGTGATCCTCCTGCCTTGGCCTCCCAAAGGAGGAATTATTATCACTATTTTGTCCTAGAGGTGATAATGGTTATATTTTTACACACTTATATTTTGGAGATAACTGCTGAATATTGATGGGTGGAATAATAGAATTTAGGGGATTTGCTTCAAAATGGCCAGGGGAGGCAGTAGGGGGAGGTACGGAAGAAATGAAATTGGCCATGAAGTGACCGTTGCTGAGTCCGGATGATGGATATGTGGGGGCTGACTATGCTGTTTTATCTTTTTACTTGCTTGAAATTTTTTATAAGAAATAAAGCTTCCCAGGTGGTTCTGATGATCAGCCAGAGCTGGGAACTCCTGGCTTGGCTGATCCGCAGAGGCTGATTCCTAGCTATTGTTCTCTGACCTTCCACGTCGTGGAAACTATGATGGCAATCAGAACTGGGTCATGTTTCCACTCTAGTTTGGAGGAGATCACAAGATACCTTAACAAGAAAAGGGTCTGGGGTCCAGGCGTGGTGACTCACACCTGTAATCCCATAGGCTAGGGTGGGTGGATCAAGAAGTCAGGAGTTCGAGACCAACCTTAACAACATGGTGAAACCCTGTCTCTACTCAAAATACAAAAATTAGCTGGGCACGGTGGTGTGCACCTGTAATCCCAGCTACTCAGGAGGCTGAGGCAGAAGAATCCCTTGAACCTGAGAGGCAGAGGTTGCAGTGAGCTGAGATCACACCACAGAACTCCAGCCTGGTGACAGAGCGAGACTCTGTCAAAAAGAAAGAAAGAAAGAAAGAAAGAAAGAAAGAAAGAAAGAAAGAAAGAAAGAAAGAAAGAAAGAAAGAAAGAGAGAGAGAGAGAGAGAGAGAGAGAGAAAGAAAGAAAGAAGGAAGAAAAAAGAAATAATGAAAGAGAAAGAAAGAAAGAAAGAAAGAAAGAAAGAAAGAAAGAAAGAAAGAAAGAAAGAACAAACGAACGGAGGGAGGGAGGAAGGGAGGGAAGGAAGGAAGGAAGGAAGGAAGGAAGGAAGGAAGGAAGGAAGGAAGGAAGGAAGGAAGGGTCTGAAGGGTCTGGGGAAAGGTCCCCTGAAATATCAGTTCATCCAGGACACCAACTGACCTGCATTCCACTCGGAATAGATATTGGATCAAAATTGTCTTGTTCCTTAGAGAAATAGCCTCCTTTCCTATAAAAAGACAGAAGGAGTTCTATTTTAAATTAATTATTTATTTTTTAAAACAGAGTCTCACTCTTTGTCAGGGCTGGAGTGCAGTGATGGGATCATAGCTCCACTGTAACCTCCAACTCCTGGGCTTAAGTGATCCTCCTGCCTCAGCCTTCCAAGTAGTCTTGACTACAGGCATGCATCACCATTCCAGGCTAATTTTTAATTTTTTTGGAGAGAGATGGGGTCTTGCTATGTTGCCCAGGCTGATCTTGAACTCCTGGGCTGAAGTGATCCTCCCACCTCGACCTCCCAAAACACTGGGATTACAGGTGTGAACCTTCACGTCCAGCCTTCTATCTTTATTTTGAAAAATAAAATAAACAAAAATTATTAGTTCATTAATTTATTGAACTAATTATTTATTGGATTGCTACTCTATGCCAGGCACTCTGCCAAGCTCTATTGAAGTTCTCAAGGTTTAATCTGGGGCCCAGCATGGTGGCTTACACCTATAATCCCAGCACTTTGGGAGGCAGAGGTGGGTGGATCACTTGAGTTCGAGACCAGCCTGGCCAACAAGGTGAAACCTGGTCTCTACTAAAAACACAAAAATTAGCTGAGCATGGTGGCACATGCCTGTAGTCCCAGCTACTTGGGAGGCTGAGGCACGAGAATTGCTTGAATCTGGGAGGTGGAGGTTGCAGTGAGCTGAGATCGTGCTTCAGCCTGGGCAACAGAGTGAGACTCTGTCTCAAAAAAAGAAAAAAAAGTTTAATCTGTAGACCTCTGGGATCCCAGAGATTCTTTCAAGAGGTCTACAAGGTAAAAACCATTTTACAATTTATATTTATTTATGATAATACTAAGATGTCATTTACTTTTTATTTAGGTATTTGCACTGATGGTATAAAAGCAATAGCGAGTAATACTGCTTGTACTTGACATTAATTTGTCAGTGGCACTGACTGTACTAGTACTCATTGCATTCTTCACCACTCACAGTTTATTTATTTATTTTTACTTTGTATTAATTTTTATGTTTTGAGATAGAATCTCCCTCTGTCACCCAGGCTGGAGTGCAGCAGCACCATTATGGCTCATCACAGCCCCAACTTCTCAGGCTCAAGCAATCCTCCCACCTCAGCCTCCCGAGTAGCTGGGAATACAGGTGTGTGCCACCACAACTGGCTAATTTATTTTATTTTATGTTATTTATTTATTTAAGACAGAGTCTTGCTCTGTGGCCCAGGCTGGAGTACAGTGGCGCAATCACTGCAACCCCCGCCTCCCGGGTTCAAGTGAATCTCCTGCCTCAGCTTCCCTAGTAGCTAGGACTGCAGGCATGCGTCACCATGCCTGGCTAATATTTGTATTTTTATTAGAGACAGCGTTTCAACACATTGCCCAGGCTGGTCTGAAACTCCCAACCTCAGGCGATCCACCCACCTCAGCGTCCCTAAATGCTAGGATTACAGGTGTGAGTCTACTCACAGTTTAAAACAATCCACTTTCACTTAAGAATGTTCCTAAAGAAGCCGTAAGAATTAGTGTTATTAAATTGCAATTCTCGAGTCCACTTCTGAAGATTGTGACAGAGTGAACACAGAACACGATTCCACCACACACTGGGTACAATGGCTTTTCAAGGTGAGACACTGGTGCAGTTGTTTGAGTTGCGAGCTGAACTAGCTGCTTTTTACCATGGAACACTGTTTTACTCGGAAGAAAGGTCTGACACATCAAACTACGGATATTCAGACTCTGGTATTTGGCAGACATTTTCTCAAAAATGAACAAAATGAGCCTGTCACTTCAAGGGAAACAACTGGCAGTATGTTTTGCCAATGATAAAATTCAAGCTTTCAAGTTGAGCATTAGGATTTTGGGAAAACTTGTTATCTGCCACCAAGAGCTTGACAGATTCTCAATGTCTTTCTCTTTTTTTTTGAGATGGAGTTTCACTCTTATCACCCAGGCTGGAGTGCAATACACGGTCTCGGCTCACTGCAACCTCTGCCTTCCTGGTTCAAGCGATTCTTTTGGCTCAGCCTCCCAGGTAGCTGGGATTACAGGTGCCTGCCACCATGTCCAGCTAAGTTTTGTATTTTTAGTAGGGATGGGGTTTCACCATGTTGGCCAGGCTGGTCTCAAACTCCTGACCTCAAGTGATCCACCCGCCTCGTCCTCTCAAAGTGCTGGGATTACAGGCATGAGCCACTGCGCCTGGCCAGCTTCTCAATACTCAAATATGTTTTAGATGAGATCACTAGTGATATTTTTAAAATGTGAATTTTGATATTGTGTAATAAAACTGACATTTGGAAGCTTTGCATAGCTTAGCGAACCAACATTTTCCAAATGACCAATGCGTGATGTTACAAAACCATTCCAAGTGCAAGATGGGTATTACCAAGTAATCCTTCTCCCACCTAGGACATAGAAAGGGAGAAACAGCATTTCTCCCACCCTAGCAAAAGCAGGAAAACTACAAAAGCAAACTTTCTCTTGAACCTACTGGAAAGCTGAAGGGGCAGAGCAACTGTGTAGCCTGAAATCTAAGGAAAAACAGGTGTCTCCCCAGTGATAGATGGGACATGAGCTCCAGCTCACCTGTGTGCAGTATAAGAGGAAGGGGTTCCTAGTGCCATACATGAGAGAAAACATTATTCAGCTAAAATTTTTAGCAAATTTGCTGGAGCCTGAGTGCAAACTAGGGTAGGCATATAGAGCCCTAGGCACTGTAGACTCAAGGAGAGTTTTCATAGACCTCCAGTTTAGGAGAAAGACCAGGAGCAGAGCAGGACACCAGAGACCACCTGCCTCATTGGTACAGTGCCAGAAGATAGTGACAACTGAAGAACAGTGAGGCTCATAAATTTGCAAAGGAGAGCTTTATTTCTCACAAAGGGTTGCAGCCTGCAGGGTGGCCATTCTGACAGGCTGGGAAGCATAGCCTCTGGTCAGAAGCCAGAACAGTCACTTCAAGGGAGGGGCAAAGGGAAGAGGAATTTATGCTCAGCGGGATGGCTGAACATACATATTTAATAAGATAGAGGAGTCATGAATATTTATGAAAGGAGAAACACATGTGCAAATAAGCTTCATGCCCTTCATGGGTCCCATGTACAAAAACACGGCAGTATCAGCCTGATTCAAGGGTGGAGCTTTCAGCCCTCTGATATCAAAAGGTGACATGAAGATGCAAAAAACTTTATTGAGCATTCTCTTATCGGGCAAAAAAGAAGGGGCAGCCTCAGGTGGTTATAGGTGATATCAATGTGGAGTCTTTTGAAAGGGCTGGTTTCTGGTTAGCCCTTAGGGAAGAAAGCCTAATTGTAGTTAGTGAGGGAGGGAGCATAACAATGAGGTGAGCCCGGGCGCGGTGGCTCAAGCCTGTAATCCCAGCACTTTGGGAGGCCAAGGTGGGTGGATCACGAGGTCAGGAGATCGAGACCATCCTGGCTAACACGTGAAACCCCGCCTCTACTAAAAATATACAAAAATTAGCCGGGAGCGGTGGTGGGCGCTTGTAGTCCCAGCTACTCGGGAGGCTGAGGCAGGAGAATGGCGTGAACCCGGGAGGTGGAGCTTGCAGTGAGCTGAGATCCAGCCACTGCACTCCAGCCTGGGGGACAGAGCGAGACTCCGTCTCAAAAAAAAAAAAAAAAAACAATGAGGTGCACCGGACCCCCCATCCCATCATGGCCAAGCATTCTGTTTTCAAGGTGACTCCCCTTGGCCAGGAGGTGGTCCATTCAGCCAGTTGGGTGGGGGTGGTGGCGGGGGGGCTTAGAATTTTATTCATATTTCTCAATAGGATTGGCCACATTTGTGGGAAAGGCATAAACACCATCCAGACCCTTCATTTCTTTCTTTTTTTAAGTTATTATTATACTTTAAGTTCTAGGGTACATGTGCACAACATGCAGGTTTGTTACATGTGTATACATGCGCCATGTTGGTGGGCTGCACCCGTTAGCTAGTCATTTACATTAGGTATATCTCCTAATGCTATCCCTCCCTGCTACCCCCACCCCATGACAGGCCCCAGTGTGTGATGTTCCCCTTCCTGTGTCCAAGTGATCTCATTGTTCAACTCCCACCTATAAGTGAGAACATGCGGTGTTTGGTTTTCTGTCCTTGCAATAGTTTGCTCAGAATGATGGTTTCCATCTTCATCCATGTTCCTACAAAGGACATGAACTCATCCTTTTTTATGGCTGCATAGTATTCCATGGTGTATATGTGCCACATTTTCTTATTCCAGTCTATCATCGATGCACATTTGGGTTGGTTCCAAATCTTTGCTATAGTGGACAGTGCCACAAAAAACATATGTGTGCGTATGTCTTTATAGCAGCATGATTTATAATCCTTTGGGTATATACCTAGTAATGGGATGGCTGGGTCAAACGGTATTTCTAGTTCTAGATCCTTGAGGAATCGCCACAAATATCTTCCACAGTGGTTGAACTAGTTTACAGTCCCACCAACAGTGTAAAAGTGTTCCTATTTCTCCACATCCTCTCCAGCACCTGCTGTTTCCTGACTTTTTAATGATTGCCATTCTAACTGGTGTGAGATGGTATCTTATTGTGGTTTTGATTTGCCTTTCTCTGATGGCCAGTGATAATGAGCATTCCTTCATTTCTTTTTTGAGTCGGAGTCTTGCTTTGACACCCAGGGTGGAAAGCAGTGGCGCAATCCTGGCTCACTGCAATGTCCACCTCCCGGGTTCGAGCGATTCTTCTGCTTCAGCCTCCTGAGTTGCTGGGATTACAGGCACATTCCACCACATCTGGCTAATATTTGTATTTTTAGTAGAGACAGGGTTTCACCGTGTTGCCCAGGCTGGTCTCAAACTCCTGCCCTCAGGTGATCCATCTGCCTTGGCCTCCCAAAAGGCTAGGATTCCAGGCATGAGCCACTGCACCTGGCCCAGACCCTTCATCTCTACTCCCCTAGAAAACAAAAACTGTAAGCTGCCGTAGGGAAGTGGGGAGGGATTACTGAGAAAGTCCCACCTCTGAGACCCAAGGACACAGGAAGCATGAAGTAACAAGTAACTGCAGTTTTCCCATTAGGAGGGGCAAGAGTGTGGGGACAGCCCCTTGAGGTGTGAGTGCACAGAGAAGGCCAGTAACTGAGGATGAGGAAGAAATATTAAGAAAAACCCTTGGGAGGTAATCCCAGGGCTTTGGGAGGCCGAGGCAGGAGGATTGCTTGAGGCCAGGAGTTCAAGATCAGCAACATGGTAAGGCCCAGTCTTGACAAAAAAATTTAAAAATTAGCCAGGTGTGGTGATGCACAGCTGTAGTCTCAGCTACTTGAGAGGCTACAGTGGGAGGATCAATCGCTTGAACCCAGGAGTTGAAGGCTGCAGCGAGTTGTGTTTGCAACCACTGCACTCCAGCCTGGGTGACAGAGCAAGACCTTGTCTCAAAGAAAGAACGAAGAAAGAAAGAAAAAAAGAAGGAAGGAAGGAAGGAAAGAAAGAAGAAGAAAGAAGGAAGGAGGTGTTAGATATGAGCTTTACATTTCTTTTCAAAGAATCAATATGTCAATGTGTTCAATTCTTTACCTTCTACTTTTAAACTTAACTTCCTCATAAAGCAACTTTTTCGATTATGTGCTCCACCCTGACTCATTTCAATCACCTGCTCCACCCTGACTCATTCCAATTACCTGCTCTGTCATAATCATTTTTCCCACCAAACCACTCACCCCGTTATTAGCCAATCAGAATTAGTTTAGCCTGCGTGGTCTAACTCTACCAATACGGGAACAACACAGCAGCAGGGGCCATATGCGCCAGGGATAAGAACCTCTTCCCCTCCCTTGTCCGAGTGTGTGCTCACCATTGCTCCAACTGTAAGGGTGCACACTTCTATTGAAGTACCTTGCCTTGCTGAGAATTAAAAGAAAATTTTATATTGGAGTGCTATTTGTTTTGCGGCACTGAAACTTTATACATAACAGGAGGAAGGAAAGAAGGGCTGGAGGGAGGGAGGAAGAAAGACACTGAAGCAATTCAACCCCCATCCGAAGCACAAGGTAATTCTAGAGGAATCTGAACCTAGTGTAACACTGATGGAAACCATGGCGATAACAAAACCCAGATTGACTCCTGACGGGATTCCCTCAACTTCCCATTGGTTGCTTTCCGCAACCAATCAGATGGATTGCGGCCCACCACTTCGTTTACACCAGTTGACCACTAAGTGGCCAATGGGAAACCTGTAGGGAGTATTTGTACCTAAGAAGATTCTGTATCAGGGCCCTTGAGCCCATATGCTCGAGCCCGCTCCTGCACTGTGGAGTGTACTTTCATTTTCAATAAATCCCTTAATTGCTTCCTTGCTTTGTGTGTTTTGTCCAATTCTTTGTTCAAGATGCCAAGAACCTGGACACTGTCCACTGGTGACACTGAGAGGGGTTGTGGGAACTCTCAAATTTCTGTTGGTTAATTTTTGTATTTTTAGTAGAGATGGGATTTCACCATGTTGTCCAGGTTGGTCTCACACTTCTGACCTCAAGTGATCCATCCACCTCGGCCTCCCAAAGTAAGACTGATGACTCAATGCTGCGCCTGCAATTGCCTGTTCCTGCTGTTTCAGGGTAGCTCTGTATATGTCTGGTTCCTGCTGTCCTCCCTGCCCCACACAGGAGGCCTCTGGGCAGGACACACAGCCATTCCTTGAGAGCTGCTCTGCACCTGCTGTCTACATTCGCTACAGAAGGGCCCAGATGAGTGTGCACAGGTAGGTCTTGCCGTTCAAGACCGAGCCTTGCAAAGCACACCAGGAGAAATGGATTTTGGTATGTTAGACAGGCAGGCAGTCTTCGTCCTAATTTTGTTTTGTTTTGTGCTTAGTAACTGCTGTTGCAACCATAATATTTTCTTCTTTCTTTCCTTCTTTCTGAAATTGTGCCTCAAAGAGTTAAAGAAATCAATAACTCTGGGCACAGTGGCTCATGTCTGTAATCCCAGCACTTTGGGAAGCTGAGGCAGGAGGACTGCTTGAACCCAGGAGTTTAAGACCAGCCTGGACAACACAGTGAGAACCAGTCTCTACATAAAATAAAAATTAGCTGGGCATGGTAGTGCGTGCCTGTCGTACCAGCTACTCAGGAGGTTGGGGCAAAAGGATTGCTTGAGTCCAGGAGTTCGAGGCTGCAGTAAGCCATGGTTGTACACCGCTGCACTCCAGCCTAGGCGATGGAGGGAGACCCTGTCTCACAAAAACAGACAACAACAACAAAAAACAGTAAGTAACAGAAGTTCTTGAGTTTGCAGGATAGCAGATAAGAAAAGAAACAACTTGCTGAAATGCTGAAAATCCTTTCATTTATAAGATAACAAAACTGGCTGAAATCAGTTGGAACCAGTGTGGCCAACTAGAGTCTGTGCAGAACCAGCTTGCTGATGTCACAGCCTAAATTTCCATCATGTTTCAGATAGCTCCCTCTGAATTTGCACATGTGACCCATGAGTTAGCATGAGAAGATAACCGTGAATCCTCAAGGACTCTGCCCATCTCCCCCTTCCTTCCACTAATCACCTGTTAATCCAACCCCAAATCTTGTCTAATAAAATGACTGCCTTAAAGCCAGCAGGGAGACAGATTTGAGCTGGATGCCTGTTTCCTTGGGAGTCAACTTTTCTTTTTACCTTTTTATTGAGACAGAGTCTTAACTCTGTGGCAGGCTGGAGTGCAGTGGCACAATCTCCACTCACTGTAGCCTGGGTTCAGGCGGTTCTCCTGCCTCAACCTCCCGAGTAGCTGGCATCCGCCACCACACCCAGCTAATTTTTGTATTTTTAGTGCACACAGGGTTTCACCATGTTGGCCAGGCTGGTCTCGAACTCCAGACCTCACCCGGCTGATCCTTTTTTTTTTTTTTTGAGACAGTCTCACTCTGTCGCCCAGGTTGGAGTGCAGTGGTGCTATCTCTGCTCACTGCAAGCTCCGCCCCCTGGGTTCACACCATTCCCCTGCTTCAGCCTCCTGAGTAGCTGGGACTACAGGCACCCGCCACCATGCCCGGCTAATTTTTTGTATATTTAGTAGAGACGGGATTTCACCGTGTTAGCCAGGACGGTCTCAATCGCCTGACCTTGTGATCCACCCACCTCGGCCTCCCAAAGTGCTGGGATTACAGGCGTGAGCCCCTGCACCCGGCCCCGACTGACCCTTTTAAACTTTACCTCAAATATGTAGTGGTAGCTGTTTTCAATTTTTGTATAAATGAATTCACACTCTAGATATCCTATGACTTGTTTTCTTTCTATAACAATATGAATAATTGGCCAGGCATGATGGCTCACACCTGTAATCCTAGCACGTTGGGAGGCTGAGGCAGGCAGATCACCTGAGGTCAGGAGTTCCAGATCAGCCTGGGCAACATGGTGAAACCCTGTCTCTACTAAAAATGCAAAAATTAGCCAGGCGTGGTGGTGGGCACCTATAATCCCAGCTACTCGGGAGATTGAGGTGGGAGAATCACTTGAACCTGGCGGGGTGGAGGTTGCAGTGAGCCGAGAATGCACCATTGCACTCCAGCCTGGGCGACAAAGTGAAACTCCATCTATATATATATATATATATATATATATAAATAAATTATTTTGTCCTGGAGGTTATAGGTTGTTTTACTGTGACATTAGGAAAGATACAGCTAGCAGAGAAGTCAATGATTTCATGAATATTATTAAATCTTTACACTAAAAATATGAATTGGGGCCAGGCGCGGTGGCTCACACCTATAATCCCATCACTTTGGGGGGCTGAGGCAGGCGGATGACCTGAGGTCAGGAGTTCAAGACTTACCTGGCCAACATGGTGATACCCTGTCTCTATAAAAATACAAAAATTAGCCAGGCATGATGGTGGCTAATCTCAGCTACTCAGCTGTAATCCCAGCTACTCAGGGAGGCTGAGGTGGGAGAATCGCTTGAACCTGGGAGGCAGAGGTTGCAGTGAGCTGAGATTGCACCTACATATATACATATGAGTTGAGGCTGGGTGTGGTGGCTCACACCTGTAATCCCAGCACTTTGGGAGGCCGAGGCAGGTGGGTCACTTGAGGTCAGGAGTTGGAGACCAGCCTGGTCAACATGGTGAAATCCTGACTCTACTAAAAGTACAAAAATTAGCCAGATGTGGTGGCGCATGCCTGTAATCCCAGCTACTCAGGATGCTGAAGCGTAAGAATTGCTTGAACCTGGGAGGTGGAGGTTGCAGTGAGCCAAGATTGTGCCACTGCACTCCAGCCTGGGTGATAGAATGAGACTCTGTCTCAAAAAAAAAAAAAAAATATATATATATATATATATATGTGTGTGTGTGTGTGTGTGTGTGTATGTATATATAAACAAGCACAGAAGTCAATGATTTCATGAATATTAAGTTAAATCTTTACATTAAAAATATAAGTTGAGTTTTGCATACACCACCATTGCCTCCAGGGGCCCCATACTATCAGCCATGGTTAACCCCACCAAGTTCTTCGATGAGCCCCTGGGCCGCATCTCCATCCAGCTGTTTGTAGACAAGTTTCCAAAGACAGCAGAAAGTGTTAATGCTCTGAGCATTGGAGAGAAAGGATTTGGTTATAAGGGTTCCTGCTTTCACAGAATTATTCCAGGGTTTATGTGTCGGGGTGGTGACTTCACATACCACAATGGCACTGGTGGCAAGTCCATCTATGGGGAGAAATTTGATGATGAGAACTTCATCTTGAAGCAGACAGGTCCTGGCATCTTGTCCAAGGCAAATGCTGGACCCAACACAAACGGTTCCCAGTTTTTCATCTGCACTGCCAAGAGTGAGTGGTTGGATGGCGAGCATGTGGTCTTTGGCAAGGTGAAAGAAGGCATGAATATTGTGGAGGCCATGGAGGGTTTGGGGTCCAGGAATGGCAAGACCAGCAAGAAGATCACCACTGCTGACTGTGAATGACTCTAATAAGCTTGACTTGTGTTTGTGTTGTTTCGGTTTTGAGAAGGTTTCACTCTTGCCTTCCAGGCTGGAGTGCAATGTCACAGTCTCGGCTCACTGCAACCTCCGCCTCCCAGGTTCAAGTGATTCTCCTGCCTCAGCCTCCTGAGTAACTGGGATTACAGGTGAGCACCACCACGCCTGGCTAATTTTTGTATTTTTAGTAGAGACAGAGTTTCACCATGTTGGACAGGCTGGTCTTGAACTACTGACCTCAGGTGATCCTCCCACCTTGGCTTCCCAAAGTGCTGGGATTACAGGCTTGTGCCACTGTGCCCAGTCGACTTATGTTTTATCTTAACCTTGAGACCATTCCTTCTGTAGCTCAGGAGAGCACTCCTCCACCACCCCATTTGCTCACAGAGTCCTAGAATCTTTGTGTTCTCACTGCAGTTCCCTTTGAGCTCCAAGATTTCCTTCTTCCCTTCCATGCCTAGCTGGATTGCAGAGTCAAGTTTATGATTATTAAATAAAAACTAAATAATGACAACAAAAAATATGAGTTGATTTAAATAAAAATATCAAGTAAATATTAGTATAGGCAGCAAGCGGATATGGCAAAAAAAATCACTAAAATTTGAATGCGAATGGCTAAAATTCAGGAAATATGGCTTTAATAAAAACAGATAGAAGCTGTGGCATATGCTTGTAGTCCCAGCTGACGCCCAGGAGAGAGGAGTGCTTGAGCCTGGAAGTTCAGGCCCAGCCTGGGCAACATAGTGAGACCTTGTCTCAACAACAAAAATGAAAAAAATCAACAACAACAAAAATAAACACAGATACATCTAAAATTGCTCTGGATCTTTGGAACAGGTCTGCCCTGATGTGGTGCTTTATGGGCCTGGGCACCCTGGCACAAGCCCTTTCTGGCACAAGGAGAAGCTGATGAGATTCATGCTTACCGCCAGCTTGCTCCAGGCCACTTTCAGCCACCAGCACCATGGCCTTGTGCCTCCCTTGTCTCTGTTCTCTCCCTGGGATTTCCCCCAGGCTTGACTCTTCTCTCAATTCCTCTGTGCATGGCCTGAACTTGCCTTTGCAACCTGGCGTGGATCAAACTGGCTTCCTAGTTTCTGTCCCCCAGCTCCATTCACCCTTGAGCACTGGCCTCACTTCGTCACCTCTTTCTGTATCTACACCCTTTGCCACTTCACTTTGCAGTGTGCCCTCTCAATGTGACTCTGGGCTGGTCATGAGACCTGTGTTGACCAATCGAACCAGGCTGAAGTGACAGTGCACCAGTTCCAGAGGCCCTGAGTGTCTCCATGCCATCTTGTGCATTTCTGCCATCTCTAAGGGGACAAAATCAGCACGTCCTAGGATAAGGGTGAAGTATGTGGAGCAGAGCTGCCTCAGCCAAGCCTTCAACTTCCAGCAGCACTCCAGCCCTCCCACAAACTCATGAAAAATAAGACATCATTGTTTTTTTCAGCCATTGAGCTTTGGAGTGTCCATGTGTCGGTTAGCTGTGGCTGTGTATTTGTTACAGAGCAGAAAATTCTTGCACAAGTGGGATCAAGCATTTTCCCACTTTCATAACTATGCCCCATGGCGTCGCCACTGATATTGCTCTGCCTAGCACTGGGAAGAGGAGGTAGTGAGGGCAAATGGAGCCCCTTTTGCCCAATCCAGGGAGCAATAGGCAACTGTCACCCACAAATGACATGGCTCCCACAATCTACTTCCCAGAAGACAGTCCTACCTAGCTGGGACTGGAGGTAGGATACAATTTAGAGGTGTATTCCAGCCCCAGGGTGCTGGGTGAGGCCTGGGGATGCGTCCCGGCCCACAAGACAGAATTGGAATCTTCATGTCCGCCAGATTCTGGGCCTCTCTCTCCTGTGTCACAGATGGGAATTCTTTCCACATTCTTGCCAGTGGACCTTCTCACTCTTTTCCAGGCTCCTTGGAGGTCACTGCCCTGATGATAACATGGTCTTCCCTTCAAGGAAGCCACGTTTCTATGAGGGCTCTGGCATGTGCATTGGTGAGTCGAAGCTTGACTGTGTTATAGCTTCTCCGCTGTTAGTGTGGGGCTTGGGGGTTTTTACTTTAACCACATGGATTAGTCAGGGTCGTCCAGAGAAACAGAACAAACAGGATGGCGCTATAGACACAACTATAGATGTAGAAGAGGGGATTTATGATGGAGATTGGCCTGAGTGATTGGGAGCCTAAGAAGTCCCACAGTATGTCGTCTGCAAGTTGAAGAACCAGGGAAGTTGATGGTGTCATTCAGTTTGAGCTTGAAGTTCTGAGAACCAGGAGCTTCGATGTCCCAGGGCAGGAGAAGGTGGATGTCCCAGGTCCAGAAGTGAGTGAATTTGCTTTTCCTCTGTCTTTTTGTTCTATTTGGGCCCTTGGTGGATTGAATGTCGCCCACCTACATTGGTGAGGGCAGATGTGTTTTACTCGGTCTACTGATTCGAGTACCAATCTCTCTGAAAACACCCTACTAGATGTACCCAGAAATAATGCTGCACCTGCTATCTGGGTATCCCTTAACCCAGTCAAGTTGACACCTAAAAGTAACCATCACACCACACTTTCACAAACACATGGGTGCTTGCGGACTCGCCTTTTCCAATGGTTTTGCCTGCCTCCTCCACAAGCACAGGCAAAGTCAGTTTCAAGGACAGGAGTCCCCCACTGTTGCTTGGTGTACTGGTGATCTAAACAAATACATGCATTAAAGGGAATTTCTGTCATTTTTTAACCACCATACTTTCATCCCTGGTCCTCATGACCCCTTGATTTCTTTCTGAGGAATGCCCTCCCTCCCACTGTGATAACAGAGGGGCCAGGCTCTCCGTCTGTCTCCCAGCTCTAGGAGAGCCAGAGGTTGAGCCCCAGGCCAGAGCTCAGCCAATCAGAGGCTGTCCTGTGAGCAAGTGATGCCAGGACTGATGGGATGGCCGGAATGTGTGGTACACAGATACAACAGCATCACGCTAACCAGACCGTGTCCCTGTGAGAGCTGGGGTGGGACTCCACTGCTCGGCTCCCAGGGCTCCCAGGAGCTCTGCCTGCCCTCAGCTTCCTGTGTAGGCTCTCTGCACCCCCTCTTTTAAAAAAAAAATTAAAAAAAATTTTTTTTAGATGAAGTCTCACTTTGTAGCCCAAGTTGGAGTACAACAGTGTGATCTCAGCTCACTGCAACCTCTGCCTCCTGGGTTCAGGTGGTTCTCCTGCCTCAGCCTCCCAAGTAGCTGGGATCACAGGCATGCACTACCACGCCCTGCTAATTTTTGTATTTTCAGTAGAGACGGGGTTTCACCATGTTGGCCAGGCCGGTCTGGAACTACTGACCTTAGGTGATCCCCCTGCCTTGGCCTCTCAAAGTGCTGGGATTGCAGGCGTGAGTCACCATGCCTGGCTGCACCCTCCCTAGTTGATCCTTCTTGCTTGGTTAGGCAGAGACAGTCTCCAGTTCTTACAACTACAAGGCCCACACATGAAGGACAAAATGTTTCGGTTAATAATGTTTTCATGTGTATAAGTCCTGTTTTTGTTTTCCAGTTGAATTGAAAGTTCCTTCTGGGCAGGAACTCTTTTTTTTCCTTTACCCTGGGTCCAGTACTTGGCATGCAGTAGATTCTAGGGCAGAGCTGGAGGCAGGTGGAGGCTGCCTAGAGCCAGAAGGCTTGTATTGAGGTCCATCCCTGCACTCACTCACTGTGGGACCTTGGCTGAGTCCCGCGGCATTTTCAGTCTCGACATTGCATCAATTAAACGGGTGTGATGCTTATAATGATCACCCTCCTTCTAGGCCTCAGGCCTCTGTGAGGTTTTAATGAACGAAGGCTAAAGAAGCTCCACAGAGATGGTGACTTGCCCAGAGCACAGCTCTTGCCCTCAAGGAAGAGACACTCGAGCAAATAGGCAACTGGAAACAGGATGGCTTCATGGGCATGTGTGACTTACACAGGGCCCTGCACTCAGAAGAATCACATGACTGACTTAGGCTCTGCAGCTGCCATCTTGAAATTCTTAATAACTTTTTAACGGTGTTGGGGGTGGGATTGCGGGGGGACAGTCTACACTTTCATTTTGCACTGGGTCACACAAATTATGTAGCTAGTTCTGATTAAAATGCAGCAAGAACTAACATGAGACTGGACACAGAAACCAGACCCCAGAGCACATACCATATGAGTCCATTGGTATGAAGTTTGAAAACAGGTGGCACTAACCTAAAGGATTGGAAGTTGGAATAGTGGTTACCAGGGCTAGGGGGAGGAAGGGATGGTGGATGGTGAACAAAAGGACCTTGGAGGGCTCCTGGGGTTCTAGGAATTCCTTCCTTCCTTCCTTCCTTCCTTCCTTCCTTCCTTCCTTCCTTCCTTCCTTCCTTCCCTCCCTCCCTCCCTCTCTCTCTGTCTCTCTCTCTCTCTCTTTCTTTCTTCATCTTACTTTTTCTTTGTTTTTATTTCAATAGGCTTTTGGGAAACAGGTGGTGTTTGCTTACATGAATAAGTTCTTTAGCAGTGATTTCTGAGATTTTGGTGCACCCATCACTTGAGTAAAAATGTTCTCTCTTTCTTTCTCCCTCCCTCCCTCCTTTCCTTCCTTCCTTCCTTCCTTCCTTCCTTCCTTCCTTCCTTCCTTCCTTCCTTCCTTCCCTCCCTCCCTCCCTCCCTCCCTCCCTCCCTCCCTCCCTCCCTCCCTCCCTCCCTCCTTCCTTCCTTCCTTCCTTCCTTCCTTCCTTCCTTCCTTCCTTCCTTCCTTCCTTCCTTCCTTCCTTCCTTCCTTCCCTCCTTCCACAGAATCTTATTTTGTTGCCCAGGCTGGAGTGCAGTGGTGCAATTATAGCTCACTGCAGCCTCAACCTCCTGGACTCAAGTGATCTTCCTGCCCCAGCCTCCCAAGTAGCTAGGACTACAAGAATGTGCCCACATGCCTGGCTAATTTTAAACAAATTTTTATAGAGAAGGGATCTCACTATGTTGCCTAGACTGGTCTTGAACTCCTGGCCTCAAGTGATCTTTCCACATCAGTCTTCCAAAGTGCTGGGATTGCAGGCATGAGCCACCTCGCCCAGACTTAGAAATGTTCTATTTCTTGACCTGAGAGCTGGCTATACAAGCTTGCTCACTGTGTTAAAATTCGCTAAGGATTTGTGCACTTTTCTGCATATGTGTTAAACTGCAGTACAAGGTTAAAAGAAAATGTGTGAAATGATGTACACATTGCAAAGGAAAGTCCAGGGAGCTGAGCTTGAGCCACCTTGGGGGTGCTCAGAGAAGGCTTCCCTGGAGAGGGGCCTGGGTAAGATCCTGAAGGAGGAGGGTGGGAGTTGGGGAGTTTTGTGGCTCCCCACTAAGGGATGATGTGCCTGTCTGGCAGGAGCTAGACACATGCATGGCCCAGGAGAGCACCTGCTTGTACTGAGTCTGGCTCTGCCTGGGAGCTTGAGGATGCGAATGAATTAGAGACACAAAGACCAGCCTGTGGGGGCCCTGGACTCTACCCTCTGGGCTCGAGACTCCAGCTGCAGTGTGGAGGGCAGCCTGGGGTGGGAGATGGGAGGCAGGGAGACCTTGCAGAGGCCACTGGACTTTCCAGGTAAGCAGCATTGGGCTGGAGGAGTGTAGGCAGGAGAATGGATTCTGGAGACTTTTTTTCCAGTGGTAGCTGTGGTGGTTTTCACATAGGATCACAAATTCCTTGGCATTTGTCCTGTCAAGAGATGAAGTCTAATTTCATCCCTTATTTTTTATTTTTATTTTTTTTTTCTGAGATGAAGTCTTGCTCTCTTGCTCAGGCTGGAGTACAGTGGTGCAATCTCAGCTCATTGCAACCTCCGCCTCCGCCTCCCAAGTTCAAGCGATTCTTCTGCCTCAGCCTCCTGAGTAGCTGGGATTACAGGCACATGCCACCATACCCGGCTAATTTTGTGTTTTAGTAGAGATGGGGTTTCACCATATTGGCCAGGGTGGTTTCAAACTCCTGACCTCAGGTGAGCCGCCTGCTTCGGCCTCCCTAAGTGCTGGGATTACAAGCACAAGCCACTGCACCCGGTTTTTTTTTTTTTTTTTTCCAGACAGAGTCTCACTCTGTCACCCAGGCTGGAGTGCTGGAGTGCTGTGGCATGATCTCAGCTCACTGCAACCTCCACCTCCTGGGTTGAACCAATTCTCATGCCTCAGCCTCCCGAGTAGCTGGCATTACAGACACCTGCCATCATGCCTGGCTAATTTTTGTATTTTTAGTAGAGATAGGGTTTTGTTATGTTGGTCAGGCTGGTCTCAAACTCCTGACCTCAAGTGATCTGCCCACCTTGGCCTCCCAAAGTGCTGGGATTATAGGCATGAGCCACGGTGCCCGGCCTAATTCCATCCCCTTTGAATGTGAGCTGGCCTTAGTGACTTGCTTCTGATGAGTAGAATGTGGCTGAAGGGATACTGCGCGACATCCCAGGCTAGATTAAAAAAGGTCATGCCACTTCTGCCTGGCTCCCTTGGAACTCAACAGCCATCCTGCAAAGAAGCCCAGACTATAAGGAAAGGCCACATTCGGGTGATCTGGTTGACTG
Organism: Macaca mulatta; assembly: GCF_049350105.2. Classification (NCBI taxonomy): domain Eukaryota; kingdom Metazoa; phylum Chordata; class Mammalia; order Primates; family Cercopithecidae; genus Macaca; species Macaca mulatta. The sequence goes on from NC_133424.1 coordinate 41,212,601, forward strand.
CCCTATGGAGATCCCAGGTGACAGTTAATCTCAAGTCCAGATATGTGCAAGCAGAAGTTTTCAAGACGACCTCAGCTGCATGAGCCTCTGAATGAGAGCTGCCTGCTGCCTGGCTTCCTGGCTGGCAGCCGTGATTTTTGCCACTAAGTTTGGCTGGTTTGTTAGCAGCAAGAAAACAGCAGCCTAGGCTGTTTCGAGGAATTACTAGAGAAGCTTAAAAAATTCCCACCACCCAGGTCATGCCCAAGCATTATTTTTCAGAGCTCCCAACACGCATCTGAGGTTGAGAAGCACTGCAGGAGGCCAACCCTGAGGCCTCGGAACCTCAGTGGAGACAGCAGCCTGGGTCGACTTCACGAAACACCCCTTTCCTTTCCGCCACCTCCCTTCACTCAGCTCTCTTTTGTCCCCGCCCACTTGTTTCCATCTTCAGTTCCTGGTAGATGAAAGGGATCCATTTAAGTGGCAGGGACTTTGAAATCAGTGTGTCAGTCCCTGATGCTTGTTTTATTTTCAAAGCAACATAGGAGAATGGATGTGGAGGGGAAGCGGGGAGGCTCTCAAGGGCGGCAGTGGGAATAGGATTGCCAGATAAAATACATTAAATTTGAATTTCAGATAAACCATGAATTTTCTTTTTGGTAGAAGGATGCTCCAAATATTACATGGACATACTTATACTAAAGGATTACTTGTTGTTCATCTGAAATTCAAATTTAGGTGAATGACCTATATTTTTATTTGCTAAACCTGGCAACTCTAAGTGTGAAGCCAGGTCAAGGTGACACCCAGGACTCATCTAGGGATGTTTGCAGACTCCCAAGTCCCTTCACCAGCAAAGCAGGAGACCTCTCAGGAATCCCCAAGCTCTTGCTCTTATTTAGGGAAAGTGAGGCTCCAAGACAGGAAGTCACACATTCAAAACAGGCAATTCTTGGTTTGCACGTTATCGTGGTCACTAAACCCACGTATTTTGAAACCATGTTCTTGCTTTTTGCATGAAGGTTTTTGTATTGACATAAATTTTCAACTCTGTTGGGTAATGCCTGGGAGTGTGATTGTTGGGTTGTGTAAGTCTATGTTTGACTTTGTAAGAAACTGCCAAACTGTCTTCCAGAATGGCTGCACCATTTTATCTTCCCACCAGGAATGAAAGAGAGTTTCAATTTCTCTCCATCCTTGCCAACACTTATCTTCCTTTAATTAAAAAAAAATTTAAGGCTGGGCGCAGTGACTCACGCCTGTAATCCCAGCACTTTGGGAGACTCAGGTGGGCAGATCACTTGAGGTCAGGAGTTGGAGATCAGTCTGGCCAACATGGTGAAACCCCATCTCAACTAAAAATACAAAAATTAGCAGGGTGTGGTGGGATGTGCCTGTAATCCCAGCTACTCGGGAGGCTGAGGCAGGAGAATGGCTTGAACCCAGGAGGTGGAGGTTGCAGTGAGCTGAGATCATGCCACTGCACTCCAGCCTGGGCCACAGAGTGAGACTCCATCTCAAAAAAATAAATAAAATAAAAAAATAAGAAATAATAGCTATGCTAGCAGCTGTGAGATGGTCTCTCATTGTGATTCAGATTTGCATTTCCCTAATAATTAGTGATATTGAGCATCTTTTCATGTGCCTATTGGCCATTTGTTTATCTTCTCTGGAGAAATAGCTATGCAAGTTCTTTGCTCATTTTGGGGTTTTCCATGAAACTCCTGCAGCTCAATGACAACAAAGAAAACAGTGCAATATATATGTGCTTGATATTAAACCCTTATATATAAAATACAAGATTTGCAAGTGTTTCTTCTCGTTCTGTGTGTTATCTTTTCACTCTCTTGATAGTGTCTTTTTTTTTTTTTTTATTTGAGATGGAGTCTTGCTCTGTCTCCCAGGCTGGAGTGCAGTGGCCTGATCCCAGCTCACTGCAACCTCTGCCTCCAGGGTTCAAGAGATAATCCTGCCTCAGCCTCCCAAGTAGCTGGTACTACAGGTACCACCACCACACTGGGCTAATTTTTTGTATTTTTAGTAGAGATGGGGTTTCACCATGTTGGCCAGGCTGGTCTTGAACTCCTGACCTCAAGTGATCTGCCCACCTCAGCCTCACAAAGTGAGGGGATTACAGGAATGAACCACCACGCCCGGCTGATAGTGTCCTTTGATGCGTAAAAGTTTTTAATTTTGATGATGTCCAATTTACAGTTGTTTTCTTTTGCCTCCTGTGCTTTTGGTGGCTTATTTGAGAAACCACTGCCAAATCTAAGATCATGATTTGCCCCTGTGGATTCTGCTGAGTTTGACTTTAGGTCTTACATTCAGGTCTTTGATCAATCTTGAGTTAATTTTTATTCATAGTATAAGGCAAGGGTCCAACTTCATTCTTTTGCACGTGCATATCCAGCTTCCTTGGCACCATTTGTTTTGTTTTCTTTTTCTTTTTCTGTATACTTCTTATATAAGGCACCATTTATTAAAGAGACTGTTCTTTTCTTATTGAATGGTCTTGAAATTCTTGTCAAAAATCAGTACACGAGAGGGTTTATTTCTGGGCTCTTTATTCTAGTCTGTTGGACTATATGACTATCTGAGACCACAGTGTTTTTGTTTTTTTTGTTTTCTGAGACAGAGTCTTGCTCTGTCCCCCAGGCTGGAGTGCAGTGGTGCGATCTCGGCTCACTGCAACCTCTGCCTCCCACATTCAAGTGATTCTCGTGCCTCAGCCTCCCAAGTAGTAGCTAGGAATACTATTAGCTGCCACCATGCCCAACTTTTTTTTTTTTGTAGTTTAGTACAGACAGGGTTTCACCATGTTGGCCAGGCTGGCCTCGAATTCCTGACCTCAAGTGATCCACCCGCCTTGGCATCCCAATGTGTTGGGATTACAGGCATGAGCCACCATGCCTGGCCTCATAGTGTTTTGATGACTGTAGCTTTGTATTAAGTTTTGAAATCAGGAAGTATGAGACCTTCAACTTTGTTCTTGTTTTTCGGTTATTTTGGTTATTTGGGTCTCTTGAAATTCCATACAAATTTTAGGATCAGTTTCGCTACTTCCGCAAAAAAAAAAAAAAAAATTCCATTGGGATTGGATAGGAATTGCACTGAATCTGTAGATGGCTTTGGGGAACATCGTTGTATTAGTCTGCTTGAACTGCTATAACAAAATACCATGACAGGGTGGCTTAAACAATAGAAATTGATATTCCTCACAGCTCTGGAAACTAAGGGTCCATGATGTAGGTGTTGGAAAAGCCAGTTTCTCATGAAGTTTCTCTTCCTGGCTTGTCCATGACCACCTTCTTACTATATCCTTGGATGGGCTTTCCTTGCATGCAGAGGGAAAGAAAGCTCTCGGGTATCTCTGCCAGGATACGGACACTAATCCTATTGAACCAAGGCCCCACCTTCATTTGACATTAATTACTTCCATAAGGGCCCTATCTTCAGAAACAGTCACATTGGCTCTTAGGGCATTGACATATGCGTTCTGGAAGAACACAAACATTCAGCCCATAACAATCGTCATCTTAACAATATTGTCTTCCAATCCATGAACGCAAGATGTTCTTCCACATATTTCTGTTTAATTTCTTTTGGCAGTGTTTTGTAGTTTTCAATGTACAAATCTGGCTTGTCCTTGGTTAAATTTTTTACTAAATATTTTATTCTTGATGCTACTGTACATGGAATTGTTTTCTCAATTTTCTTTTCAGATTGCTGTTTCCTACTATATAGAAATATATATCCTATTATATAGAAACTGATTCTCATGTGTTGATTTTGTATCCTGCAGCTTTGCTGAATTCATTAGCTCTAACAGTTGTGTGTGTGTGTGTGTTGGGTAGTATTCATTAGGATTTTCTACATATAAGATTATATCATCTACCAAGAGAGATAATATTACTTCTTGTCTTCTAACTTGACTGCCTTTTATTTCTTTAGCTTGCCTAATTGCTGTGACTAGAACTCCTAGTACTATGCTAAATAGTAGCGGTAAAAGTGTGCATCCTTGTCTTGTTCCCAGTTTAGAGAACAAAAATCTTCAGTCTTTCATGATTACGTTAGTTATGGGCTTTTCTTATATGGTCCTTATAATGTTGAAGATGTTCGTTTCTATTACTACTTTACTAAGTGTTTTATCTTGATGTTGGATATTGTCAAATGCTTTTTCAGCATCATTTGACATGATGATGATGATGATGATGATGATGATGATGATGATGATGATTGAGACACAGTCTTGGTCTGTCACCCAGGCTGGAGTGCAGTGGCACGATCTCAGCTCACTGCAACCTCTGCCTCCCAGGCTCAAGCGATTGTCCTGCCTCAGCCTCCCAAGTAACCGGGATTACAGGTGTCTGCCACCGTACCCAGCTAATTTTTGTATTTTTATTAGAGATGGGGTTTCACCATAATGGCCAGGCTAGTCTTGAATTCCTGACCTCAGGTGATTCACCTGCCTCGGCCTCTCAAAGTGTTGGGATTACAGGCATGAGCCACCGTGCCAGGCCCATTTGAGATTATTATGTGGCTTTCCCCCTTCATTCTATTTTTTTTTTTTTGAGACTGAGTTTCCCTCTTGTTGCCCAGGCTGGAGTGCAGTGGCATGATCTCAGTTCACTGCAACCTCTGCCTCCCGGGTTCAAGCAATTCTCCTGCCTCAGCCTCCTGAGTAGCTGGGATTACAGGTGCCCACCACCACACCCAGCTAAGTTTTTGTATTTTTAGTAGAGACAGAATTTCACCATGTTGGCCAGGCTGGTCTCGAACTTCTGACCTCAGGTGATCCTCCCGCCTCAGCCTCCCAAAGTGCTGGGATTGCAGGTGTGAGCCACCATGCCCGGCCTACATCAATTTATTTTTATATGGTGAATCACCATTGTGTCTCTGGAATAAATTCCACTTGTTCATGGTATAAAATCTTACAAATATACTGCCAAATTTGTTAGTATTTTGTTGAGAATTTTTGTGTCTATGTTCATAAGGAACAGTGGTCTGCAGTTTTCTTTTCTCTCAGTGTCTTTGTCTTGCTGGCCTGAGAGAATGTGTTCTTTCCTTTTCAATTTTTCAGAAGAATTTGAGAAGGATTTGTGTTACTTCTTTAAATGTTTAGTAGAATTCATCTTGAAATAATCTGTTCCTGGGCTTTTTTTGTTGGCAAGTTTTTGATTACTGATTCAATATCCTTACTTGTTATAGATCCAGTCAGATTTTCTATTTCTTCTTGAGTCAGTTTTGGTAGTTTGTGTTTTTCTAAAAATTTGTACATTTCATCTAAGGTTTTCCAATTTTTTGGAGTACAATTGTTTATAGTATTATCCAATTTATTTCTGCAAAACAGTACTGTCTCACTTTCATTTTTGATTTAAATAATTTGACTCTTTTCTCTTTTTTTCTCAGTCAATTTTGTTGATCTTTAAAAACATCAACTTTTGACCAGGTGCAGTGGCTCACTCCTGTAATCCTAGCATTTTTGGAGGCTGAGGTGGGTGGATTGCCTGAGCTCAGGAGTTCAAGACCAGCCTGGGCAGCATGATGAAACGCCGTCTCTACTAAAATACAAAAAAATTAGCCGGACGTGGTGGCTTGCACCTGTAATCTCAGCTACTCAGGAGGCTGAGGCAGGAGAATTGCTAGAATCTGGGAGGCAGAGGTTGCAGTGAGCTGAGACTGTGCCACCGCACTCCAGCCTGGGCAACAGACTGAGACTCAGTCTCTTAAAAAAAAAAAAAACTTTTATTTTCATTGATTTCCTCTATCATTTTTCTATTTTCTGTTTTGTATTTCTGCACTCTAATCTTTGTTATTCCTTCTTTCTTTTTTCTTTCCTTTTTTTTTTTTTTTGAGATGGAGTCTTGCTCTGTCACCCAGGCTGGAGTGCAGTGGTGCCATCTTGGCTCACTGCAACCTCCTGCCTCCCAGGTTCCAGCGATTCTCCTGCGTCTGTCTCCCAAGTAGCTGGGATTACAAGTGCCTGCCACCATGCTAGGCTAATTTTTGTATTATTAGAAGAGATGGGGTTTCACCATGTTGGCCAGGCTGGTCTTGAACTCCTGACCTTAGGTGATCCACCTGCCTTGGCCTCACAAAGTGCTGGGATTACAGGCATCAGCCACCGTACCCAGCCTTATTCCTTCTTTGTGCTAGCTTTGGTTTTAGTTTACTCTTCTTTTTCTAGTTACCCAACCCAGATAGTTAAGTTATTGCTATGTTAGTTTGCTAGGGCCATGACAACACTTTACCATGAAGTGAGTAGCTTAAACAATAGAAATTTATTTCCTCACAATTCTGGAAGCTGAAAGTCCAAGATCAAGGTGTCAGCAGGGTTGATATTTTCTCAGGCCTCACCCCTTGGCTTGCAGATGCTGCTTTCTCACTATAATCCCACATGGTTTTTCTTATGTGTACATACATGCTACTGTTCACATCTCTTCTTCTCTGTTATGACATGAGGTCTTGCTCTGTAGCCCAGGCTGTAGTGCAGTGGTGAGCTCATGGCTCACCGCAGCTTCGACCTCTTGGGCTCAAACAATCCTCCTGCCTCAGTCTCCCAAGTAGCTGTGCCACCACACCTGGCTTATTTTTTTTTTTGGAGACCAGGTCTCACTATGTTGCTCAGGATAGTCTTGAATCCCGGGCTCAAGTGATCCACCTGCCTTGGCCTCCCAAGGGATTGCTAGCATAAGTGCTGGGATTACAGGCATGAGCCAATGTGACCATATTATTTTCTTGCTTTCCATCCTTTCAAATCTTTTGATCTAAAGTAAGTCTCTTGTAGACAGCATATAAATTAATAATTTTTAGAAATCCATTCCGTCAATCTCTGCCCTTTAATTAGACAGTTTAGTTCATTTACATTTAAAGCAATTAAAATAAAGGATTTAATTCTGCCATTTATTTAATAACTATTTGCTTTTCTGTATATTTTTTGTATTTTGTTCCTCAATTCCTCCACTATTACATTTTTTCGGTATTTAATATATTTTAGTGTACCATTTTGATTCCCTTTTTCTTTCCCTGTCTGTATATTTTTCAGTTATTTTCTTAGTGGTTACCTTGGGGATCACAATTAGCATCTTAAATTTATAACACCCTAATTTGAATAATACCAACTTAGTTTTAATAGGATACAAATACTTTGCTCATATACATCTCTGTCCCTCCCTCTTTATATTGTTGTCTCAGATCATATCTTTATACATTCTGTGCCCATTAACGTAGATTTATAATTATTGTTTCATGCATTTGCCCTTTAAATGATAGGTGAAAAACGAAGAATTACAAACCAAACCTACAATAGTACTGGCTTTTATATTTACCAATGTATGCAGTTACTATTTTTATCAGTGTTCTTTTTTTCTCATTATGGCTTTGAATTACTATCAAGTGTCCTTTCATTTCAGTCTGATGGATTCACTTTAGCAGCTCTCGTAGAGCAGGGCTACCAGCAATGAGTTTTCTCTGCATTTATTTATCTGAAAATGTCTTAATTTCTTCTTCATTACTGAAGGATAGTTTGTCTGGTAGGAAATTCTTGGTTGACAGTCTTTTTTTTTTTTTCTTTTCAGGACTTTAACTGTGTTATTCCACTGTCTCTGGGCCTCTATGGTTTCTCTTCTTTTCTTTTTCTTTCTTTTTTTTTCTTTTTTTTTTGTTTGAGACGGAGTTTTGCTCTTGTGCCCAGACTGGAGTGCAATGGCGTGATCTCAGCTCACTGCAACCTCCATCTCCCGGGTTCAAGCGATTCTCCTGCTTCAGCCTCCTGAATAGATGGGATTACAGGTGCCCACCAACATGCCTGGCTAATTTTTGTATTTTTAGTAGAACAGGGTTTCACCATGTTGGTCAGGCTGGTCTTGAACTCCTGACCTCAGGTTATCTGCCCGCCTCGTCCTCCCAAAGTGCTGGAATTACAGGCATGAGCCACTGCACCCAGCTCCTCTATGGTTTCTGATGAAAACTTAGCTATTAATGTTACCAAGGACTCTTTGTACCTTACAAGTTGTTCCTCTCTTGCTGCTTTCCAGATTCTCTTTCTGTCTCTGATTTTTGACAATCTGGCTATGAGTCTCAATATGAATCTCTGAGTTTCTCCTGCTTGGAATTTGTTAAGCTTCTTGGATGTGTATGTTCATATCTTTCATCAAATTTGGGAAGTTTTCAGCCATTATTTCTTCAAATTTCTTTTCTGTCCCTTTCTGTTCCTCTTCTCCTTCAGGAACTTCTACTATGCATATGTTGATATATGCTTGATGGCATCACATGGATCTATCAGGCTCTGCTTATTTTTCCTTCTCTTTTTTTTTTTGAGATGGAGTCTCACTCTATTACCCAGGCTGGAGTGCAGTGGAATGATCTCAGCTCACTGCAACCTCCTCTTTCTTGATTCAAGTGATTCTTGGCCTTCAGCCTCCCCAGTAGCTAGGATTACAGGGCGCGTCACAATGCTCGGCTAATTTTTGTATTTTTAGTAGAGATGGGGTTTCACTATGTTGGCCAGGCTGGTCTCAAACTCCTGAATCCAAGTGATCCACCCACCTCAGCCTCCCAAAATGCTGGGATTACAGGTATGAGCCACCATGGCCAGCCTATTTTTCCTTTTTTTTTTTTTTTTTTCTCTCTCTCTTTACAACTGGACAATTTCAATTGCCTTATCTTCAAGTTTGCTGATTCTTTCTTCTTCCTGACTCTTCAGATCAGCTTTTTGACCTCTCTAGTGAATTTCTAAATTCCAGCTATTGTACTTTTTGGCTCCAGGATTTCTATTTTGTTCCTTTTTGTAAGATTAAACTATCTCTTTGTTGGCCTTCCCTATTTGTTCATACATTATTTTGGTTTCCTTTAGCTCATTGGGCATAAGACAGTTGACTTAATGTCTTTGACTAACGTTTCCAATGTAAGGGCTTCCGTGGGGATGGTTCCTATCCAATTATTTTTCTCCCCCCATGAATGGGCTATACTTTCCTTTTTCTTTGTATGCTTTGTAATATTTTGTTGAGCACTTGGCATTATTGTGGTAACTGAAAATCAGATTCTCCTCCTCTTCAGGGATTGTTGATTTTTGCTTGTTGAGGGTTGCAGCCATCTGTTTGTTTAGAGACTTTTCCAAACTATGTTTGCAAAGTGTGTAGTCCTTATTGGATGGGGTTACTGAAGTTTTTGTTTCATAATCTTTATAGGCAACCAGTGACTTGGAAATGATATCTGTAAATTTCTGGCTCCAAAAAGGTGTTCTTTCCTTTCAAATCTCCTGATGGATGCTGCCACAGGAAGCAGAAGAGGGCTGAAACCAATACAGGAGTCCATGCTAATCCCTCAGGACTCAAAAATTCCCCAATTTTTGGAGGACAAGGATCATCTTGCCTACCTTGCAACCAGCCAACCATTCCAGGAAAGCTATTCCTACAGCCCCATGGTGGGATGAGGGCTGAGAAATGGGGCATGGCAGCTGTTTTTGCATCCATCCTGTTGTTCTCTTACCAACAACCAGCAGCCTCTTTTTTCACCAAGAACTCTCCTGGCTGTTTATTCATGTCTCATGAGGTTTGCCCGGCTAATTTTTTGTATCTTTAGTAGAGATGGGGTTTCACCATATTGGCCAGGCTCATCTCAAAATCCTGACCTCAGGAGATCCACCTGCTTTGGGCTCCCAAAGTTCTGGGATTACAGATGTGAATTACTGCTCCCAGTCAAGGCTGGGTAATTTGTAAAGAAAGGAGGTTTATTTGGCTCACAGTTCTGTAGGCCATACAAGGATGTGGCACCAACGTCTGCTTGGTTTCTGGTGAGGCCTCAGGAAGCTTCCAATCATGGTGGAAGGCAAATGGGGAGCTGCACATCACATGGCAAGTGGAAATAAGAGCAAGGGAGCAAGAGAGGAAGGAGGAGGTGCCAGGCTCTTTTAAACAACCAGCTTTCATGTGAACTCATTACTGCAGGAAGAGTAGCAAGCCATTTGTGAGGGATCCGCCCCCAAGACCCAAACACCTCCCACTAGGCCCCACTTCCAACATTGGGGATCACATTTCAACATGAGATTTTGAGGGAACAATATCCAAACCATGTCAGTGGCACTCCATTGACTCCAACATCTATGAATAGGACTGGTGCTTGCCTTGGTCAACTCTTGTCTCCCATTCGCAGTGGGGGGACCTGGCACATGAAGAAGGGATTAACCAATAATAAGTAATAAAATAATAAGGTAATAAAATAATATTTACTTTTTTTTTTTTGGGGGGGGACGGAGTCTCGCTCTGTCACCCAGGCTGGAGTGCAGTGGCACTATCTCGGCTCACTGCGAGCTCCACCTCCCGGGTTCATGCCATTCTCCTGCCTCAGCTTCCCAAGTAGCTGAGATTACAGGTGCCCACCACCACGCTTGGCTAATTTTTTGTGTTTTTAGTAGAGATGCGGTTTCACCATGTTAGCCAGGATGATCTCAATCTCCTGACCTCGTGATCCACCCACCTCGGCCTCCCAAAGTGCTGGGATTACAGACATGAGCCACTGTGCCTGACCTACTTTTTTTTTTTTTTTTTTTTTCTGAGATGGAGTTTCGCTGTTGTTACCCAGGCTGGAGTGCAATGGCATGATCTTGGCTCACCGCAACCTCTACCTCCAGGGTTCAAGTGATTTTCCTGCCTCAGCCTCCCCAGTAGCTGGGATTACAGGCATGCACCACCACACCTGGCTAATTTTGTATTTTTAGTAGAGATAGGGTTTCTCCATGTTGGTCAGGCTGGTTTCGAACTCCCGACCCGAGGTGATTTGCCCGCCTCAGCCTCCCAAAGTGCTGGGATTGCAGGCGTGAGCCAGTGCACCCGGCCAATTTTTTTTTTTGAAACGGAGTCTCATTCTGTTGCCCATGCAGGAGTTCAGTGGCATGATCTCTGCTCACTATAACCTCTGCCTTCCAGGTGTAAGTGATTCTCCTGCCTCAGCCTCCTGAGTATCTGGGATTACGGGTGTGTGCCACCACGCCGGCTAATTTTTGTATTTTTAGTGGAGATGGGGTTTCACTATGTTGGCCAGGCTGGTCTCAAACTCCTGGCCTCAAATGATCTGCCTGCCTCCACCTCCCAAACTGCTGGGATTACAGGCATGATCCACTGTGCCCAGCCAAAGCTGATGATTTGAAAGTGTGATAAGTGCTACAAAGTAAATTTAAAAAGTGAGGTGAGGGCGGGTGCCTAGATGAGAGGGGAGGGGCTTTTGTGGACAGGAGTTCAAGAAAGCCCTGTTATTATTTGAACTGAGGCCTGAGTAAGGGGGCAACCATGGAAAGATCTGGGAGAAGTATTGCAGGCATAGAGAGATCAGCAGGTGCAAAGGCCCTGAGGCAGGAACTAGTCTGGAGTGTCTGAAGAAGAGAGAAATTTTTGTGGTTGGCCTGAGTGGTAGGGGGCTTGGTTGGAGGTGGGGAAGGTGGGTCCGACGATGCCGAATTCTAGCAGGATGTCTGGATTTGATTCTGTTTGCTGTGGGAAGCCATGGAGGGCCCAAGAAGGGAGACTGACATGACCTGATCCCCTTTGAAAAGCTCACCCAGGCTGCTGATTGGAGAATAGTTTAGGGGTGTGCGCATCAGATGTCTTTGGCTGCTCGTGATAGAAAATTGTCCTGGTCATTCAGAAAATTTACTGGCCTTTTAAACGGGAAGTTCAGAAGTTCAGACTTCAGAGTTGGTTGATTCAGCCCTGGATCAAGTTGTGTGACGTTGTCAAGGACTGGGGTTCTGTTCTTAGCTCTGCTGACCGCAGATTGCACTTCATTCTGAGTACTGGAGTGTCTAGGTGGTCTGGGGGGGCGGGGGCTGTCTGATACCCACAGGGCTACCTGATTTGCACTTCCTGGCCAAGGGGATAGACTGGTTCCTTATGGGAGCACTTTCGAAGAATGAAGGAGAACCTTCTCAGGCAGGGCATGCTGGCTCATGCCTGTAATCCCAGCACTTTGTGGAGGCCGAGGTGGGTGGATCACTTGAGGCTAGGAGTTTGAGACCAGCTTCGCCAACATGGTGAAACCCTGTTTCTACTAAAAATACAAAAATTAGCCAGGCGTGTTGGCGCGCGCCTGTAGTCCCAGCTACTCGGGAGGCTGAGGCAGGAGAATCGCTTGAACCCAGGAGGCAGACGTTGCAGTGAGCCAAGATGGCACCATTGCACTTCAGCCTGGGCAACAGAACAAAAAAAAAAACAAAAACAACAACAACAAAAAAAACCTTCTCAGAAGCCTCGGGGAAATCTCTATTTGCACGACATCACACACCCATTTGAACCAACTACTTACAAGGGAGATGCATCACCCCCTTTGCCTGGAGCTAGGGTGTGGGTCAGCTTCCTACAGGCACAGGACTATGTGGTCTGGGGTTAAGCCCCCAAACAAGGGGAAGAGGGGTGTGCAGCTGCCAATCTCCATTACAAAGGATAAGAGTGGGGGCAGCAAGACCCGATCAATAGTTGCTGAGGTGGCCAGGGATGGAGAGAGGATGGTGGTGGTAGAGGAGGTGGTAAGAATGGTCTAGTTCTGGCTGTTCCAGAGGTGATGATGGTTGGATGTGCAGTGAGGAAAAATGTGCAGGAATGAACATTTATCTTTTCCCAAGTTGTCCTTGCTTTCTTCCTTTGAAGCCATAAAAAGGAAAAAAATGGGTGGATCTGGACTTCGGAGCTGGGCAGGAGTGAGGGAAGAGAAGCAGAGCAAGCAGGCACACTAGGCTGTGACTCTGCAGGCATCTCTCTGCCTAGACCTGTCTGTATAATGTGGAACGAACAGGACCCATCTTTGCTGCTAGCGACTGCAGCATAGGGCAAGGCCACTTCCATGCAGTTAGGTTAATAGGAGGCTGTGCAAAGGGCTGTAGGAGCAAGTGGGCACAGGAGTCCTAAAATAATCGAACCGGCCAGGGGTGGTGGCTCACACCTTTAATCCGAGCACTTCAGGGAAGCCAAGACAGGAGGCTCGCTTAATGTGAAGACCAGCCTGGGCAACATAGCGAGACCCTGCCTCTACGAAAAATAGAAAAATTAACAGGATGTGTTGGTGCCGGCCGGTGGTCCCAGCTACTCCTGAGGCTGAGATGGGAAGATCGCTTGAGTCTAGGAGTTTGAGGCTGCAGTGAGAAATGACGGCACTACTGCACTTCAGCCTGGGCGACGGACCATGACTCGGTCTCTTAAAAAAAAAAAAAAAAAAAAAAGAAAAGCGGGGGCAAAGTTATCCTTGGAAAATTTCTTAGTCCATTCATAGCAGCATATTAAAATTAGTATAGTAGCTTAATTTATATGAGAAAATATAATGTGTACAGTAATTAATGAACATGCAAAATATAATTGTATATTTCAACTCCCTAAAAAGACACAGAAAAGAGTTGAATTTGCTAAAATTAAATGTGCTTATGAAACAGCTCTAGTACATGAATTAACTCCTAGATACAGATGCAGCGCGAAACAACAGGGAGGGAGATGGGGCACTCAAGGCGACACGTGGCTGTTGTGGCCCAGCGCTTCCTGGGCGTGGTGCTTCTCTAGAACGTAAGCTTTTTTATTTTTAAGGTTCCAAAGCCTATATTTAGTGCTTTCATATACTTAACCTCAAAAAAAAAGAAAGAAATATCGGTATAAAATGTAAGCTTGCAGAGGGATACAAACGCAGCCCAGCGGCAACCACCTCCAGCCCCAGCCACGCGGTCCGCACCTGTCCCTCCCCTGGGGGCGGGGCCTGCGCAGGCTGGGCGTGTCGGGGGGCGGGGGCCGGCGCGCTTGCTTGGGGCGGGGCCAGCGCGCTTGCTTCCGGCGTGCCGCGCGGGGCGGGGCCTGTGAGGAGGCGCGGAGGAGGCGCGGCCGCCACGGGACGCCTAGCTGGGCCCGCACCGGAGAGGCGTCTCGGTACCTGGCGGCCGGCCTGCTACTGGGAGCCCGCTGCGGGGCGGCGGCAGCGGGGGCATGCGCGTGTGAGATGCGGCCGCGGGTGGCGCGGAAGCGAGCAGCGGCGGCGGCGGCGGGCGCGGCCTCCTGGGCGCGGGGCGCGCGGTGCCTGAAGGCGGGCGCGCGGGCGCTGGGTAGCCGCCGACCGCGCCGCCTGCGCAGGCGCTTGTTCAGGACTCACTCGCCGCACTGAGGCCCGCTGGCCGGTCATGGAGGCGCCCACCGTGGAGACGCCCCCAGACCCCTCGTCCCCTTCGGCCTCGGCCCCGGCCTCGGCCCCGGCCCCGGCCCCGGTCCCGGTTCCGCTGCGCGCCCCGGACGTGGCGCGGCTGCGCGAGGAGCAGGAAAAGGTAACTGGCAGCCCCGCGCCGCTTCCGCCTTCGCCCGGCGGGCCGTCCCTGCCTGTGCTCCGGGCCGCTGCCCCGCGTGGCCTAGGCCCAGCTGCCCGGGCCCGCGGAGGGAACGGGGGAAAACTTTTGTCACGTGCTTCTGTTGTCTTTGTCTGCAGTCCTTTGACCTCGCAGCGGAGTGGGGGGTGTGCAGCCTGTTCGCCTGCCCAGGGAAGGGGGCTTCTGAGCTGAAGGCGTGCGGCAGCGCGTGGGAATTTGGGGGCGGGGGCAGCACGCTGTCAACGGAAGCGTTAGCCTTAGTATTTGTAGCTTGTAATATCCTAAACATTGCTTGAAATGTATACTGTTTGTTGCTCTTTATTTGATTGCACGGAAAAGTTTTACTGCGTTTGTCATGATAATGCTTCCTGTGCAATATTTGGTTATTTAATATTTGTAACACTATAATGCCATTTAAACAAAAAAAAAGAGACAGAGTCTCACTATGTTGCCCAGGCTAATCTCGAACTTCTGGCCTCAAGCAATCCTCCCCCTCGCCTCCCCACCTGGCTTCCCAAAGTGTTGGGATTATAGGCGTGAGTCACCGAACCCGGCTCATTTTTATAAATTTTAATTTCATCGTATAATAAATGAGTTTTAAACTACTGGTGAAGAGGGTACAAAGTTTTGTGTTTCCTAGTGGGACTTTATATAAAAAAGTATTCCCAATTTAAGAAATAGTTTTATTGTTAAATCTGATTTTTCTGTGGATCTTTCAGATTGATTCTGTCCCCTCAAGTGTCTTGAAATTATTACTTTGAAAAGCAGTATTTAATTTGCTTAAAATATTTTATGTCATTTATGGAAGAGCATCATGGATTATAAAGGGTTAGGAAGTTGCTTCAACACTATAAGCAGTTTAAAAGTTCTTAACTGTTTAATTGAACATTCCTGTATAAGAACGGCTATTTATATAGATACAAAAATGTACTCAGTTCAACTAGATGGGGGTTTTAATAGAACTTAAAAAACACTCGTTTGCTTGGAAACTACCTGTTGGGATCAACTGCGGGAATCATTCTTTGTTCTGATTGGTTTATTTTATGGGTTGGATTTCCGTTTCTCAGCCATTTTTCTCTAATAACGCAACTGTTAGGTTTGGAAGCCTATTTTCAAGATGAAGGTTTAAAAATCCAGTGGCTAGCGTGGTGACTCAAACCTATAATCGCAGCTGCTTGGGATGTCAAGGTCGTGAAATTGCTTGAAGCCAAGGAGTTCGAGACCAGCCTCGGCAACATAGGGAGACCCCGTCTATACAAAAAAATACAAAAAATTAGCCAGGCCATGGTGGTGCACGCCTGTAGTACCACGTACTTGGGAGACTGAGGTGGGAGAATCACTTGAGCCCAGGAGTTTTGAGTGGGCCATGGTCATGGCACTGCACTTCACCCTGGGCGACAGAGTGAGACCCTGTCCTAAGAAGAAAAAATATATATATATACACACACACACACACACACACACACACACATATATATATATTTAACTTAACTAGTTTGGCCTTTTTAAATTATAAGACATTAATGTATTTTTTTTTTTTTAAAGAGAAAAGAAAGAAAAAACAGCCCCTCATGAAATCTTACTCCTTTTGCCAAAACTTGGCATTTTTTATTCTTTCAGAGAATGTGACACAGACCCTTAGAGGATGGTGTTTCTATTGCCTTTCCTCTGCTGCAGTGGGGTAATTTCACCTCAGTGTATAATATGTGCATAATGCTGACCTGATATATTTTCTACAATTTGGCGTATTAAAAAGAGATCCTCAGTTTTATTCTGATGTTAGTGTGACTGAAATGCAAAGGATACTTTTTGGGGTGCTCTGAACAGCTTTCTGGTATCGTGTTGAGTTACATTGAAAGAGAGAGTAACTGCTTTTTCAGTTACAGTCTTGTGGCAAACTGAATGTTTTCTGTAGACACTGTCTGTGCTACCAAATTATTTTTCTTTGTTGTGTTAGTGTTAATTTGGCACACAAAATAACCACGTGTATATCTATCATGGGTATGTAAAATTATCCCCAGTTCAGGAAAAAGCGTGTCAGTATTTAATCTATCTTTATTTAATAGAAGCATCTGCTTCAGTGGACAGGAGACCCTCAAGGCCGCAAAATAAACTGATTAGATAGCTGCACTGTGATTATAGTGTCGTACAGGAAAACTATCCAGTAAATCGGCAGTGAAAATTTTTTGTGAAGCACTTTATTTAGGCTTTAAAGCCAGCCCAGTTGTGGGAGTACAGTGAGTTCTAGGAAAGTAGAAGCATAGTGACATCCTGAGTGTAGAAGGGGAAAATGTCATAGTAGCTTTATATGTGGCACTTAGTAGTTGAATCAAGCATGCTTTTAAGCTCTTGGCCTTTCCCTACATGGGTTTTGTGAGACAGAGTTAAACTCTGCAGAAAATGATCTGAATGACTGTTTTCAGTTTCCCCTGGGAGGGTACCTACCTAGTTGGCTCTAGATGCAGAGAGAGAAATGAGTTCTTTACATACAGTGGGTGCCTTAGGCTTAGGGCATAATCTTCTCTGGGAGCCTTGATTGAGAGGGGCTGGTAGGTAATGTGGCTTAAATGTTGCTCATTAGTATTGTTCTTTCTTTTTTTCCAAATTGAGCTAGGGAATATAACAAGTTTTACCCTCTGTCTGTTTTTTTATTGTATCTTCTCTGGAACATGGAATAAAAAGGACAAAAAATTGGCAAACTGAGGAAGAGGACAGACAAGGGGCACGAACAAGCCACGACCTCAAACTGACAACATCTGTAGTCAGTGGTTAGGATCAAATTTTTTTTTTTTTTTGAGACGGAGTCTTACTCTGTCGCCCAGGCTGGAGTGCAGTGGCCGGATCTCAGCTCACTGCAAGCTCCGCCTCCCGGGTTTACGCCATTCTCCTGCCTCAGCCTCCGGAGTAGCTGGGACTACAGGCGCCCACCACCTCGCCCGGCTAGTTTTTTGTATTTTTTAGTAGAGACGGGGTTTCACTGTGTTAGCCAGGATGGTCTCGATCTCCTGACCTCGTGATCCGCCCGTCTCGGCCTCCCAAAGTGCTGGGATTACAGGCTTGAGCCCCCGCGCCCGGCAGGATCAAATATTTTAACATTGCTTTCACTTATAGAGTCAATGGTGAAACATTTCCAAAACAATTTGTTTTAGTTAAAACTTTGGTTGGTTTCTATTTTGATCTAGCAGAAAAACATGTGAGAAACGTTCCCTGCAGCTTTGTTTATAATAATGAGAAAACTTAAAAGTCTGACATTAGGGGATTGGTTAAATGAATCAGGAGCTATTATGTAGGCATTGAAAACTAGGACAGTATGTATAGGGTGGTTCCAGTTATGTTTATATAAGTGTTTACACATTTTATATAGGAAAACACTGTTGTTTTAAAAGTACACAATTTTATTATTTTACCTAAAAGTTTGTAAAATTGGATAGGATTTTTTTTCCAAGAAAAGCTATTGATAAAACTTATTTTAATTTTAACGAAAATTGGAATGTTATTTTAGTTGCAAAACACTTTCTGAGCCTGAAAAATGACTCTTGGCTGGTTTGAACGCTAATTAGGCAGGTTTATTTCTTGGTTACTTCAGAGCTGATATATATAATTTATTCAAACAACCATCTTCCAGTTGATTCCCTTTTTTCCCCCCCAAAGGTTTTATTTATTTGTTACAAGATACAGGGAGAGGAGAGAAATTCAAAGCATCCTTTTTTTTTTCTTTCTTTTAACTAAATCATTTTTACTAACGGCAGTAAAATATTTGTTGGAAAAATGGAAGCTTAACCTGTCTAGACTGTGACCTATGCCATAAAATGTGTGGTCTAGGACTGTTATGGAGTGTCTTGGGCTGTTCAGGGTGGTTTCCTTGTACTAAGATCTTGTTAAATCTGATTCTAATAATTGCATTATGTTGAAATTTTGGTTTCTTGGCTAAGGTGATGTTTCTGAGATATCTGTATTTTATATCTCTAGATATTATTAGCTTTCGTTAGCAGAACTACTGAGATTTTGTTGTAATATTTTAAAAAGTGGTATATCCAGTATCGTTTTTATAGGCTTATTTGCAGGATAATAGTAAGATTAGAAAATTCATTAGGATAATATATTTATAATTGAGTGCCTCATGTAATTCTCACTTGGAATTTTGGAATAGCTTATATTTCCTGATATAGAGCCTTGGGGAATTAAATGCATTAAGAGTAAATATTTTAAATTTTTTATAAAGCAGAACAGCTAATTTAACTTAATGGAGGATTTTCATATTTCTTATGATAAACTAAACTGCACATAGTTTAAGGAACTGTCAGCGACGTAGGCCATATAACAACTATTCTTTCCAAGCCTAGAATCCATGCCATAGAATTTATGCAACAAATATTTAATGAGTATCTACTACATGCCAGGCATGTTCTGCTGAGTGTGCAGTAATGAACAAAATACAGAAAGTCCTTACTTTCATGGTTACACTCTAGGGGTGAAGGCCTGCAGTTACATAGCCTTACCTTGGGTGTTTGGTAGGTAAGGCTACGTAGAAAAACAGGAAGGTAAGAGGACTGTAGAGAATGTGGGATGTGAGTGCAGGGATGGTGTCTTCTGTAAGCCATCAGAGAGGGCTTCTCAGTTAGGTTCCATTTGAGCAGAAACTTGAAATAAGTGGGGAGTGACCTGTGTGAATATATGGAGGATATTTTGGAGAAGAGCTTTCTAACCAGTGTGAGAGCAGTACCAGATCATTGTAAGAGTTTTGGTTTTTATATCTGTGAGATGGGAAACCATTGGAATGTGTTTTGAGGCTGATCTTAAATTATATCCATTTGTCATACATATGTGAAGAAATGGACGGATGGAATTACATTATAGGGAGCAACTCTGTGTGCCACGCATTGTGATAGATGTTTACAGATCCGAACTTAGGATTTTCATTAATACTGTTTGTTTTTCAGATGAACAGTTTGTTTCTAGTTTTTGCCTGGAACTTTCTCATGGTGCCTCTGTGTTTTCAGTTCCACTTACAATGCTTTTTCTAAGGTGGTTATACCAGTTTACCACTTGCTAGCAGTGAACAGAAGTTCTCCCTACTTCAGTCTTTACCACCATATGTCTTTTCATATTTGCTGGCCTATCTAGTGATGAGTAATGAGGTTGATGACCTTTTCAAATGTTTATTGGCTACTTGGATTTTTGTGTTTTGTTTTTGTGACATACTTGCTCGTCTCTTAACTATTTTCTATTGGGGATGTTAGTTATATTCTAATTGATTCATAGTAGTGACTGCCTTTCCAATTATATATTGTAAGTTTCTTCCCTGGTCTGTGGCTTGACTTGGAGCCCTTACAATGGTGTCTGTCCTTTGATAAACAGACATTCTTAATTTTAACAATTGTTTCCTTCATGGTTAGTGTTTTTTGTCTTGTTTTTAAGAAGTCTTTCTTACTACTATTCTGAAGATATCCTCTTATCTTGTCTAATAGAAGCTTTATTGCTTTGCTTTTCACGTTGAGAATCTACATTCTACCTGGAATTGGCTTTGTATATGGGGGGAATTGAGGTCAGGTTTCATTTTTTACTGTGTGGATACCTAGTTGCCCCATCAGCATTTATTGGAAAGAGTGTCATGTCTCCACCGCATTGTCATCTTTGCCATAAATCAGGTGACTGTGTAGTGGATCAGTTTCTTGACTGTTCTATTGGCTTGTCTATTCTTGCAGCAAACCTACACTGTCTAAATCATTATGACTTTGTAAGTTATCTTGATACCTGGTGCATGGTAATGTAGTTTTAGTTGTGGTTCCTCAAGTTTGCCTTTATTTTATCCTTTCCAGTCCGTATGCTGTTTCTTTCTTTTTCTTGCTTCTGATACTGGCCAGCTTAAGCGGTAGTAGTGGGCATCAGGGGTCAACTTTTAAACATTTACCATTAAGTGTGATATTTACTGTGAGTAATTTTTGTATTTGCTTTTATCAGATTAAGGAAATTTCCTTATATTCCAAATTTGCTATGAATTTTTATGAGTGGGTGTTGAATTTTAGAAGTGCTTTTTCTAAATTTATTAATTATAGATAATTTATTGAAAAGAGTGTATTTGTTCTTTCTAATGTTGAAGTTACTTATTTTTTAAGAAAGGCACAGTTGTAATAATATGTTGGCTTGTATAACCAGAGGCACAATTCCATTTTATAGGTGGGTGAGTTTTCAGAACTCATGTAAGTTATATTTTATTTTAGATAAACTTCTTATCGTTGTCGTTGGCACTTAGTATTGTGCCAGTAATGTGCCGTAAGAAGAGACAACTTTGATTTTAGTCCTTTGGAAGTTGTCAGTAAACATAAAACAGTATTTCAAGGAGGAAGAAACCCATTTTCATTGTGTTAGGCTTCTCTAGATTGGAACGAAAGATGTAATGGTCCCAAAATGCTGGAGGGAAAGGGGGAAGAAGGTGCGTGGAATTTGTGATTTGGCCATAACTGCTTGATTTTGTTTTTCCACCTGTTGTTTTCATTTTGAGTTTAAAAACCTTTTAGCTTGTGTCACTTGCCTTAATCTCTACATTGATAAGTCTCAATCTTTTTAGCCTGCCATATGCAGTTTTTCACCCTTAAACTACACTACAACTGTTTATTTAAAAAATTATAAAACTACAGGAAAGGTGAAAGAACAATATGATGAACACTGTTTAGAGTAATCAATTAACATTTTGTCCCATTTGCTTTACTCTGTATATATTCTTTTTTTTCCCCCCCTTTCCCCCTGTGGAACCATTCAGAAGTGAATTGCAGACATCACCACATCAGTAATGCTGAAGCACATAATCATTTTACATCAAGGTCATTCTTCTACATAACCATATCTTTTTTCACACTCAAGAAATTAACATTGACATGTACCATATGCACATTTTCTCAGTTTTTCTAAAAATGTCCTTTATAACTTTCTTTCAATGCAAGAGCCAGTCAAAGATTACCATGGCATTTGGCTCTCTTATCTCCTTAATCTTCTTTTATCTAAAATTACTCCCCGCCACCTTCTGTCTTTATGAAATTGGCATTTTTGAAGCGTTAGATCAGTTTTCTTGTAGAATGTCCCACCATTTGGAGGTGTCTAATGAACGTAATCATGAAGAAACAAACATTTTTGGCAAGAATGTCACATAGATAGCTGGTTGGTGGCACATGCCTGTAGTCCCAATTACTCTGAAAACTCCGAAGGCTGAGGCAGGAGGATTGCTTGAGCCCTAGAGGTGGAGTCCAGTCTGGGCAACATAGTGGTAAGGTCCTGTTTCTGAAACGCACGCGCGCGCGCGCACACCTGATTACATAGATGATGATGACTTTTCATTGCATCACATCAGGAGACACATAATGTCATTTTGTCCCATTATTAGTGTTGCTAGCCACTAGTTTAAGGTGCCAGGTCTCTCCATCATAAAGGTCCCTTTAAATGGTATAGTACTTGAAGACAGTGTAAATATCCTGTTCCTCAAAAGCCTATTGCCATGGATGATCCTTGCCTAAATCAGTCATATTGGTGTTTGCTAATTAGTGATTTTCTAACAATGTATTTATTAGTTTATGTTTTTCGATGAACAGGAACTCTAGAGGCCCCCCTCCTTTAGTTTTACAATAAACTCATTTTTTTTTTGTTGTTTCAAATTGAGAGTGATGTGATTTCTGTCATTCCTTTTGATGTTCATATTGTTTTGAATTTGGCCAATGGGAGCCCCTTAAAGCTGGCTCAAGCATGCATTCTTTTTTAAGATGGAGTTTTGCTCTTGTTGCCTAGGCTGGAGTATGGTGGCACGATCTTGGCTCACTGCAATCTTTGCCTCCTGGGTTCAAGTGACTCTCCTGCCTCAGCCTCCCAAGTAGCTGGAATTACAGGCCCCTGCCACCACGCCAGGCTACTTTTTTGTATTTTTAGTAGAGACAAGGTTTCACCATGTTGGCCAGGCTGGTCTCAAACTCCTGACCTCAGGTGATCCACCTGCCTCGGCCTCCCAAAGTGCTGGGATTACAGGCATGAGCCACTGTGCCTGGCCTGTGCATTCTTTTTTCGTTATTTGATCATTACTTTGCTTTCTGGCGCAGGATGTTCCAGGCTTGCCTTGTAGTTTGCCTTAGTCCTGAAATTGACGATTTCTTCCAAGAGCCTTATAGAATAAGAAATGCTTAGAAACTGAGATACGGAGACAAGTAGTGCTGATTGCTGCTGGGGTGTTATTGCATCAAGCAGATAGTACGAAGGAAATATATTAACCTTCAATATACCAGAAAAAGCAGTCATCACCGTTTACCATCTAGGGCCAGTGGATGCTATTTACTGTTTATATTTTTAAGTAATTTTTGCAAATAATCGACAGGTCTAAGAATAAGGGATAGTGAAAAACAATTTTATTGGAAAGTTTAATCAGAATTTAAACAGCAAATCTTGATGCACACAGATTATAAGAGATTTAAGAATACCGCCACATGTCCTCTTAGAACAATGGGATTATCCAGGTTCTTGTTGCAAATTACAATATCATGAAGTCCTTCCTGTTGAATGACTGACTGGATAGGAATATCCTATTTGCTTTTTGTTCTTACAAGTATAGTGTTCACTCATGGAGTCTATGTTTCCTCGTTCTTATCAGTCAACCCATTTTTAATGTTCACTAAGTTTAGATGCATGTAATTTTTCTTCCACCATTGGCATGGTCTCTTCTAGGGCTTACAACTATACAGAGATAAATCATTACAGAATCCCTGCTTTCAGAACCTATTTCTGGTGTCTTCAGGGTTTTTTTTCTCCTAGCCTCTGACCTCAAGAAGTTAAAAAACTTACAGGAGTAGAAGAGGAAATAGAATTTAGAGATCTTTTATTCTAGCAATCTTGTTTTATTGTGGTAAACTAAATATATTTAATAAAATTTGCCATTTAACAATTCTTATGTGTATACTTTTCAGTGACATTGATTACATTCCCTGTTAGGTAACCATCACTATTCTTTCTAAAACTTTTTCATCACCACAAACAGAAACTCTGTACCCATTAAGCAATAACGCTTTCATTCTCCCCTCCCAAACCCCTAGTCATTTATGACTATACATTTTGTTGCTTGTGTTTTTGGTGTCATATCTAAGAATCCATTGCCAGATACAAGGTCTTGAAGATTTATACCTATGTTTCCTTCTAGGGATTTCATGATTTTAGCTCTTATATTTAGGTCATTGATCCATTTTGAGTTAATTTCTGTGTATTCATTGATTGTTGATTTTGAGAAAATTCATCTAGGATATTTTCATCTGAAGGCTCATGATCTGAGATTTAATTTATGCTGTCATTTCACCATCATCATGAGTGTCTTTCTGTGCTATCCAATGTGGTAGCCATTAACCACATGTGGCTATTATACTTAAATTTAAAATTCAAATTAATTAAAATTAAGTAAAATAAAAATTCAGTTTTTTGGTTACAGTGGCCACATCTCAAGTGCTCATTAGTCACATTTGGCTATTGGCTGTTGTATTGGTCTGTGCTGATAAAAAAAAAAAAAAAAAATTACTGGACTTCATTGGTCAAAAGTGCTACTAGCTCTTTATATTCATAATCTGATTCATTTAATTGTGAAGTATCTTTCCATCACTTTTTTCCTCTTTCCATTATAGGCAGAAAGTAAAAAAAATCTGAATTCTCAACTGTGTTTATTGAAAGCGAAAAGCAGACTACAAAGATGGTGTCTGTTATCATTTATACTTTTTTGAAAGATGATGCAGTACCCTAGGCAATGCAGTAAGAAGACGGAAGGATGATATATTTTATTGTTGATTGCATCATCCTTCTAAGTGCTTCCATGATTCTTCCATTTTATCATTTTCTTACTGGTTTTTTTTTTTTTTAGCGCATAGTTAGGAATAGTTGATCATAAAATAATTACTAAGGTTATGATGAAATGGCTAGATGCAGGAAAACATAATCACTAGGATCCTGTAGTGTATCTTAGACTTACAAAGACACTGTACCCATATGGTAATTGCAAAATAAAATGAGTTTTTTTTCCTTCATAGGAAAATTTTCTTTTGATTCCTTGGAAGGCCTCTAAGAGGATAAAAGTCATGAAATATTAATCCTTGCAAATAGTTAGAACTACTCAAGAAAGAAACTAAAAAAACAAAAAACAAAAAACTGGGTTCAATGGACCTGCCTGTATACCCTGATACTTTGAATTCAAATCCATTACCACAAGGTTCTTAAATTTCCCCCAGTCTATATTTGAATCTCCCCTTCTTTCATAGTGAAAACTTTGGTTCTCAACATCTGTATTTATTCATTTGCTGTATCCTACAATATATACAAAATAGCTTCAGAATGACTACGTTAATACTACTGCCAATGGCAAACTTGTGAAGTAAAGTTCAAAATGTCTTTGTAGTTTCATTGGCTTTTGTATAATTAACGCTTTTGGGGTGTACAGTTAGGATACTGATCTCAAAAGTCACTTGAGTTATTTTTTTCTGTGCAGTTATACCTTGGATTTTTATTTATATTGAATCTTAGTATTTGCTTTTTTGTCTTTTTCAATTAATTGCATTTTATGAATACATGAAAATATTTACATGGTTCAAAAATCACAACTAAATCAGAAGTTATCCCTACTGAGGTAATTCTGATTCATTCCCATTCCTGCTCTTACCTACCCCATAGGTAACCCTTTTTTTTTGAGATGGAGTTTCGCTTTTGTTGCCCAGGCTGGAGTGCAGTGGCGCGATCTCGGCTCTCTGCAACCTCCACATCCCAGGTTCAAGCAATTCTCCTGCCTCAGCCTCCCAAGTAGCTGGAATTACAGGTGCCCACCACCATGCCCGGCTAATTTTGAAAATATTTTTAGAAGAAATGGAGTTTCACCATGTTCGCCAGGGTGGTTTCAAACTCCTGACCTCAGGTGATCTACCCGCCTCAGCCTCCCAAAGTGCTAGGATTACGGGTGTGAGCCAGCACACCCGGCCTAGATAACCATTTACATTCACTTTTCACCTGTCCTTCCTGTGTTTCTTCTTTAAAAATACTTACATGTGTTCACTTTGTCTCCCCTCCATACTGCCTTCTTATATAAAAGGTAGCATATTTTGCCTTTTGTTCATCTCATTAAATGATAAACTTGGGAATTACTCTGGTTCATAGAGATATTCGTCATCTTTTTTTCTTTTTTTTTTTTTTTTTGAGATGGAGTCTCGCTCTGTCACCCAGGCTGGAGTGCAGTGGTGCATTCTCGGCTTACTGCAAGCTCCGCCTTCTGGGTTCATACCATTCTCCTGCCTCAGCCTGGCTAATTTTTTATTTTTTAGTAGAGATGGGGTTTCACGGTGTTAGCCAGGATAGTCTCATCTCCTGACCTCGTGATCCGCCCGCCTCGGCCTCCCAAAGTGCTGGGATTACAGGCGTGAACCACCGTGCCTGGCCTCCTCATCATATTTTGTGGTTGCATAGTGCTTTATGTCTGTGTCATCAGATATTCAGCTAATGTCTTATTGATGGGCATTTGGTGTTTTTCAGTCTCTTGATAGTACAGCTAATGCCTCAGTAAATCGCTTTATGCATATGTTGTTTCTCATTTGTGAAGTAACTTAGGGTAAAGTCCTAGAGATGGATGACTGAGTCAAAGGCTAAATTTGTTTAGCTTTATCCATGTTTATAACCACCCTCTCAATGAATTATTACCTTTAATTTAATTTACAATGTGAAATAAAAAGACTTAAGAGAAATAGAAGAATATTATATCCGAAAACTAGGAATTCCTTGAATTGGCCATTTCCTGTGATCTTCATTGCCATTTTCCCAGTTACTGTTTTTTTCTTTTCTTTTTTTTATTTTTTCTTCCCGGGTTCAAGTGATTTTCCTGCCTCAGCCTCCCAAGCAGCTGGGATTAACAGGCACCCACCACCATGCCCAGCTAATTTTTATATTTTTAGTTGAGACGGGTTTTCACTATGTTGGCCAGGCAGGTCTCAAACTCTTGACCTCAGGTGATACGCCCTCCTTGGCCCCCCAAAGTGCTGGGATTACAGGCATGAGCTACCGTGCCTGGCCCAGTTATCATTTCTTACAAAAGAGGCAGTAATTCTTGGCTGGTCTTGGCAGTTTGGCAGTTCCACTTTTGTTCCTTTTCTGTTTATTTTCCAGAGTAGTCTTTTTTTTTCTTTTTTTTGAGATGGAGTTTCACTCTTGTTGCCCAGGCTGTAGTGCAGTGGAGTGGTCTTGGCTCATTGCAGCCTCCGCCTCCCGGGTTCAAGTGATTCTCCTGCCTCAGCCTCCCATGTAGCTGGGATTACAGGTGCCCGCCACCACGCCCAGCTAATTTTTTAAATTTTTAGTAGAGATGAGGTTTTACCATGTTGATCGGGCTGGTCTCGAACTCCTGACCTCAGGTGATCCACCTGTCTCGGCCTCCCAAAGTTTTACAGGCATGAGCCATGGCTCCTGGCCCAGAGTAGTCTTTTTAAGAATGCAAATTGGATTATGTCATTTTGTCATTTTCCTGCTGATAATTCTTTTGGATTTATCAGCAAGAAAACTGTAAAATAAATACAATTTATGTTTTGATATTTTAAAATGGATTCCAAGTTTCTGTTGACATCTGTAACTTTTCTTCTATTTTCATGAATGTATTAATCATAAAGTCTATTATATTTTATAAATGCAATGTGTCAGTCAAATGAAGGTCTGCTTTTATTCTTTCCTCTTGGTTTCTTTACGGCTGCTTCTGTTTTTATAGATTGCCTTGTACCTTGCAATTTTGAACTGGATGCCAGATGTTGTGATGAAAAATCCTAGAGATTCTGGATGATGTTACCCTCCTTCAAAGTGGGTTAAGTTTTCTTTTAGCAGCCAGAGTAATCCTAATGGAGTATGTTGTCTGTTTCATACATTATGTGATTATGTGTGTGTAGCTCTGTTTCTCTATTCGGTTCCATTGGATTATTTGCCTATAATTGCACCAGTATCATACTCTTACTATTTTAGTTTTATAATAAGTGTTGATATCTAGTAGTAAAATTCCTATAGCACTTTGTTCTTCAAGGTTGTTGTTACTATTCTGACCCTTTGCTTTTTTGTATATATTTTAGGATCAACTTTCCGGTACTCAAAAAATAACATTACTGGGGTTTTACTTGGAGTGCACTGGATCTAAAGATCAGTTTGAAGATAATTAAGATGTTTACAATATTAAGTTTTAAAATCTGTGAGCATTGTATATCAATTTACTTCTATAACTTTTCAGTATTAGCTTTTAAAAGTATACAGATCTTCATGTGTTAGATTTATTTCTAGATACTATTTTTTATTGCCTTTTGTAATTTATTTACTATTTTGTTGTTGTTGTTGTTGGTAACATACTTGATTTTTACATATTGACTTGGTTCCAAATTTATTTTTTTGTTGTCGTTTAAAAAATAGAGATGGGTTTGCTATGTTGGCTAGACTGGTCTCAAACTCCAGGCCTCAAGTGATCCACCCGCCTCTGCTTCCCAAAGTGCTGGGATTACAAATGTGAGCCACCATGCCTGGCCTAAATTTATTTAAATTCTAATTACTTGCATATACATTCTGATAGTATCTGTGTAGTTACATACAGGCATGTTGTTTGTAAATACTGACAGTTATATTCATTCCTGTTCTTAAGATTTTTTTATGGTTGTTTTGTTTTTTGCCCTAATGTATGGGCTAGGACCTTTAGTGTAATGTAAAATAAAAGTTAGGACACTGGGCTTTACATACCAGGAGGGCAATTTTAAGTATTTCACCATACAGATGTTTGCAGTTGGCTTTTTGTAGCTACTCTTTATGAAAATAAGGACATTTTCTCTTGTTGCTAATTTTATCAAGAGTAGATGCTGAAGTTTATCAAATATATTTTATCTGTTTCTTGAGATAACAATATGGTAAATTACTTTGATTCTTTAAAAATACTCAAATGCCATTGCATTCCTGCAGCAAACCCATTTGTGTAGGATGTGTTTACCTTGTTGTATATTGCTAGATTAAATTTGATAATATTTTATTAAGGTATTTTGTTCTGTTACATGAGGCAAAATTCTGTAATTCTTTTCTTTTCTTTTTTTTTGACTAATTCTACCAGCCGGGTGCTGTGGCTCACACCTGTAATCCCAGCACTTTGGGAAGCTGAGGTGGGCGGATCACCTGAGGTCAGGGGTTTGAGATCAGCCTGGCTAACATGGTGAAACCCCATCTCTACACAAAATACAAAAATAAGCCGGGTGTGGTGGTGGGGGCCTGTAATCCCAGCCACTTGGAAGGTTGAGGCATGAGAATTGCTTGAACCCGGGAGGTGGAGGTTGCAGTGAGTTGAGATCATGCCACTGCACTCCAGCCTGAGCAAGTGAGACTTGGTCTCAAAAAAAAAAAAAAAAAAAAAAAGATTAACACTACTTTAAACCTATGATTTTCTTTTTTTGTAATGTCCTTGTGAGGATTTGGCTTCAGAATTAGGCTGGCCTCATGAAACAGCTCCCATTTTTGTATATCCTATAAAAGAATTTGTATACTATTGTTACTGGTTTTTGTGTGTGTGTTCTGTTTTTGTTTTTTTGAAACAGAATCTCGCTCTCTCATCCAGGCTGAAGTGCAGTGTCCAATCCTGGCTCATTGCAGCCTGGAACTCCCAGACTCCTCTCACCTCCGTCTCCCTGAGTAGCTGGGACTACAGGAATGCACCACCATGCCTGGCTAATTTTTCTGTATTTTTTCTAGATACAGAGTCTCACCATGTTGCCCAGGCTGGTCTTGAACTTCTGGGATCAAGCTATCCATCTGCCTTGGCCTCCCAAAGTGATGGATTGCAGGCTAGTCAGCCACTGTGCCTGGCTGGTACTGTTTCTAACTTACATGTTTGGAACAGTTCATCAACAAAGCTGTCTGGGCCCAGTGTTTTTCTTGGACGTTTTGTATGGAGATTTCAATATACTACCTCAATTTCTTTGAAGGTTCAAAGACTTATCCAGATTTTCTGTTTCTAGTTGTATTGTTTTAGAAAAAGTGATTTTCAAGGAATTGTCCTTTCTAAGTTTTTAAGCTTATTGTCCCTCTGAGTTACCATTTCCTGTTATCTTTTTATTATCAGATTTGGTGGTAATGTCCTCTTTTTAATGACTGTAATTTTTAATTTGTGGGTTTTTTCCTCCCTTGATTTTTCTTATTTCCCCAGGCTGGAGTGCAGCAGCGCGATCTTGGCTCACTGCAAGCTCCGCCTCCCGGGTTCACGCTATTCTCCTGCCTCAGCCTCCTGAGTAGCTGGGACTACAGGCACCCACCACCACACCCGGTGAATTTTTTGTATTTTTAGTAGAGACGGGTTTCACTGTGTTAGCCAGTGTGGTCTCGATCTCCTGACCTCGTGATCCACCCGTCTCGGCCTCCCGAAGTGCTGGGATTACAGACGTGAGCCACTGCGCCCGGCCCTTTTTTCCTCTTTTCTAAGTCTGCTTTCTGCTTTATTGATTTCTTCTCTTTTTTTTTCTGTTTAAGATTTTCCTTTGGCTGTAATTTTTCTAGCCCTTTGAGATGATGGTTGAGGTATTAATATTAACCTTTCTTTATTATAAAATACACATTTTGAGCTTTAAATTTTTCTCTAATCATTGCCTTAGGTACTCCACACATTTTGTATGTAATTTTCCTTAGCAGTCATTTAAAAATATTTTCTAATTTCTATTGTGATTTGCTCATTGACCCATACATTGGAAATACATTCCTTTTCAAACATTATTTTCTACTTATTTTTCTGTTTCTCTAGTGTAGTCAGGGTACACATTCTGCATAATTGAAATTTAAGTCTTGCTTTTTTACCTAATTTTTTTTTTCTTGGTAAATTTTTCATAATTTACTTGGAAAAAAATGTTAATCCTGCAGTTTTTGGGTTCAGTATATATCTGTTAGCTCAGGCTGCTTGAATATGTTTCAGTATTTTATGTCTTTGTTAATTTTTTTGTCTGCTAATTCTATCAGTTATTCAGATATGTATTAATATTCACTAGGATTGTAGATTTATTTTTCTCTTTTTTTTTAACCTTTGCTTTATATATTTTATAGCTATGTTATTCATTGTGTACTTACAATTGTAATAACTTCCTGGTCAGTTGACCTTTTCACCATTCTGAGACATTTTTATTTCCTAGTAATGCTACTTGCCTTCAAGTCTCCTTTGTTGGATAATAGTATGGTCACACCAGCTAAATTTGTTTTGTCTATCTTTAAAATAAAAAATCTTTTAACTTCAGTCTTTTGGGTTCAAAGTGTGTCTCATAAACAGCATATTGTTGTGGTTTTAATACTCAGTCTAGATATCTTTTCCTTTTATTTAGAGTATTTTAAGCCATTATATGTAGTAGGATTCCTGATATATTTAATTTTGTCACCTTTCTATTGGACTTACATTGTATTTATTTTTTATCTAAAAAAATTGTAGTAAAATATAACAAAATTTACCATTTTAATAATTTTATTTTAAGAGACTGCATCTTGCTTTGTCACTCAGGCTGGAGTGCAGTGGCATGGTCATAGCTCACTGCAACCTTGAACTCCTGAGCTCAAAGTGATCCTCCTACCTCAGTCTCCTGAGTAGCTGGAACTACAGGTGCGTGCCATTGTGCCTAGCTGATTAAAAAAATTTTTCTTTTTGTAGAGACAGGGACTCACTATGTTGCCCAGGGTGGTCTTGAACTCCTGGCCTCATGCGGTCTTCCTGCCTTGGCCTCTCAGAGTGCTGCTCATTTTAATCATTTTTAAGTGTACAGTTCAGTGGCATTGGGTATATTCATGTTGTTGATCAACCATAATTACCGTCCATCTCCAGGCTTTTTTTTTTTAATCTTGCAAAACAAACTCTGTCCCTTAAACAATAACTCTTAATTCTTCCCCTTCCCGATCTGGCCACCACCATTGTATTATACTTTTTGTCTCTGTGAATTTGATTACTCTAGGTAACCTTTTTTTTTTTGAGACAGAGTCTCACTCTGTCGCCCAGGCTGGAGTGCAGTGGTGTGATCTCGGCTCAGTACAAGCTCTGCCTCCCGGGTTCACGCCTTTCTCCTGCCTCAGCCTCCTGAGTAGCTGGGACTACAGGCGCTCGACACCATGCCTGGCTAATTTTTGTTGTATTTTTTAGTAGAGACAGGGTTTCACTATGTTGGTCTGGCTGATCTCGATCTCCTGACCTCGTGAGCCGCCCGCCTCGGCCTCCCAAAGTGCTGGGATTACAGGTGTGAGCCACTGCGCCTGGCCTACTCTAGGTACCTTTACGTGGAATCATATAGTATTTGTCCTTTTGTGACTGGGTTATTTCACTTACCGTAATGTCTCAAGGTTCGTCCATGTTGTAGCACATATCAGAATTCTTCCTTTTTAAGGCTGAATAAAATTCTGTTGTATTATAGAATGTATTATACAGTGTATTATACATTTTTGTTTATTTTAGCATCCATGGATACTTGGGTTGCCTCTGCCTTTTGGTGATGTTGAGTAATGCTGCTGTGAACATGGGTGTTTTGTTTAAGTATCTGCTTTCTTTTCTTTTTTTTTTTTTGAGATGGAGTTTCACTCTTATTGCCCAGGCTGGAGTGCAGTGGCACAATCTTGGGCTCACTGCAGCCTCTGTCTCCCGGGTTCAAGTGAGTCTCCTGCCTCAGCCTCCCAAATCGCTGAGATTACAGGCATGCACCACCACCCCCAGCTAATTTTTTGAGTTTGGTAGAGACGGGGTTTCACCATGTTGGTCAGGCTGGTCTTGAACTTCTGACCTCAGGTGATCCACCCACCTCGGCCTCCCAAAGTGCTGGGATTACAGGTGTGAGCCACTGCACCCGGCTGCTTTTGATTCTTTTGGGTGTGCTCAGAGGTGGAATTTCTGGATCATATGGTAATTCTGTGTTTACTTTTTAAGGAACTGCCACACTGCTTTCCCAGGTGACTGTACCATTTCACATTCCCAGACAAATTCACAAGGGTTGCAGTCCACATACTGGGCAACTTTTGGCATTTGCTGTTTTTGTTTTCTGTAAGGGCCATCCTCATGACTGGAGTGTCAGATGGTATCCCATTGTAGTTCTAATTGACCTACTTTTATGCTCTTTTTTCTCTGCTTTTTTTTTCCCTTCCTTTGGATCAAACATTTTTTATTGTTATGTCCTCCTGTTAACTTGTTTGTGATACATTATTTTTTACTACTTTTATACTTTCAATATGCTTTAGTACTAAATATAATACGTATTTATAGTATTTTTTTTTGTTTTTTTTTTTACAATTCCTTTTCACTAAGTCAGTCTCTGGTATCTCTAGAGATTGTAGCATGCATTCATTTATACAGCCCACCTCTTGCATGATTGCTCCCATGCGTTTTAATTCTTCGTGTTTTAAACACCACAACACAGTATTTAATTGTTTCGTGTGGTCAATATTGATTTATCTTTACCTATCTTTTTTTTTTATCCTGTACTTTCATTCTTTCTGCATTTATATTATTCTGAAGAGTCCTTTTTGTTGTTGTTGCTTCTTTTTTTTTAACTGATCACATTTAATAACAATATCTAGTTGTTTAATAATTTTTTTAGATAAGACATTTAATTAACATGTCTAGTTTAATAAACCTTTAGTATTTCTTTTAATGAAAGTCTGCTGGTGCAGAATTCTGTTTCTGTTGAAATGTTATTTTTTCCTTCATGTTGGAGGATCTGTTTGCTGTGTATATCACCATAGGTTTTCAGTTATTTTTTCCAGCATTTCAAGATATTCTATTATCGTTCACTTTCTGTCCTTGATGTTGAAGTTAGCTCTACTCTAAGTCTTGTCACTCCTTTGAAGGCTGTGAATCTCCCCTGTGCCGCCTCCTCCTAGCCCCAGCTGCACATAAAGTTTTCCCTTTTTCTTTGGTTTTCATCACTGTAACTGTGTTGTGCCTTGAAATTTTCTTTGTGTTTCTCTTGCTTGGGATTCTTGGAGTTTCTTCTATCTGTTGGCTGATACTTTGATATCAGTTTTAGAAAATCCAGAATTCAAGATCTTTTCAATATTGCTTCTGCTACATTCTCTCTTCCCTTTCTGGATCTTGCACTTACACTGTGTTTCACATGTCTCTTATTGGTCTTCTGTATTTTCCATATTTTATTTTTGAACCTCTGGGCTTTTATTTGGATGTTTTCTTTTGACCTATCAAGTTGAAAAATACTGATATCTGCTGTTTAATCTTCTTTTAATGCCATTTATTTTAATTTTTGGTTCTTCAGTTGTAGAATTTTCGTTTGTTTCTTCATGTAGATTTCAGTTCTCTAGCGAAAATTGCTATTTTTAAAATATGTTCCTTTTATCTTTTCCTCTATTTCCTTGAACGTATTAATCATTGTTTGCTAACACCAGTATCTAGATTGCATGTGTATTTGGTTCTGTTTTATTTTTTCTTTTGACTTTTGGTCATATGATCCTGTTTCTTGGCATCGTAGTTATTTTTGACTAAATCCTGGGATTGTGTCTTTAAAGATTGTAGATATTCCTGAAGGTGATAACTTCCTCTGGAAAAGGCTCATCCTTTCTTCTAGTGAGGCAGATGCAGTGGGAGCTGGTCACCTTACTCCAGGCAGGTACTGGGTGGAGTGAAGGCCAGGTTGTTGTTTTCGTAAGGCATCTGCTTCTGGTTTCTTCAGGCTTTCATCTGGACGCTTGATTTTGCTCACTACGGTATATTTCCTTGGAGGCTTCTGAACTCTAATTTTTGTTTGATCGTGAGCTCTGCTTTTCAGAGTTTTGGTTTATCTTTTTGGCCTTCACAGCTCAGCATTTGACAGATATCGTGGGAGGGAAACCAGTTGTATGCTTAAGACCTCTCCTGCGCTCTCATTTTGCTACCGTATAGCCTTGTCAGACTGCACAAGGTTCTGCTTGTTTCTGTCTGCTAGCCATGGCTGTCTCCTGCGGGCCCAACATAATTCTCAACCTCTTGCCTATGCCTCCTTTTGTCTGAGAAAAAAGTGGCTTCAGATGATCAGCTCACTTCTCCACAGTTCTCCCCTTTCTGAATCCTTAGTCCCTCTTGTCCTCACTGCTTTGGCAGCTCTTGGGTGCCTTTAAAGAGGTAATTTTTGTATTTATCTGTCTCTTCTACTGTCTGAGAGTTACAAGCTCTTTTTGTCCTACTTGGAGGTATTGTAGAAGTCTAGACTGAGTTTTGAATTTACATAGCTACTTGCAGTGATTTAGTGTGATTTGTGATTTTTTCTACAGTCTCACTGACAGTGGTAGTTTTTTTTTTTTTGTTTGTTTGTTTGTTTTTTTTTTTGAGACAGAGTTTCGCTGTTGTTGCCCAGGCTGGAGTGCAATGGTGTGACCTTGGCTCACTGCAACCTCTGCCTCCCAGGTTCAATTTTCCTGCCTCAGCCTCCCAAGTAGCTGGGATTACAGGCGCCTGCCGCCATGCCTGGCTAATTTTTTGTATTTTTAGTAGAGACAGGGCTTCACCATCTTGGCCAGGCTGGTCTCAAACTCCTGATCCCTGGTGATCCACCTGCCTTGGCCTCCCAAAGTGCTGAGATTACAAGTGAGAGCCACCACGCCCAGCCAGCGGTGTTTTTTTAAAATAAAAATGTACTTCTTTAATTAATGCTAAATGAGATTGCTTTAATTTGACTTTTTTGTTACCTGGGAGGGTATTTTCCTGTGTTTTTTTTTTTTTTTTAAACTGTTTGTATTTACTCTTCGGTGGGCTGTTTGTTTTCTTTGAGCCCTTCACAGGTACATTCTCCTCCTAATCTGTGTGGCAAGTTTACTACTCTAAAGTTTTCTTAGTTGCATATCATACAAATGGTTAGGAAATTATGAAATAATTTACTGTAAGAAGTTAGGAGAGAGTCAAAGGTAGGAGTTTTTTGGGTCTGTGTGTTTTGTTTTCTTGTATTTATTGTTGTTTCCCATATCAGCTGCTTTAGATGGTTGGTTAGCTTGTGCGGATCCCACTGTGGTCTTCCTTTTAGAACCAGAATCTGTAATTACCTCAGGCTCTGATGTCCAAAGTAAATTAGGTTGGTCCAGTTAGCAGCAGGTATCTATCCTCTCCCTTCATTGTGGCTACAGATGGAGAAATGGGATTCTTTTCTTTATGGGAGAAGGGCAGGGTTTCTACGAGGAAGGTATGTGAATGGAGAAGAAATGATTGATATCTCTGGTAAAACAGTGGGCATGCAAGGTGCAATTCAGGCAGTATTTCAGATTCAGAAATGTAGGTCACAATTTCTTATCTGCAATCAGAAGCCTGAAAAGCACTGAAAACACAATTATTCTTAAGTTTATGGCATATTCATTTTTGACAAAACTGGAACTGATATGGGTGAGGCATTTATTACATTTTGAATATTCATATGTTTCATTGCAAATGTTATGTTTACTACAGGGACATATATCTGTGAGATATATATATATATATATGTACTGTATGACTTGACTAAAATATATAAGGTTCTAAACAGAAAAACGTCTCCTGCGGTTTTTGGCTGATAGTAGACCTGTGCTTCTTTAAGAGGACTTGTTGCTTGCTTATTTATGGCAGGTGAGTGCTGGTGGATCAAGGAGAACGGCCCCTACCTCATGGAGCTTTCAGCCAGAACAGTTAGAATTCCTGGATCTCTAGTTCAAGTAACCCCAAAAACCCTCCAAACATGTAAACGTCTTCATTCTTAGAAATATTACTGAATGTATATGTCACCACTCTTAAAATATTTCCAATAGGAGAAAACGGTAATAGTTAGAATACTTAAGATTAGTGAGTAAGGATTATTGAAAGTAAAAAAGAGCCTAGTTTGTAGGTAAAGCCAACAAGGGAGTGAGATGTACAGTGCCAGAGCACGTTAGACATAGTCCGATATTTGTGTAAAACGAGACTAGATTGAAATACAGGAAAAAATGCCTTAGAAGCCTGTGTAGGAGGAATCTGGCTAAAACGTAAAGGAAAGGATTAAGGAGACTTTTGATTCCATATTAGCTAAAATTTTAAATAAGGGCTGGGTGCGGTGGCTCACGCCTGTAATCCCAGCAATTTGGGAGGCCGAGGTGGGCAGATCACAAGATCAGGAGATCGAGACCATCCTGGCTAACACGTGAAACTCTGTCTCTACTAAAAATACACAAAAAAATTACCCGGGCCTGGTGGCGGGCGCTACTTGGGAGGCTGAGGCAGGAGAATGGCGTGAACCTGGAAGGCGGAGCTTGCAGTGAGCCGAGATTGTGCCACTGCACTCCAGCCTGGGTGACAGAGCGAGACTCCGTCTCAAAAAAAAAAAAAAAAAATTTAAATAAGAACATTTAAGTGTTTTCAGAAGTGGCTCCATATAATTGGACTTACCTTTCATTAGAGTTTTGCTTTTCAGCATATTTAGAACATACTTTGTTTAAAATTGAAATGGTTTTCTTTACTTTTATGGTGGTTTATTTATTTATTTATTTATTTATTTTTTGGGACAGGGTCTCCCTCTGTCTCCTAGGCTGGAGTGCAGTGGTGTGATCTTGGCTCACTGTAACCTCTACCTCCCTGGTTCAGGCAATTCAAGCTACCGGAGTAGCTGGGATTACAAGCATGCACCACCACGCCCTGGCTAATTTTTGTATTTTTAGTAGAGACAGGGTTTCACCATGTTGGCCAGGCTGGTCTGAACACCTGGCATCATGTGATCTACCGGCCTTGGCCTCAAAGTGCTGGGATTACAGGCATGAGCCACTCTGCCCGGCCTATGGTGGTTTTTATACAGTAACACTCAATTTATTGCAGTTTATCCCAGTGCTTATTGCTTTTTTCCTGTTAGGAACCTGTAGTCAATTCCTCCCTTCTTTGCAAAGGGGTTTACTTAAAAGATTTGTAATTTTTATAAGTTTCGTTGAAAGTACACTTTTTGTATACTTTGGTAATGATGTTTATATATCTACTTGACAAATCTA
Source organism: Macaca mulatta (assembly GCF_049350105.2). Taxonomy (NCBI): domain Eukaryota; kingdom Metazoa; phylum Chordata; class Mammalia; order Primates; family Cercopithecidae; genus Macaca; species Macaca mulatta. Next base: position 41,249,868 of record NC_133424.1, read on the forward strand.
TCTTTTAAGAAATTATTTTCAGCTTTTAAGTAACTGTCACTAACATGTATGTCAAGTATCTATTGGCTTCAGCTCCCGCTGATACTATTTTCTTTTTGACTCAGCAGCTTTAAAACCAAAATAGTAAGATCTGTCTTGAAGTCACAGTCTAGCAAGAGAAGCAAACTATATAAATTTAGACAGCTCTGATTAGCACAATTCCCAAACTGTTATATTATACATTAACCCATACAGGAAGAATTTAAAATTGCAGTATTGTGAGAAAAGTTTTAGAGGTGAAGCATTTTTGAGGAAAGTATCAAAGATGAAGAAGTACTCTTGACCTTTTAGGCTTTCTGTTCCAGTCTAGTTTTAATGTGGCGTTGTATTTAACTTGCCTTAGAAACTCATAGGTTTATGCCCTCTTGTGGTCTGTCACCAATATAAATAGCACAAATAAAAATTTTAAGTACTGGAGATCTTACTGCATGTTACTGCTCTCCTTTATAAAATAATTTTTAAAAAGCAGCTTCTGGGGAGCAACAGCTAAGAAATTATTATTCCTGTCTTCCATATAATTTGTGGACCTTAAAAGTTATCAAATGTTTTATTTTAACCCTTGGTAACAAAAAGTATGTGTATGTTAGCTGGACACGAATGAACAGAAAAATATTGTTGGGTGGGCTGTCCATCATTGTCCTTCTGGGTGTCTAACCCTGTTAATGTATAAGTGTCTTAAAAATATGATGAGGTGTGGTAGTAATTGTGGGGCTAGCACATTACCCTTCCACCTTCACCTAAACATAGCAGATATACTATTAAATGATGCTTGGGAAATGTGGTGTTTATACTTACTTGTTTCATCAGAAAGGGTCAGGAGCTGTAGGAGGCATTGGAAGAAATAAGGATTATAATGTTAGTAAATTGGTGAACTTAAGCTTACAGAATTTGCTTTTACTGACATGATTGGCAAGGTCTTATTCATGAGTGTGGGACTGAGGAACTAACTAGTGGAGGAGAAACAGCAATAGCAGTCAGTGTTTTAAGACTGCAGCTGTAACCAGTGTTTTTCTGCTGTTATCTAGTAAGTCGCATGATGGTTGGAAGCAGGCCAGTATAGGGACTATGCGCTTTAGGATTAGATAGAATCCCTGTTAGAAAGACTTGGTTTTAAAACTGATCTCATCTCTTACCAGTTACTGGACAGTTGTGTAATATTAAGTAAGTTACTTCATCTCTGAATACAGAGGTTTCCTCTCCAAATAAAGATTTAAACTGCCTTCATCGAAATCTTTGCAGTTTGTTTTGTAACATGCAGTGTTGGAATGTAGACCTGTTGTTATTGCTCATAGGTTAAAGACAGTTTTGCGTTGCAAAGAATGAATACCATATGACTTTGTAGCCACTGGGTTGTTGGTAAAGTCTCCTGAATAGTGATAAATCAGCTCATAGTTCTTTTTCTTTGCTGTGGACTTACTGCTGCACTTCTATGTAGGTACATACTTTATTATAAATTCTTGAGTGTAAATGAGGTCATTATATTAAAGAATTTACTAGTTCAGTTATTTTAAAGTTGAAGCCTATTAACTATTTTTAAGAAAAATGAAAATAATACAATAAGATTTTTTTTCTTTAGGGGCGCTATTGGCATGTTTTGGCAGGTTTAAAAAATAAAAAATAACTAGTATTGTTCCTCCATTGTGGTCATACTTTTGTGGAGGATAACAAAGTAATGAAATGTTTTTGTTTCTTTTGCTGTGGTTTTCAAGTGTTTCTTGTAGAACAAGGCTCACTGTCTCATGGTTACTTTTAAAATTTAATACGTAAAGTAATTAATCTGAGTCCCCTTTCAGGAGAAATAAGATTATTTAGAATAATTTAACTTAAGGGAAAATATTTGTTTTTATAACACCTTCTAAAATTTCTGAGTTGTAGAAATTTACTAATTTTTTTCTTTCTTTTTTTTTTGAGATGGAATCTCGTTCTGTCGCCGAGGCTGGAGTGCAGTGGTGCGATCTCGGCTCACTGCAAGCTCTGCCTCCTGGGTTCACGCCATTCTCCTGCCTCAGCCTCCTGAGTAGCTGGAACTATAGGGGCCTGCCACCACGTCTGGCCATTTTTTTTGTATTTTTAGTAGAGATGCGGTTTCATTGTGTTAGCCAGGATGGTCTCGATCTCCTGACCTCGTGATCCACCCGCCTCGGCCTCCCAAAGTGCTGGGATTACAGGCGTGAGCCACCGCGCCCGGCCGAAATTTACTAATTTTTTTCTTTTGAATAACTTGCTGTAAAATAGAAGACAACTGAAACAAACAAAAAACCCCTCTAAATATAATAAAACTGCTTGGGCTAAAATCTTTTTTGCAAGTAGGTGGACCATAAATCTTTTATATAAGCAAAGATAACCTAAACATGCCATCAGAAGGCTAGTCTATATATTTTTATATCTACCTCTTTCATCTTTCCCCTTGTTTCTGATTTCCAACATGTCACTTCTTTAGTTTCCATTTGGATAGTGTTTATTTGAAGTCTGATATTCTAAATACTATATGTAACTAATAAAGACTTTAAAATGTAAGGCAGCATTTTGGCAGTTAAAATTTCTCTTGTACGTTGTGAAATGGATTTTGGTGTTGGTCTGTCTTCCTAGGGAGACTGTTTAAGGGAAGTAAAAGGAACAGGGCAAGTATGGCCGGAACAAAGTGGAGGGTAGACTATGGGGAGTGATGGCAAGAACACATGCCTTTCTACCAGTGACTTGTTTCTTAAACATAAAAAGCATATGTGCCAAATTTACATATTTACTAATTAAAAAGGCTTCCTGGAAACATTAGGTAGACTATCTTCTATAACCTTTAACACCGTCACTAATGGATATAGCTTAGAAGATTTCCTCGAAGGTCCTTTAAATAATGTAAATGATTATGAATGTGTAACTAGTTAATATGCAGCTACGAAAGGATTATCATGTAGAGGTTAATGACCATTCTGCTCTTATGGTTTGCAGGGCTTTGCTTTCTGTGCTTTTGGCTCTCTTCATGCTTGGAAACACATGCATTGGGATTGGAAAACATCCTGACTGTTTTTGGGTCTCATCTTTTAATGGGGTTGTTAAATAGGAACTTTATGAAAAGGATTTCATGAGCATTTTTTTCCTTTTTCAATTTACATTTAATTCTATTTGTCTATTTTGTAATTACTGCCAAATCAGAAACAGTGAAATGGATTGATGTAGTTTTAGTTTGGCTCTTCCAGATGTAAAGTCAGTACTCTATTATATATTGCCACTGTTATTAAGTGTTGCTATGTGATTGATACTTACTGAGAGATCTTCATTCTAAAATGGATGATGAGTTAATGTGTAGTATGGTTGGGTTTCTGATTATAGCATGTATTTTGGTACAGGATTGCTGTCTTAGTATTTAAAATGTCCCAAAAGAGGACATTTATTTCAGGAATTAAATGTTATAATAGAGGAATTTAGTGACAGGTCTAAAAAAAAAAATCTTTTTTTTTTTTTTTTTTTGCTGGGAGGGGGTGGTGAAACATTGAGCATATACAAGAGATAATATTGGTATTTAGAGCAGTGAACTAGAGCAGCATTTTGCAAACTAGATAATGCTGCTATCTTTTTGTCATGGCCTAGTCTTAAGCGTTTTGGCTTTCATCCTCTAGCTTCTCTGTCTCTAAAGTGGTATATGGTATTCTAGACTGCTGTTTAAAATTTTTATTAATAGGTAATTTAAAAGTAGATAATTAGCAATCCTTGAAAACAGTGTTAATTCTTAAATTGTCATTCAAAAATAGTGTTTTTTTAAAAATTGCATTTTTCTTTATTGACTAGTCTTCTTATTTTCTGAGCATTTTGAGAATCTACTGACATATCTCCAAGGAAAACAAATAACTTTTGTACTTAAATTCATTGTTTTAGTATTATAAACATAGTTTAAACTGGCTGTGAAGTGCTTACAATCTTTATCATAATTCACTGGGGAACAAATGAGCTGTTCAGAGCATCTCCTTATCCCAAGTATTTCTTCTTGAAAATGTAGTAGAAAAATATCACTGAATTCATTTTTTAATGCGTCAGAATAAAAATTACAGGTGAAAATGTTTGGAGATATACTGACAAAATAAAATATTTTCACTACTGTCATTTCTTTTTTTTTTTTAACTGACGAAACGTGGATGTTACATTGGTTTCTTGTTATTTATAACAGTTACGTATTCTACAAAATATGTAATATTGAAAACAGGTCTGTAGATTGTACAAAATACTAGTTATCTTATATCATATGTCACCTAATAGTTATGAAGCGGGTTTTGTACCACAGTATGAATCAGAAAGCTGTAATTTGTTCTGCAGTTATCAGCCTGCATTAGAGGGTTATGATAAAGTGTGCTGCTTAAAAACTAACATTCACATCTCTGTGCATTTGACAAATAAAAATGTATACTGAGATGCTATTAAATCTGTAAAGCCACTGTTCTAGTTTTCAGATACACTGATTTTTGTAGCTCTGTGCATAGCTCTGTTTTTTCATGAGTAGTTATCTGTTTTCATGACAGGTGGTCACTAACTGCCAAGAGAGAATCCAGCATTGGTGAGTGAAAGATGGTTTTATTACACTTCTGAAATACTGATGGGGTAACCTACTTGTGTTTAAATAATGTGTTTACTGTTTGTGTGTGTGTGTATGTATGACTAGTAATTTAATTCTTCTAGTAATCTCCATTTTGAATGCCTTTGATACTAATTCATATTGTCTTTCACCCTTTTCTGAATTACATATTTCTGATTTCCTGATGTTGTGTTTCCGCTTGTATTTATTCTAAGTGTCTTGTTTTTTTTAAGTTAGAATAATATTAATATCATTATGAATTGGAGACTGAGACATTTTTGAATGTGACATAGAGAGCTCTATTTTGAGGATATTTCTTATATTTTAGTAGAAAAATAATGGGAATCAGTTACTTTAAAATAATGATGGAAATAGGGCACAGAAGTGTTTTCCCAAAGTTTGAAAAAAAAAAATCTAATTTTCTACTTTTGAGAGCTTGTTTCATTGTACTTTTTTTTTTTTTTTTTTTTGGAGAGAAAGCATATCTATTTTAATGTGCTAATCGGACCATGTTTGGTAAATAACACACTTTCCTTTGGCTTCTGAGGAAAATGCTCAATTTAATGGTGAATAAAATCTTATGAGTTGTCATGAGGTATAGCTGTTGATCTTACAGATATCAAATTACAATATATCCATGCTGTGCTTACGAAGATTTTACTGAGAGAACAACAGGAGCTGTCTTGATTATTGTCTGCAGGGTTATTGCAAAAATCATGGTAACTGCCCCTTTAGTGGTGAGATTAAACCTTCGGTTATACACCATCAAGCATATAATATTTTAAATTTATTTTAAGAGGCTTTTTCTTCATGCCTGAGAGATCTCCAAGGAAATAATTTATAGTTAGTGTATATCAAATGTTTTTTGGTTTAAATGCACATAGGCTGCAGGCAGTGGATAAGAGTGAAAATTGGTGCAATCTGTACACATCATCTTATTAAATTTTGACTATTGGCTTGCAGAAAATAATCTAAAACTAATAATATCCACTTTATAAATAAAAATTCAGGACTTCATTAATTTTCAATAAATGCATCGTTGTAGTTGCTTCCACTGGTGGTGTGAGTCTGTCAGCATTTCCATAATGGACCATTTGCCTTTCATTATACATTCAGTTCAGGTTAAAACTTGAAATACAAGTCCTTGGCTAAAGAATTTTTTTACCTGCACATTTAGTCAGAGTGGCCCATTTTACAAATAATTTCCAGGGGAAGTTTTATTAACGTGGACTTCTATCTATTGGTTTTGGCAAGAAGTTCAGGAAATTGGAAAGGTATTCACTGGGAATAGACACTAGTTTACATAAATGGGTGAATGGTAACTTGCTTCTGGTTTGTTTTATAAGATTCTTATTAGAGAGTTCTTTAAGGATAAGGGCACGTTTTCATCCTTTTATTCACAGCCCCTCCTGCTGTTCGGCATAAAATGGGCACTTGATAAATGTTTGAGTAAATGAAGAAATGTGGTTATTTTCTATATAACATTTTAGTTTACAGATACTCTAGTAGTATACAAGTCTAGTGAGCAGAGACAGAAATGTGACATTTACTTCATGGCAGGTTCATGTGACCCTCAATTTCACTTTTCAGTTTTTTAAAACCCTCTAAACTGTAGAAGCTTAGCATATTTGCCTACACGGATCTTGAAGTAATATAGTACTTTATAAATTAAAAAATTAAAATTATTTTTTTCCAGTTAAAATTTGCATTTTCCTCTGAATTATTTCTGGTTTGGTTCAGGAAACAGACTTTTCTGTTCACTTTTAATAGGATCTATATATGGTATATTGCTCAAATCTGAATGGCCAGTAAATTCATCAATTCATTATATTAAAAAATGGAAACCAAAGTGTCTCTGTTTCCCTGAAAGCCAGGAAATTGCTGTTTGGGAGAGTCGTGGAATTCTTGTGACATTTTTGCATTCTCTTAATTCCTTAAACAATGGTTGAGTTTCTACCATTTGCCAGTATTGTGCTGCTGTTTGGAATTGCAAGACCCTGCCATAGAAGAATTCACAGTCGGACATTAAACAGGGAAATCACAACAATTTTGTGCTATTTCTGGAGATATGAAGCAAGCACAGAAGTTCAGAGGCTGGAGCCATTCTTAGGGTGTCTCATACACTACTTTTAAAAGCATGTTGCTTTAATTTTTATTTAACCCTTGGTATTAGCCTATCTAAAATATGATTTCTGTTAAGCTCCTATTCTTTATGGGTACATACCAATATAATAAAGTAGAACAAAATATATGGTTTGAAAAATGCATTCTCATGCTAGTGATGTTTATGCTTGTTTGTATACTTTTTAAAGGATTCTTTAAGGAACAAGTATGTGTATTCTAGGTTCAGAAATAATCTAAATTGGTTTTTGTTTAAAAAAATGTAGGACAGGGAGTAAAAATATTTGTAGAAAGATAGGAGTGAAAATGGTCTGGGACCACAGAATCTACCCCAAAAAATCTTTGAGAAAATTAACTAAATCCTAGAACTTTGGTAAACTAAGACATTTATATTTGTTTAATTAATAACAGATAATAAGGAAAGATTCAAGCCTAATGGATGAGAATTTGTACAACATTATTTTAGAGCTAATAATAATGGTTTTCAGTTTAGTGAGGATTTAAAAAATGTTTTTTAATCAAATTTTTTTCTTTATAATCCCTTTTACCTAACTCAGGAAATAAGGTATTTTGAAATCCACACACTGTCATCTCATTAAAGTATGAGGATACTTCCCAGTGTTTGGTCCACTAGTGGCTGATTATTTTGTTTGTGGATTATTTGTAATTTTCTTTTTAATTCTTCCTTAAAGAGCATGGCATTTGGAGTCACAGACCTGTATTTGAATCCTGTCATTTGCTAGCGTTTTGACCTTGAACAATTATGCTAAGAGTCTCAGTTTTTTCTTGTAAAGTGATGATGATACTACTTAACTCACAGGGTTGTAGTGAAGATCAAATGAGATCATGTCTATAGAACACCCTGCCCGGCACTCAGTAAGTATTAATAGGAACTCATTACCTCTTTTGAAAATTTTAATTGTCAGACAAATAAAAAGCCAGTGCTTTGTAAATATTCGTGAATATTTAGTGTTCATTCTATTTTTTGTCATGATGGAGAGTTGGGTTTCTGTGATTTATTGTTATAGCTTTACATTAATATTTTTAAATCACTTTTTGTTAGGAAGAATTTCAAATAAGAGGTGATAGGTAGTATAGTGAATCCTCATGTACTCATCAGTCAGCTTTGATAATCATCAACTCATGATTCTCTCTAAACTGTTTCATTGCAACATCTTATCTTGCCATCTACTCCTACCTCCAATTTTTTTTTAAACTTTTGTTTTAGATTTGGGAGGTATGTGTAGAGGTTTGTTGCAAAGGTGCATTGCATGATGCTGAGGTTTGAGGTACAATTGAACCCATGACCCAGATAGTGAGCATGGTACCCAGTAGGCAGTTATTCAGCCATTGCCCCTGCCCTTCCTCACCACTCCTGTATTCCCCAGTGTTTATTGTTCCCATCTTTATGTCCATCTGTCCCCAGTGGTTAGCTCCCACTTATAAGTGAGAATATACAGTATTTGGTTTTCTGTTTCTGCATTAGTTTGCTTAGGATAGTGGCCTCCTGCTACATCCATGTTACTGCAAATATTTCTTTTTTATGGGTATGTAGTAGTCCATAGTATATATGTATCACATTTTTATTATCCAGCTCACTGTTGATGGGGACTTCCATGTCTTTGCTATTGTGAACAGTGCGGTAGTGAACATACAGGTGCATGTATCTTTTTGGCTGAATGGTTTTTTTTAAGGTGGTCTATATTCTGTAATGGGATTGCTGGGTTGAATGGTTGTTCAGTTTAGTTCTTTGAGAAATCTCCAAACTGCTGTCCACAGTGGCTGCACATTCCCACCAACAATGTAAAAGCATTCCCTTTTCTCTGCATTCCTGCCAACATCTGTTATTTTTTGACATTTTAATAAAAACCATTTTGACTATCCCACCTCCAATTTTGAAATGAATCTAAGTCATATTCTATCTGGAAATATTTCAGCATATGTCTTTAAGTGTTGAGAAAGAGTAGATATTAACTTTTTAGGATTTAAATAAAAAATTTTTAATTAGGCAATACATTTACATGTTTCAAAATTTAGGAGGTATGAAAGGATGTAAATGATGTATAGGTTCCTCCCTAATTCTCAGTTCTGTTTTCTTTTTATTTTTTTTGAGATGGAGTCTCACTCTGTCATCCAGGCTGGAGTGCAATGGCATAGTTTCGACTCACTGCAACCTCTGCCTCCCAGGTTCAAGCTATTCTCCTGCCTCAGCCTCCCAAGTAGCTGAGATTATAGGTGCACGCCACCATGCCCGGCTAATTTTTTTAGTATTTTAGTAGAGACGGGGGTTTCACCGTGTTGCCCACGCTGGTCTTGAACTCCTGAGCTCAGGTGGTGCACCCGCCTCGGCCTCCTAAAGTGCTGGGATTACAGACGTGAGCCACCGCACCCGACCCCTCAGTTCTATTTTCTGGAAGCAAGCTTTTTTTTTTTTTTTTTTTTTTTTTTTTTTTTTTTAACCAATTTCTCATAAATCTTTTCAGAAATGGTTTGCATAACATAAGTGTTTTGTGTATGTATGTGTGTGTGTTGTGTGTGTGTATTCACCTACATGTTTATATATGGCTCCCATCCTTTTGGACAAAAATGAAATCAGATTGTACCTGTTCATTTAATATTATATTTACCCTATATCATTAACTAACTGTTCCTCTTTACCTCATTCCATAGATTTCACTGTGTGTCAAACGTTTAACTTTTAGGATTACTAAATGAGACCTGGAACTATTGTTTTTTTAATAAATAATTGCTACATCACCCAGAGTACAACTCTGTAACTCAAAATATATCCTTGCTAAGATCATATATCTGTTATTTTATTGCTCCTTAGTAAAATTACTCCAGAACTTAGAGGCTTGAAACAACCACCATTTGCTTGCACATGATTCAGTGGGTGTGCGTATTAAGCTGGCCTTGCCTGTGTGGTTCTTCTGCTTGTCTTGTCTGGACTCACTGCTTTGGTTGCAGCCGGTTGGTGGCCGGTCAGCTGTATTGTCCAGAATGGCTCACCTTCAAGTCTGGTGGTTAGTTGAGCCTTTGCCTCCATGTGCTCTTTTATCCAGCTTACTTTCTGTGGGCATCTCAGAGCAGCAAGAATGGAAGCTGCAAAGCTACGTTGGTCAAAGGAACTCACAAAGCCAGCCAGATTCACAAGGTGGGAAGATAACACCCACCCGTTGAGAGGAGGCGTGAAAAAGAATTAATGGTCATTTTTAATGCACTGCAGTGACTTTACTGAATAAGTCCTGCACACACAAAAAGGAAGTCTCTGTCCTTTATGTTGACTGGTGAGAATGAAATGAAATAGTACATATGATGCCTGGCAGATCATCTTTATGTTAGGCATTACTTACAATTGTAAATCGTATGCATGTGAGTTGTAAAAAATTTATTGCCTTGCTTCCTTTATCTTAAAAGGATTTTTGGTAAAGGTATCTTTGAAATTACATGAAGCAGACTTAAATATAGAAGAAGATACTTTGTTCAGGTGTTTAATTTTGGAAAGAATACTTTAAATTTAGACATAAAAGTTCCAAAACACTTCGGCATGTGAGTTTCGAGAGAGTCTAAAGCAAATACTTGAAATTTTTTATCTTTCACAGGAAACTGGACAAGAAAAATTGTTCAGAGGAAAAGAGTAACTAGTTTCTATTAGAATTTATAGTCAAAGCATATAGTAGGAAATAACCAAGAAAGCATACCTGTATAGGTAAAAATCTCAGGTGAAGATTTGATTTTCTCTCTTTTTTTTTCTGTTGGAGTTATTCTTTCCTATCAGTCAATCGGGATGGAGATACCTGTTTTATGCACACATTGTATAGTTGTCTATATGTCTCATGTTTTTGAGGCTTTCCTTGTGCACAGAAGCACTGATTTCATTGTAACAATGCCATGGTTTACAGTATATTTAATATACCTGAAACTGTTTTCTTGAGTTGCCTTCACATGGCTATATAACATTTATTTTATTATGTATAATATTTGAAATATTGATCTGCATACCTTTAAAACTTGTAAAAGCTGATGACTTTGTTCTACAGTGTTAGGTAGATTTGTAAACTGTTTTTCAGAGTCTGTATTTTACTGACTACAAAGTTTTCAGTCACTGTTCTGTAGAGGGCCTTCTGTTGGGGCTTTTTCTTTATGTTTTTTTTTTGTTTGTTTTTTGTTTTTTCCCTTTTTTTTCCTCCTCTTGAGTGGAGCAGAGAGCAACTTGCAAACTTTCTGGAAGTTTTACATGTTTTTGTTGTTGGAGTTTCTGCAGTTGTTTATGAAAGTCTTAGGGATAAGAGGGAAGAATCATATATGTCAAATCTTTTTGTCATTCTTTAAGTTTCTGCACAGTTTAAAAAAATGGTGTGAGTTAGTACATAGGCTACTGATTAAGTAAGTTTGGAACTCTTGTGTGTAATGTTTCAAAGAAATTAAGAGGCAAAAAAAAAAAGATTAAAGTTGAATGTTTAAAGAATTTTTTTTTTAATTTGAATTAGGTTTTTAAATTTTTATTCTGAATATAAAATGAATGCATGCTTAGTTATGGAAAGGTTGAAATAAGAAAGGAATAAAGATAAATTTACTCATAATTGTAAAGAGAAATGAATTCTCTCCCTGTTTTTAAAACATTCCCTTTTATTCCCTCTAGCTTCTTAATTCTGTATGTGTATTTATGTGACTAAGGTCAAACTGTAAATGCTTTTTTCTTTTCTTTCTCTTTTTAAAGAGTTAAATGATTTTTAACTTGTGATTAGAATTTATTACTTATAGGAGTCCTCAAGCTTTTATGTCATGTTTTTGGAAGCAACTAACTAGTTTGATATTTAACGCACTTCTGAAAATGAAAGGAAAACTTACATGTTATAGGAGAGTTGAAAGATTCCCCTGAAGAGTTTTAAACTATTATTTTAAAAAAGCCCTAATCACAACCCATCACCTAGAGTAGTCTTTGATGATGATGTGTTTCCAGTGTCATTATGATTTGGTTCAGTTTCCCATGACCAGCTTAAGTCCAGGGAGTATCTGACTGAGGCAAAGGGCTTAGGGCTTACTGCTTTGGGCGTGCCTCATAATTTTTTATCTTTGTCTCCGCTGTATGAGGTTTGAAAACTGTACTTCTTTGTACTTTTACTTGGTTTCATTTTCCTTTTTTTTAATGAAGAGTAACATCCAGTAAAACTCTTTAAGCACAGAGTCCTGTTTGAGGATGAAGATGTAAATATTTCAACAACCACAGTGCTTGTCTGAGAGGCACATCACTCGGTGATAATCCTGAGTGCTTGTTCTTATTTTGAGAAATATAAGTCCAGATTCCACTATACCAAAGATAGATTGGAGTGGGTATCGGTGTAAGACTCGGGAGAAATACAGGCTGTAAAAATTGAGGCATGCCTATAATTTACTTTTTACTAATTCATATTGAACTCATGACCAAATTGGTGAGGGTTTTCATGTTTTGCTTTTAAGTCAATTGGTAATTTTGAGAATTTTTAAGTATTTGGTAGGATCAAAACCAGGATTGCCAGTTTTCACTGTTGTAAAACCTCTTGAGAAACTTTAACCCGGTGGGATGTATGATTGGGCCTCTGCTGAAACTATATGTAAAATGTGAGTCCTTTCTCTCAGGGAAGAGTCTAGAGTTTTTCTAGTTTCTCATAGGGATCAGTGACCTAAAAGAGTTTTTAAATTGCTACTGTAATTAAGAAAACCCACAAAATTACTTTTTTCTAAAATATGCTTTAGAAAGAAAATATAGAAAGTGTAAAGTAGCAAAACCTATGAATTATGGTAAGATTTAATCAGAAATTTGCACAAACTTTCAAAGCTTAAGTCAGCTACAAACTCATCACACCTTTTCTAAAAGATCCCTCCCTTTGATTTGTAATAGGAACTTATATTAGTTATAGAAAATTTGGAAAATAAAAAGAACAAAAATTACCTATAAACTCATCAGTAAAAATCAGGCATTTTAGGATATTTCTTTCAAACTTAGATGAATGTGTTTTTACTTAATTTTTAAGATATTTTACTTTGAATTCATCTCTCATTTTCTTAGAGCAAAAGATTAGTAATAAATGAAGACACAGGCACTTATGGTAACTGACAAATCTTCAAACACATGTGTATGGTTGTTGTAGAGAGAACAGTAGAACAGATTTTTCTGTCCAGGCTTACTATGTTATCCATTGTACTCTGTTTTCTCATTGTTGAAAAGTTAAATTGAAGAAATCTAGTAGAATGTTAGCTGCATCTCTCTTTAGATAGTTTTGTTTCATTGACTTGAAAAAGATAATTTTGTTTCATTGACTTGAAAAATTACGTTTTTATATGTGGGTTAATCTTGGTATCTGTGTCTAATAGTAAAGTTTTCTGGTGGACTCATAAGATATAAAGAACATAGATTATTTCATCAGCATCTTCTGATGACATAAATTCCTTGGTATAATAGAGTTATAAAAAAGGAATATACCACCATTCTGCCTGAATTTTGTGGTACATTTCAGTTACTTACATCAACTGAAATTACTAAGTATTTTGCCATGACCATTTAGAAAAAAAGTCTAATGCTATTGATTTAATTCAGGTACATTTAAATTTTCCATGAGGAGTGTTCCTTTTCCCACCAAATTGCACAAAGCATAACAATATAGATCCCTTTTTCAATAATTTTTTAATAAAATGTAACTTTATCAATTTGTTTAGATTGTTTAAAAGGATACTTTGAAAAAAAATCATTATTTCTTGCTTTAGTAACTGGAGGACATCTCTTTACCTCTATAGAATCAATGCCCAAACTTAATATCCTCTCTTTTCTTGATTTTAGAGGTGAAAAGCCAGGCATCCTTCAAGCTAGTGGATCTTTGACAAAGATGCATTGCAAAACAATCAGAAAGGCATGCTATGTGTGAGTGATGATCCCTGCAGCATATGCCATAGGCTTGTTGTAGAGGAGCTGCTCAATAAATGGTGGATTCAGTTGAAACAAAGCTTTTTTGGATGCTTAATGGGAAGTTGTAGGGTGGGTATAATAGACTAAAAATTATTTCTAAAGAAGGTTATATATTTACTTGTATATATTCCAGAATCTTTGGGTTTTATCATTTCCTAAATTAAAAAATAAAAATGTAACTCTGTCCCAGATTAACTCAGATGTTAATACTTATATATAATTTTTTTCCTTTTTTCCCCTTTTAGGCATCTCACAGTATTTTCTGCTTGTCTGTTTAGGATGTTAGTTAAAGGAAAAGGGAATGATAGAAGTTTTTTTTCTTTTTCTAAAAATAAACTGGTTCAATGTTAGTATTTGCTGTCTATTTTAACTTCCTACTTTAAAGTAAAATTAGCAAAGTCTTATTGTTTCAACCTGATGTAAGTTTTATCTCCCTTTTTGATTATTTAAAGGTTGGAGTCTTTATCCCTGGCCTCAAAGGATGTAGACTTTTTTTTTTCATAGAGTGTTATTTTTGTCAGTCACTTTTAAGAGGATTAAAAATGTTGATCCCTTTCGTATTGCCTCGTCCCTTTAAAAAATTCTATTATGACAAATTTCAAACATACGAGAGTGCATCTTGATCACCTGTCTGTCTGTACCCTAATCCGTTAATCCATTTTTTTCTGATGAATTTCAAAGTAAGTTGTGGACATCTGTGTATTTCACCCCTTAATACTTGAGCATATACCTCATTTAACTTGATTTCTCTCTTACTTTCTACAATTTTATGAAAATGAGCTGTTTCCCATGGGGTCTGTCTTGATCTTAATCCTTTGAGGGTAAGGCTAACTTGTGGTTGTGTTAATGGTCTTCATCCCTACTGCCCTTTTTTTTTTTTTTTTAAATTTCCTTGAAACAAAAGGTACTCTCAAAAGGCGTATTACACATGATTAGCAAGATTCAGAAGAAGGTGGTTAAAGTTTCTTAGATGCCTTATACCTATGCTTTAGTTCTTGTTTTCTATAAGGAATGTTGCATGAGGATATTGGAAAAAAATTTAAAATTAAGAGTTGAAGGTGGAACCTAATCTATAAGGATCCATTATGTTGAAGCCAAAGAAGCAGGTCTAGCTATTTTAAGTAGGCTGGAGAGGTGTTTCTTAACTCTATCTGGGTTTTGTTTTCCTGTGAAGAAAATTATTTTAAGCAATTACCATTTTTGGTTACTGTAATATGACTCCTGTGTCCAAAAATTAATTACTTGTTTCTAATTATTAAAATAGAAAAAAAAAACTGATCAAATTTTGTTATGAATAAAGACCCTAGACTTACCTCAGTAATGCATTAGTTCTTAGCATAACTTTCGTATTTTCTGTTGCCTAGGCTTTGTGATCTTTAACAGGATTATTTAAGCCTGAAATAATAGAGAGACTATTTGGAGATCGCTGTTTGACTAAGCGTTTGGTCCCCAACATTTCCACGAATGTAGCCTTTAGAGAGAGAGGGTTGTTCCTCAAGCTGTAGTTTCTTCCAGAGACACTGCTTGACTCCTCCTGGCCTCCCTTCATAAAGGATTTCTGCATGGGCTGCATTTTAAGTGATCTACTTTATATTTTTAGAAAACTATTCAAAATTTATAAATAGCAACTCTAATCTTAAACTGCTCTCCAGTATGTCCACATTTTTGTGCTAGAGAGAATTATTAATAAATTGAAAACTGAATATGTTTGACTTGAAATACTGACATTGATCTCTGGTATTACCTGTTGTTGAACCTACTGTTCTTTTAATGTACAAAAGAGATGTTTTGTGAGGAAGTTTTTTTTCTTTTTTTTCTCCTACGCATTGTTACCAAAATAAGGCCTATTGAATGATAACTTTAATAGTAGCTTCTTAATATTCATAGAAACATTTAGATATCTAGGCTGGTGTATATAGTCCTTGAGCATTTGCAGAATTACTTATCTGAAACGTAAATAAGCTGTTAGTGTTGTGTTATTAATAGTGAGTGTTGACTGTCTAGGCACTATGCTAGTCAGTCCTATGGAGACATTCTCCCGTTGACTGCTCACACCAGTCCTGTTTCCAGAGCCCCTGAATGGTTACGTTCAGCTGTACTGTCTTTCAGCAAGTTACGCTATTTGTATCAAGTTGGTTGGTGAAATCTTGTGGGTAATAGTCTTTCTTGAAAGTTTTGGAATTGGTGTTTTTGATGCTTCATGGAAAAAAATGAGTTTTGAGTTTTGGAACCAACATAGTAGATGTTCCACGCTGGGCAGTGTGTTAGACCTTTTATATTTAATTCTGTTGAACCTGTGAGATAAGTATTAGTCCAGTTTTGCCATTTGACGATACAAAGACTAAGGTGAATTTGTGTGAATTGCATGTAGAGCTTGGGATTCACTCTCTGGTCTGACTTCAAAGCCATCTTCTTTCTGGTGCATAGCCTTGTGCATGAAGTTGTTTGCCATTTTTTCCATATAAAAATTTTCCAGGAGGAGGATTTTTGCCTTAAACAAAAGAATAAAACATGTTTTATATTTATTTATAGAAAAGGATTTTTTTGGGGAAAGTTTATAAAAAGCAGTTGCGCACTAGAAAACAAGAAAGCTTTCGTGAAGGAATGCAGGTCAGAAGACCTAGCTAGGTCAAACTCATTGCTTACCTCATCTTGATAGAGGAGATCTGGCTTTTTGCTATGTGGTTTTTCCATCTTCCTTCTACTTTGTCTTCTGTAAGAGAAAAATATTGATAAGTGACATTTATTATAGGATATGTCAAATAATATATATGTGAAATTTCTTAAGATCTTAAGGCTGAGATAATTTTTTTATTAATTATGCTACTGTTGCTTCAGGGAACTAAGCAGTAAGCTGAAACCAATTCTGTGATGTGTATAGCGCAGTCATTTATATTATCTGGAGAGTTGTTACCTACATTGCAGTTTATCCTGATTTCAGTTTGACAATGTCTACATGTTCTTTTAAATTGCTTGCTGAGTTGGTGAGTTTTGTTTCTGTTATTTTTAAAAACTGACAACATCCTTCTGCTTCAAAAAAATTCAGCGCTGTAGTTTTGCTTGCAGCCTGTATTTTAGCAGGAAACCCAATCTCCAGCGAAAGTTTGAAAACGGGCATCTTGGCATAGGCTGCTGCCTGGTATTACTCAAAAAGAAGGGCTGTTCATTTCCAGCAGGTTTTAAGAGCTGAGTAAGGCCCAGAGCATGGAAATAACGATCATCTCTGCCACTACAGAGTTACTTACACCTTTTGGTTGTTTGAAATTACTTACTTGGTAGCTCTGTTTGATATAGCAAGAAACAGACTCCTAAGCCACATTGAAATGCCTTTTGTGTTATCTCTACTTAATTTCTTCTACCCCCAGTTGATTCTCTCTTACCTTAATCACATTATTATGAATAATTGAAGAGCTGATGACACATTTTTCAGTCTAAAGTTTTCTGATGAGGACTAAAGCATCTGATCAAATTTCATGTTCATGATTTCAACTTCACAGCCAGTATCTATTCACTCAAAAGCTTTATTAAATCTCTTCTTTCGGCCGGGTGTGTTGGCTCACGCCTGTAATCCCAGCACCTTTGGGAGGCTGCGGCAGGGGGGATCGCTTGAAGCCAGGAGTTCGAGACCAGCCTGGCCAACATGGCGAAGAAACCTAATCTCTATGGAAAATACAAAAAGTAGCTGGGCTTGGTGGCATGTGCCTGTAGTCTCAGTTACTAGGGAGGCCAAGGCAGGGTAATTACTTGAACCCAGGAGGTGGAGGTTGCAGTGAGCTGAGATTGTGCCACTGCACTCCAGCCTGGGCAACAGAGAGAGACTGTCTTAAAATAAATAATTTCTTCTGTCTTCATCTTGAGTCCTTTCTTCTCTCCAAACATCAGGCCTTCTTTTACTGTCTCCCTTAATTTTCGCATTTTATTTAGTCCAGAGTCTTGTATCTTAAAAAACAGTAATTCTCAAAATTTGAGTATTCTGCTTCTAAATGCCGAAGTCCCTGAAGAGTCTTAATTCTTCAATAAATGTATGGTAGAATAATGCCATTGCTAAACTTTATAAAAACAGGATTTTAAAACTAAAAACCACATTAATCTTTAATTTGCTAAAATTAGGTTTTTGATTAGCTTGTTTTATGATACCTGGCCTACTGGGCCTCCCAAAGTGCTGGGGTTACAGGCGTGAGCCACCACACCTGATCAAAAGAACAGCTTTAATAAAGCTTTTGAGTGAGGCTGGTGCCGTGGCTCACGCCTGTAACCCCAGCACTTTGGGAGGCTGAGGTGGGCGGATCATGAGGTCAGGAGTTCAAGACCAGCCTGACCAACATGGTGAAACCCCGTCTCTACTGAAAATACAAAAACTAGCTGTGCATGGTGGCGCACACCTGTAATCCCAGCTACTCAGGAGGCTGAGGCAGGAGAATTGCTTGAACCTGGGAGGCGGAGGGTGCAGTGAGCCGAGATCACGCCACTGCACTTTAGCCTGGGCGACAGAGCAACACTCTGTCTCAAAAAAACAATTAAAAAAAAAGAAAAAAAAAGGAAAAGAAATATCATTAATAATTTGTATATTTGGTGTTTTTTTTGTCAACAGGAAGAAAGTAGATAATGACTATAATGCCCTTCGAGAAAGACTCAGCACCTTGCCTGATAAATTGTCTTATAATATAATGGTATGTTTGGTGTGTTTCTTTTAAAGTAATAGTTGTTTCTTGTAAACGTATTAACTGTGTTCGTTCACAGAATGTCAAGCTGATGGCTGTGTATGAGGTAACTACGTAGCAAGGAAGGTTTGTTTTGTTTTACTTTATAAGAATACAGTAATTGTAGTGATCGCTGGTATTTACCTTTTTTTTCCAGAATATATATGGTGACATAAATGACATAAATATTAGCACAAAATTGGACATATTTCGAATGGAAACTTACTATATAAAAAATGTAATTATGATAGAAATATGGCACTTAGTCATTTCTTGTTAGCCAGAGCAGGAATAGGCCATAATGTTTTGTAATTCACAGAATTAAACCTTAGGACATTGATTTTTATATAAAAACGTGCTGCTAATTTTTGTTTTAATGATCTTCACATTGACATAGTGATCTGTTCATGAGCCCTGGGTTAGAACCTTTCATTGCATGAATATTCTTTCTTATGAAGACTTTGTTCTTTTATACTAGTTCAAGTATTTTGTATATATAGCTAGGTAGATCCATTAAAGCTGTTTGTTTACTAATTCCTGCTTTGCAAAAATGGCTGTTTTATTGAAAATAATTTTTAGTTTTCTTTATCAAAAGTATTTTGCATTGACAGTGTTTCACTACTGGTTGCTTTCATTTAGATTTGCAAGTGAATGAAAAGTATAAACATGCCGAGACGTACTACTTTCTTTAAGAGCTGTATGTAAATATGGTGTGGATTTATTTTCCTGTTTTAACATTGATTTATGAACATAAAGCAATTTTCTGTTGATTTTCCAAGTAAAATTTTAATATAATGTTAAATTTCTGTGAAGCTGGCATTTTATTTTTACCAATGTATAAATAAAAAAATTCAGTGTTAATGTAAGGCTTTTAATGCAAAGTGTTTTATAAAATGTATTTTTCAGTGTTTTACGTTTTTTCCCTTTTTTCTTTTTTTTAAACAATAGGTACCATTTGGCCCTTTTGCCTTCATGCCAGGAAAACTTGTCCATACTAATGAAGTCACTGTTTTACTGGGGGACAACTGGTTTGCAAAGTGCTCAGCAAAGCAGGCTGTAGGTTTAGTTGAGCACCGGAAAGAACGTAGGTACCCATTTTAAATGATGTTTCTTTGTTGTGTATGTATCCATTCACAGATTGCCAAGCTGAAGGACTGTTTCTTACCAAAACTACCTTCCATGATTTATGAATCCAGGCTATTTGTGATTCTGTTGAATTGTAGGTAGTTTGAGTAGTACCAACATTTGAGAATGAGTTAGAGAATGGAGCATCTGGATTGGAAATGTCACCTACGTTGGCATGTTTTCTGAAGTTACAAAGTTTCAAAGTCATTATGTGATTTTTGTAGTTAGAAGTTGGGAAGACATAAAAATTGGAGTCATTTTATACTTTATAATTGTTTTTTTTTTTAGTTGCTATTACAGACTTATTTTTGCACTTAATACTTCAGTACACAGAAATAATGTGTTTTCTCCTTAGTGAACTAAGAGAAATACCTGTTTACGTAAGAAGACAATTCTTTAAAATGCTTTTTGGCTTGGGAAAAAAACATATTTTCATTTGATAGAGGAGACCAGGTGTGAAAAGTTGCTACCTAAAACAGCACCCTTATCCTTTTTCAGTTGTTTGATTTCTCTGCATCACTTTATTAAGGCAGCTCTTGAGTTTTGTTTATCTGTGCTATTATCTGTAGGTGTATAGAAGCCTACATACACACACACAGCACACACTACACATTTTGCAGTTGGATGAGATAGCTTGGGTTCTAGCTTAGTTATATTTTAAAATTAGGTTCAGTTTCTAATCTGTTGTTATTTCTGGAATACGTATTTAGACGGACAGTATAATATCCACCCTACCTGCTTTTTAACCTTTCAGTTAAATGTGTATTTGAAAATGAATGTTGGGAAGATCCTTTTGTATAAATAAGGTCATACTAGACAGAAAACAGCTGAGTTTTCTAAAGCTGAACTTGATTTCACTTATACATGAGTGAGTACTAGAGAACTCATTTACTCAGTGAAATTCTGGGAACTATATTTGGAGACTGTAATTGCAAATCAACTCCTATAAGTTTATAATTGATATATATTTTGATCTTTTGTGACACTAATCAGAATCTTATTGTTAGGCCTGTATGTAATTTCTGGCAATTATAAATCTTTTGGCTTTGCTGCATTATTTTTGTCATGTATATTAGCGAAAGAGAATGGGCATACTTTTTTCTTAAGGACCTTACTGAAGACGAAGCCTCTCTTTATATACTGAAGTAGCTCTGATGTTATGAAATGAATCCATAGCCTGTTGAAGTTTGTTCACGTTGATTTTCATATTTCAGTGAAAAAAATCATAATTAGTTATAACTTAAAATATTAATGGGAATACTTTTACAATAGAATAGAGCTCTAGAGTAGAGAAACATGTTTTGTTAAAACACTTTCTAGTAGTTAAATACGGTTTTGGAAAGTGACCAAACATAGGTGACTTTTGGGATCAATATTTATCTAAAATAATTTTCAAAGTACATATTTCCTGTTACAGTAAATTCTGGGCTGGGCACAGTGGCTCATGCCTGTAATCCCAGCACTTTGGGAGGCCGAGGCAGGTGGATCACCTGAGGTCAGGAGTTCGAGACCAGCCCAACCAACGTGGTGAAACTCTGTCTCTACAAAAATTAGCCAGGCGTGGTGGTGTGTGCCTGTAGTCCCAGCTACTTGGGAGGCTGAGCTGGGAGGATCACTTGAACCTGGGAGATGGAGGTTGCAGTGAGCTGAGATTGTGCCACTGCACTCCAGCCTGGGTAACAAAAGCGAAATTCTGTCTCAAAAAAAAAAAAAAAAAAAAATTCTGTAAAGCTGTTTTATTCACATGGTTTTATATTTATAATAACTGAAGGAAATACTTAGGTATATTGTTGTACTTAACATTTATTAAGAAAAGGTACTTTATTTTTCTTACGGCAGAGGAAATACAACCAGTTAAACACATAGTCTTCTACATCATGGTTGACTGGGGTAATTGGAGAAGGTCTGAGTTACAACACGTGTCATGATTTGTTTAACCAGCACCACAGTCAGGACACAGAATAGGATACAAAGATACTGCTCTCAGGACTCAGCTCCTATCAAAACCTCCTTCACACCGCCCCTTGGTGGTCACACCCTATCGCTGCCTCTAAGGGTTGAGACCTCAGGTCTGTGTCTTTTGAGACTAGCTTCTTCACTTGCTGTAACGCCTCATCCAGGTGGTTCTGTATATTAAAAGTCATGTTTTTTATTGCTGAGGAGTGTTCCATTACATGCATATCCATTAAATGCACGTACAACAGTTTTTCCATTCACCTTTTGAGGGACATTTGGGTGCTTCCATTTGTTGGCAGTGAGGAACAGAGCTGCTGTAAGCCTTTGTGTACAGGTTTTTGTGCGAACATACATTTTTATTGCTGTTGGTAAATACCTACAAGTGAGATTGTTAGATCATATGATAAGTGTATGTTCAGTTTTTAAGAGACTACCAAGCTGTTTTCCAAAGTGACTGTATGATTTACATCTCTTTCAGCAGTGTGTGAGTGGTAGCTTTGCGTCTTTACCAGCCCTTGATATTCTCAGTTTAAAAAGTGTAGCCATTTGAATAGGTGTATAGTGGTTTTAATTTGTTGTTGCCTAATGATGTTGAGCATTGATTCATGCACTTATTTTATCTTTGTGTCCTCTTTTACCTGTTGAACTCTTTTGCCCATTTTTAAAAATTGGGTTATATATGCTTTTTTATCTTTTTTGAGATGGAGTCTCACTCTGTTGCCCAGGCTGGAGTGCAATGGGGTGATCTCGGCTCACTGCACTCTGTCTCCCAGGTTCAAGCAATTCTCCTGCCTCAGCCTCCTGAGTAGCTGGGATTACAGGTGTGCGCCACCATGCCCGGCTATTTTTTTGTATTTTTAGTAGAGATGGGGTTTCACCATGTTGGTCAAGCTGGTCTTGAACTTCTGACCTCAGGTGATCCACCTGCCTCAGCCTCCCAGAGTGCTGGGATTACATGCGTGTGCCACCGCACCTGGCCTGGGTTGTATATTTTCTTGTTATTTTATTTCATTTTATTTTTTTAAATTGGAGTCTCGCTCTGTCGCCTAGGCTGGAGTGCAGTGGCATGATCTTGGCTCACTGCAACCTCCGCCTCCCAGGTTCAAGCGATTCTCCTGCCGTGTGCCACCATGCCCGGCTAAGTTTTGTATTTTTAGTAGAGATGGGGTTTCACCATGTTGATCAGGCTGGCTTGAACTCCTGACTTCGTGATCCTCCCGCCTCGTGATCCACCCACCTTGGCCTCCCAAAGTGCTGGGATTACAGGCGTGAGCCACCATACCCTGCTGCGTTGTATATTTTACTGTTGTTTTGAGAGGTTTTTTTTTTTTTTTTTAAATATATTCTGGATTTAAGTTCTTTGTTAAATAGGTGATTTGCAAATATTTTCTCCCACTTTGCATCTTGTCTTTTCATTCTCTTAACAGTGTCATTCCAGAGCAAAAGTTTTTAATTATGAAGTTCAGCTTTTAGCTTTTTTTTTTTTTTTTTTTTTCTTTCTTTTTTGAGACAGAGTTTCGTTCTGTCGCCCAGGCTGGAGTGCAGTGGCCGGATCTCAGCTCACTGCAAGCTCCGCCTCCTGGGTTTACGCCATTCTCCTGCCTCAGCCTCCCTAGCAGCTGGGACTACAGGCGCCCGCCACCTTGCCCGGCTAGTTTTTGTATTTTTTAGTAGAGACGGGGTTTCACTGTGTTAGCCAGGATGGTCTCGATCTCCTGACCTCGTGATCCGCCCATCTCGGCCTCCCAAAGTGCTGGGATTACAGGCTTGAGCCACCGCGCCCGGCCAGCTTTTAGCTTTTTTTAATGGATCATATGTGTAGTGTCATATCTAAGAATGCTTTACCTAACCTTAGTTCTTGAAGATTTTCTCCTATGTTTTCTTCTAAAAGTTTTATGCTTTGACATTTTACAGTTAGATCTGATTGATTTTAAGTTAATTTTTGTTCGAAGTGTGGGGTTTAGGTCATGGTTCATTTTTCTTGCATATGGATGTCCAGTTGCTCCAATACTATGTTGAAAATATTGTTCTTTCTCCATTGAAATGACTTGGCACCTTTGTCAAAAATGAATTGGCAACAAGACCATCTTAGATACCCCACTAGGATGGTTATAATAAAAAAGACAGTAACACTTGTTGCTGAGGATGTGAAAAAATTGGAACCCTCATTCATTCCTGGTGGGAAACCACTTTGGAGAACAGTTTGGAATTTTTCAGCAAGTTAAACATTGTGTTTTACTGTGATCTAGCAGTTCCACACCTAGATAGTATTCTACCCAAGTGAAATAAAAACATGTCCACAAATACTTGTACATGAATGTTAAGAGCAGCACTGTTTTTAATAGCCGAAACATGGTAACAACCCAAATGTCTGTCAACTAATGAAGGGGTAAGTGTCATACATCCATACAGTGGAATGTTGTTTGGCAATAAAAAGACATGTACCTTGAAAACATTAGAATAAATTAAAGGAGTCACAAAAGACCACATATTGTATGATTCCATTTACATGAAATATTCAGAATAGGCAAATTTATAAAACAAAGGAGAGTAGTGGCTGCTTAGGGCCAGGAAGCTATGGGAGAGAATAGAGAGTGACTGCTAAAGAGTATAGAGATTTTTAGGGGCAATGAAAATATAAAAACGCAGATTTTGGTGATGATTGTGCAACCCTGTGAATATACGAAAACCATCGAATTGTACATTTTAAATGGGTGAATTGTATGGCATGTGAATTATAGCTTACTTAAATTGTTAAAAAACAAATGAATGAGCCATTTTGTATAGTTGTGTTTTTGGACCATCTATTCTGTTTTTTTATCTATGTTTCTGTCTCTTTGCTGATGCCAATCTGTTTTGATTACGGTAGCATTATAAATGTGTTCCTTAAAGTTGGTAGTACAGGTGTTCTAATTTATTCTTTCCAAATTGTTTTGGCTGTTCTACCTCCTTTGGCTTTCCATACACATTTTAGAAACCACTCGTTTATGTTTACAAAAAGTCCTGGTGGGATTTTGATTGGAATTGTGCTAAATCAACACATTAATTTGGGGAGAATTGATCTCTTAATTATTAAATCTTCCAGTGTGTAAGTACTTCCAGCGTGTAAATACAGTGTATCTCTGTATTTAGGACTTCTTTCATCAGTTTTGTAGTTTTTGAGCACATAGATCATATGTGTTTTGTTAGGTTTATATTTGTTTCACCTATTGTGAAGCTGTTGTAAATGATGGCATTTAAAAATTTTGTTTTTCAAGTGTTCTAGTATGTAGAAATAACTCTTTTTAAAAAAGAATTAACATTGGATCCTCCATTCGTGCTGACCATATTAGTTAGTTCTCTGAACTTTTTTGGGGTAGATTCCATGGGATTTTCTATGTAGACAATCATGCCTTTTGTAAACAGCTCCTATTTTTTTATTCCTTTCCAATGTGTGTACACTTTATTTCTTTTTCTTGCCTTATTTCCTTGGCTAGGACTTGCAGTATAATATTTTTTGTTGTTGTTTTGGGCTTTTAAGTTTTTTTTTTTGGAACAGTCTGGTCCTTGATGGGGGCCTCTCCCCCTACCCCTCCCCAGTCTGGCTATAGCTCAGATCGTCGCTCGATTTTGAGCAGCTCCACCTCGAACACCAGGGTTGCACCGCCTGGAATCTTTGGGGGAGCTCCCCGCTCTCCATACCCCAGCTCGGATGGGATCACCAGCTTGCGCTTTTCCCCCCTCACACATCCCTGGCAGCCCCTGGTCCCAGCCCTTGATGACCTGGCCTATGCCAAGGGAGAAGACAAAGGGCTGGTTCTGGGGCAGGCTGCTGTCAAACTCTGTCCCATCTTCCAGCTTCCCCGTGTAGTACATGTGCAGGACATCCCCTTTATGCGATTTGATGGGACAGTGGTCCACCCGCTTCTTGACCCCGATCTACAGCTTCCTTTTGCCCTTGGCCCCCGTGGCCGTGGCCACGGCGCTCAGGCAGATGGACAGTACTGTCAGGACCCGGACCCAGCTCAGCCTCATGTCTCTCCTCGCTGCGTCCCTGCAGTATAATATTGAATAGGAGTGGTAAGAGTAGGTAGGCATCTTGGTCTTGAAACCGATCTTCTGGGGGAAACATTTGGTATTTTACTGTTAAATGTGGTGTTAGCAGTAGGTTTTTTAAAAAAATTAATACTCCCTATTAGTTTAGGGAACTTTCTGCCTGCTTCTAATTTGCGGATTTTTTAAATGAAAAGATGTTGAATTTTGTCAAATGTATTTTCTGCATGTATTGATACGATCTTGTAGTTTTTCTTCTGTATCTGTTAATGTGGTGGATTATATTGATTGATTTTTCTTCCCTGGATGAACCGCATTTGGTCATGGTGTGTTATTGCTTTCATATATTACTGGATTTGATACATTGAGCTTTCTTTGTTTACTATTTGCATGGTGTATATTTTTCCATCTCTTTTACTTTTATGCTAACTATATCATATTTAAAGTGGGTTTCTTTTTTTTTTTGTTTTTTTGAGGCGGAGTCTTGCTCTGTTGCCCCGGCTGGAGTGCAGTGGCATGATATTGACTCGCTGCAACCTCCACCTCCCAAGTTCAAGTGATTCTCCCACCTCAGCCTCCTGAGTAGCTGGGATTACAGGCGAGTGCCACCACGCCTAGCTAATTTTTGTATTTTTTGTAGAGATGGGGTTTCACCACGTTGGCCAGGCTGATCTCGAACCCTTGACCTCAAGTGATCTGCCTACCTTGGCCTCCCAAAGTGTTAGGATTACAGGCGTGAGCCACTGCACCCTGCCTAAAGTGAGTTTCTTATAGACAGCATGGACCTTTCCTTTTTAATTCATTCTGATAATTTCAGTCTTTTAATTGATGTATTTAGACCATTTACATTTAATGTGTAATATGTTTGGATTTAGGTTTGGCATTCTCCCACCGTTTTTGTTCCTCTTGTTCCCCTTTCTTGTCCTCTTTTAGATTATTTAATATTTTTAGTATCTTATTACTCTGTTTTTGCTGAAATAGGAACTTCTTAAAATATTTTTAGTGTTACAAATTAGGGATTAATGTATTTCACATGAACTTAAAAGTTTTACTCTAAATACTTGTGAGTTCTTGTTTAGGTTAGAGAGCAATTTTTTTTTTTTTTTTTAGAAAAGAGTACATCTTCAGTGAGACTAAGTGAAAAGACCAGGATTTAATCAGAGATTTCTACAGTATAGATATGTTTTTGGTAATTTTGTTTCTGCATGTCTCTGTAATCTACTTTTGAATACTGGGAGAATTATTTTACCATGTATCTTTTGTTCAGAGTTGTATCTGACACATTTATCTTATTTTTACTTTTGTCTTAAAAAATGCATACTTAGTCTTCATTTTTACGACAAAGTTATTTTTACTAAATGGAAGGGTGGACATGAAGGGATAAGATCATGAACCAGGGTAATGGCTGTGGGCTTAGAGAAGAGATCAGATGCAGGGAGAATTTCTGAGCCTGATAGGACTTGGCAACTGATTGGATGTGAAGGTTGAGGGGAAGCATTGGATGAGTGGTGACCTAGAGGCAGTGTTGTTAACATAATCAAGTAAGTTCGTAGATCACTGCACACTGCTTTTCCCTCTACCAGAGAGTCCAATGCACATAGGCACATTACTTAGAAGCCCTGTAATGAAAAATATCCCTTTAGTTTTGTTTAATATTGTGGTTCCCAAACTTACTTGATTTTGAGAAACTTTTAACTTGTAATGTCTGTTATCTCACAGAGCATTCTAAAAAAATCTTGACTTAGGAATACATTTTTAGGCAGATTTCAGAAGAAAGTGGGTGATAAGACATTGTTAGCACTGAATACAGCTTTTTTTTTTCTTTTCTTTTTTAAGTGATAGGAGAAGAAAAATTGTATATGAGGTGCATCAGGTCATTCACAAGATGGGCTTTTTTAAAAATTATTTTTTTGGTAGGTTATATATGGACATGATATAAAATCTAAAGGATATTTATTAAAAAATAACTATGCTTCCTTTTCTTGTTCTTTAACATCCAGTTTACCTCTCTGGAGGCATCGCTGTTATCAATATCTTACTCATTATTCCAGGGATATTCTGTGCGTTTACAGCTATAGACTTAGGCATTCCCACCCCACCCTGTACACATCCACTCAAATTGTAGTCACACTTTTTTTTCTTTGCTTTTTGTTTTGGCAGCTTGCTGTCTTATTCTTTTCATGGCTGTATAGTATTATATTGTACCATAGTTTATTTAGCCAGTCCTTTACTCATAGGCCTTTAGATCATCTTCCTTTTTTTTGCTATTGAAAGCAATGCTGCAGTGAATAACCTCTGTGTGTGTGTGTGTGTGTGTGTGTGTGAGTATGTGTATGTATCATTTTGTACTTGTGTATATCTGTAGGATGAATGACTAGGATTGAATTGCTGGCATGAAGTGAGTTAGATTTTTAACTTTGACAGTACTGGCCTTAACAGACTGACTGACTACACCTTTGCCAACCCATTGTGTTTGCAAAGTTTTTTTTGGAACCGATAACCTTATTGTAGGCCCCCTGGCACCACTAACTTAACTGTCTTTTCTTCCTTTTCCTCCCCTCCCCTCCCTTCCCTTCCCCTCGTTCACATAGTTGGTCAGCAATAACCACCATCCATCTCCAGATATTTTTCATTTTCTTAAGCTAAAACTGTACCAGTTAAGTGATAACACCCCATTTTTTCCTTCCTTTCTCCTCCCCATCCCCTGGTAACCACTATTCTACTTTCTGTATGAATTTGGCTATTCTAGATACCTTACATAAGTGGAATCCTGCAGCATTTGTCCCTTCGTGTCTGGATTATTTCACTTAATGTTTTCTAGGTTTGTCTCTGTTGTAGCACATATCAGAATTTTCTTTTTAAGGATGAACAATATTTTATTTTGTGAATAATGTGAATTATTCTGTTCGCTATTATAAATAATGCTGCTATGAATATAGGTATATAAATATTTAGTTCCCTGCTTTAAATTATTTGGGGTATATATCTGAAAGTGGAATTGCTGGATCATATGGAAATGTTTTATATATATATATATATATATATATGTCTATTTTTTTTATTTTTTTGAGACAGGGTCTCACTCTGTTGCCCAGGCTGGGGGTGCAGTGGTGCAGTCTTGGCTCACTGCAGCCTCCGCCTCCCAGGTTCAAGAGCCTTCCTGCCTCAGCCTCCCGAGTAGCTGGGACTACAGGTGTGTGCCACTATGCCCAGCTAATTTTTGTATTATTAGTAGAGACAGGGTTTCACCATGTTGGCCAAGCTGGTCTTGAACTCCTGACCTCAGGTGATCCATCTGCCTCAGTCTCCCAAAGTGCTGGGATTACAGCTGTGAGCCACTGCGCCCGGCCCAATATTGTGTTTTTTAAGGAACCTCCATTCTGTCTTTCACAGCAGCTGTACCATTTTATATTCTCACCACCAAAATACAAGGAATCTGGTTTTCCCACATTCTTGTCAACACTTGTTACTGTATTTTTAATATATAAAATAAATATATTTTAAAGTGGCATACCACCAAGGAATATAGTTTGAAGTGGATTTGAAGTGATACATCATCAGGGTTTTGGTTTGTATTTCTTCAGTGATTAATTATGTTGGGCATCATTTCATGTGTTTATTGGCCACATGTATATCATCTTTGGAGAAATGTCTATTTAAGTCCTTTGCCCATTTTTTATTGCAGTTGTTTGTTTTTCTTGTTGAGTTGTAGTTCTTTATGTATTCTGGATATTAGTCCCTTATCAGTATTTTTTCCTGGTCTGTGGGTTGCCCTTTTACTTTCTTTTATTTTTATTTTTTTGTCTTACTTTAAAAAAAAAAAAAGTAGCTGCCAGGTAGAGTGCCCTTTTACTTTCTTGATAATGTCCTTTGATGCACAAAATTTTTAAATTTTCATTATCCAGTTAGTGTTGTTTTGTTTTTGCCTATGCCTTTCATGTCATATCCAAAAAATTGTTGGCAAATGTCATGAAGCAGCTTCCCTCTGTTTTTTTTTTTTTTAAGTTTCCTAGATTTATCTCTTCATTTAGATCTTCATTTAGGTTGCTGTATCCATTTTGAGTTATATTTTATATACGCTTGTAAGGTAAGGGTCCAACTTTATTATTTTGCATGTGTTTCCAGTTTTCTCAACACAATTTGTTGAAAAGACTGTCCTGGCCAGGTGCGGTGGCTCACGCCTGTAATCCCAGCACTTTGGGAGGCCAAGACAGGCGGATCATGAGGTCAGGAGATTGAGACCATCCCGGCTAACATGGTCCTTACCTTTTTGAATGGTTTTTACACTCTTGTTAAAAATCATTTGGTCATATATTTATGAGGTCTTATGTCTAAGCTTTGTATTCTATTTTTTGGTCCGTATGTCTGTATTTATGTTGCTACCACATTATTTTGATTAGGGTAGCTTTGTAGTAAGTTTTGAAAACAGAAAGATAAGACTTCCAACTTAGTTTTTTTTTTTTTTTTCAAGATTGTTTTGGTTATGGGGGACCCTTGAGACTCCATGTGAAGTTTAGAACGGGCTTTTCTGTTTTTGCAAAAAAAACTACTGGATTTTACTAGGAGTTGCACTGAGTCTTTAGGTTGCCATGGGTAGTATTGACATCCTAATTATTAAATATATTCACTCCATGAACATAGGATATCTATTTATTTGTGTCTTGTTTCAGCAACACTTGTAGTTTTTAGTGTACAAGTCTTGCACCTTCTTGGTTAAATTAAAGAGTTTAGTCCTTTTGGTTCTAGTTGAAATGGATTGCTTGTATTTCCTTTTTAGATTGCTCATTGTTAGTGCATAGAAATGCAACTGATTTTTGTGTGTTGATTTTGCATCCTGCAACTTTGCCAGATTTTTTTTATTAGCTTTACCAGGGTGGGTTTTTTTTTGTTTTTGTTATTTTTGATTCTTTAGGTTTTTCTACATATTGCATATAAGATTGTATCATATGTTGGTAGTAGAGAGAACTAGACTTCTTTCTTTCCAATTTGGAGGCTTTTTATTTGTTTTTCTTGCTTAATTGCTCTAGCTAGAACTTCTAGTATGGTGATGAATAGACATGTTGGTAGTGAGCTTCCTTGTCTTATTCCCAATCTTAGGAGAGAGACTCGCAATCTTTCATCATATAGTGTGATGTCAGTGTGGGGTTTTCATATATGGCCTTTATTATGTTTTGGAAGTTCCCTTCTATTTCTAGTTTATTGAGGGTTTTTTTTTATATCATGAAAGGGTGTGCATTTTATCAAAGGCTTTTTTGAATTCAATCGAGATTACCATGTTTTTTCCTCTTCATTCTGCTCATGTAGTATATTACATTGATTTTTATATATTGAACCCATCCTTGCATTCCAGGGCATGGGGGAGATCATTCTTGGTCATGATGTGTAATTCTTTTGATATGCTACTGTATTTAGTTTGCCAGCATTTTGTTGAGGATTTTTATATGTATATGCGTAAGAGAAATTAGCCTGTAGTTTTCTTATTTTTATCTGGCTGGCCTCACAGAATGTGTTCCCTCCCTTTTCATTTTTTAGAAGAGTTTGAGAAGATTGGTGTTAATTCTTTGAATGTTTGGTAGAATTCCTCTGTGAAACCATCTCGAGATTCTTGGGCCTTTCTTTGTTGGGAGGTTTTTGATTACTGATTCAATATACTACTTGTTACAAGTCTATTCAGATTTCAGTTTTGGTAGTTTGTGTTTTTCTAGGAATTTGTCTAGTTTATCTAAGTTACCAAACTTGTTGGCATTCAGTTGTTTGTACTATTTCTGTATAATCCCATTAATTTTTGTAATATTAGTTTTTATTGTTCCACTTTTGTTTGTGATTTTAGTGATTTGAATCTTCTCTCTTTTTTTCTTAGACAGTCTAGGTAAAGATTTGTCAATTTTGTTGATCTTTTAAAAAACCAACTTTTGATTACGTTACTTTTTCTCCATTTTTAAAAAATTATGTTTTGTTTATTATCCTCTAATCTTTGTTATTCCTTTCCTCTGTAAGCTTTGGGTTCAGTTTACTCTTTTTTTTTTTTTTTTTTTTTCAGTTTCTTAAAGTGTACAGTTAAGTTACTGATTTGAATTATTTCCTTTTTTTTTTTTTTGATGCAGGTATTTACAGCTATAAATATCTTTCTTAGTATTGCTTTGCTGCATCCCATAAATGTTCGTTGAGTTTTTTTTTTGGTGGTCTCAGGGTATTTTCTTTTTTTTTCTTTTGAGACAGAGTCTCACACTGTTGCCCTGGCTGGAGTGCAATGGTGCAATATCGGCTCACTGTAACCTCCATCTCCCGGGTTCAAGGGATTCTTCTGCCTCAGCCTCCCGAGTAATTGGGACCACAGGTGTGGTCAACCACGCCTGGCTAATTTTTGTAATTTTAGTAGAGTCGGGGTTTCACCATGTTGTCCAGGAATAGTCTTGAATTCCTGGCCTCAAGCAGTCTGCCTGCCTCGGCCTCCTAACGTGCTGGGAGCCACTGTGCCCAGCGTATTTTTAAATTACGCCTATGATTTCTTCTTTGACCCATTGACAGATTGTTTTGTAAAATTTTCGTATATTTATGACTTTTTCCAGTTTTCCTTCTATTAATGATTTTTAATGTTATTGAACATTCCAATTAGAAAATTTACTTTATATGATTTCAATCCTGTTAAATTTTTTGAGACTTATTTTGTGGCCTCTCATATGACCTATCCTGGTGAATGTTCCATGTTTCCCTTAGAAAGTGTGTGTTCTTCCTGTTGTTGGGTGGAGGTTTCTATATATGTCTGTTAGGTCTAATTGGTCTTTAGTAGTGTTCATGTTCTTTATTTCCTTCTGGCTGTTCTATCCTTTACTGAAAAGGGGATATTCATGTCTCCAGCTATTATGGTGAAATGATTTCTCCCTTCAGTTCTGTACATTTTTGCTTTATACGTTTGAGCTCTGTTAGGTATGTATGCATTTATAATTGTATCTTCTTGATAGATTGAACCTTTTATCAGTGTGAAATATCCTTTGTCTCTCGTGACTTTTTTTAACTTAAAGTCTATTTTGTCTGATACTACTATAGCTACCTTATTTCTTTTTTTTTTTTTTTTTTTTTTTTTTTTTTGAGACGGAGTCTCGCTGTGTCTCCCAGGCTGGAGTGCAGTGGCGTGATCTCGGCTCACTGCAAGCTCCGCCTCCCGGGTTCACGCCATTCTCCCGCCTCAGCCTCCCAAGTAGCTGAGACTACAGGCGCCCGCCACCACGCCCGGCTAGTTTTTTGTATTTTTAGTAGAGATGGGGTTTCACCATGTTAGCCAGGATAGTCTCGATCTCCTGACCTCGTGATCCACCCGCCTCGGCCTCCCAAAGTGCTGGGATTACAGGCTTGAGCCACCGCGCCCGGCCTATTTCTTTTTTTGGTTACTATTCGTATGGAACATCTTTTTTGTTCCTTCACTTTCAACCTATTCGTGCCCTTAGGATCTACAAGTGAGTCTCTTATAGACAGTATATAGTTGGATCCTTTTTTTAAAGCAATTGATTCTGCCAATTTATGCTTTCTGATTGGGGAAGTTTAATCTGTTCACATGTGTAGTTATTACTGATGAGGGAAGGACTTAGTTTTGCTATTTTGTTATTTTCTGCATGTTTTATAGCTTTTTTTGACTCATTTCTATATTACTGCCTTCCTTTTTTTTTTTTTATGGTGAATGGTTTTGATCTCCTTTTCACTTCTTTTTAAAATATTTTATAGGTATTTTCTTTGTGGTTACCATGGTGATTACATAACATATCCTAAGGTTATAAAATGTATTTTGAATTTATACCAGCTTAACTTCAATCACGTACAAAGGCTTTATTCCTGTTCAGCTCCTTCACTTTATGTTATTTATGTCACAAATTACATCTTTGTACATTGTGTTTCCATTAGTATAGATGTACAGTGATTGTATTCATTTTTCTTTATCATGTAGAAAAAAGTGGAGTTACAAACCAAAATGACAATAATACTGATTTTTTCCTATGTGTTTACCTTTATCAGAGATCTGTGTTTTCATATCGCTTTGAGTTACTGTCTTTTCATTTCTACCCGAAGAGCTTCCTTTAGTATTTCTTGTATTGCAGTGGTAAGGAATGCCTTCAACTCTTGTTTATCTGGGAATGTCTTAAATTTCCCTCATTTTTAAAAGAGTGTTGTTTTGCTAAACATAGAATTCTTGGCTGCAGTATTTTGTTTCCCTCTCAGCACTTTAAACATATTTCATCCCATAGCCTTCTGTGCTCCAGGGTTTCTGCTGAGAAATCTGATAATCTTATTGAAGATTCCTTGTTTGTGATGAGTTGTTTTTTTCTTGATGCTTTCAGGATTCTTTCTTTGTTGTTGTTCAAGAGTTTGATTATAGTGTGTCTTGGTGTGGGTCTGGGTTTATCCTACTTGGATTTCATTGAGCTTCTTGGATTTGTGGATTCATACCTTATCAAGCAATGTGTGTGCTCTTGAGTGTCTCCAATAAGGCATTTCAAAATACAAATTTATGATTTTAGTTTATGATAGATGTATATAGCTTTAAACAACCACAAACCATCTTAAGACATTATTTAAAAAAAGAGCAGCATTCGCTTATCCCTTTTGACTCACAGTTCCCATTCCTTAGATGTAATTACTTTCCGTTTTTGACTGTTTTTACTTTGCTGTTTTTATTCATATTTTCCAGTGGTTGGCATATCCTATTTTTGTTTACTTGTTTTCTCAATTTTATGTATTATTAACTAGCTGTCTACAATTTAAGAGGACCATTTAGCATTTTTACATGTCTTCCCTGTCTCTGCTTCTCTAATCTTTTTACTATTATTGTATCACAATTTTTGTTGTATCAGTATTCATGCTTAGATATTATGTAATTCCATTTTGTTCTTGTACTGGCTTTTAATTGAATTTAACTGCTTTTTTTGTTGCATAGCTTTCTATGTATCTATCATTAATTCAGTCAGACACTTTTTTGGTTGTTAGAAATTTACTGCTGGAGTCTTTCATTGTCTTGCTTCAATTTGGACTGGCTTCTATCCTGATCAAAGGAGAGCTGTTTTCCTGGTATCTTTTTACCCTGTTTTTGCCTTTTATTTATTTCCTGTTTTCTGTTTCCCAAAGCGCCCTTTTTTCAGGTTCTATTTACTTTGTTGGAATATTGCTTTCAATAACTTTTGGGAAAGTGCTCAGAGGTACTTCTTTGAATTTTTATGTACCTGAATAACTCTTATATTCCTTATACTCCTGCTTGTTATTGTTAACTAGACGATTTAGAATTCTAGGTCTTAAGTAGTTGTTGCCCTCAGAATTTTGGATACATTATTCTATTACCTTCTGTCTTTAAGTGTTGCTATTGAAAATCTTGATGCTACTTTCTTTTTCTTTGTATATAACTTGTTTTTTTGTTTTTAGAGCTTTGAGATTCCTTTTTGGTCTTTATTCCCCATGATCTAGAATACTACAGTGGTACACCTTGATGCCATGCTATGGATCCTTTAAAATTTGTTTGCTAGTGCTTAGTGGACTTTTTTTGAGTGGAGGCTTAAGTCCTACAGCCCTGGGAAATTTATATTACTAATTTGAAAATTTCCTTTTCTTGTTGCCTATTGTTTGTCTTTGTTGTAATTTTTGAAGTGATTTCTTCTAAATAATCTTTTAAATCA